>NW_024340696.1:15937627-16144683 GCF_902729225.1 Pteropus medius | reverse complement strand
TTTTTTTTTTTTTTTTTTTTTTTTTTTTTTTTTTTAATGCTTAGGGCATCGTAAGATATGAGCAGTGCAGAATTCTGTACATCCAAGGGACTGCTTGTGAAAGAATTATAATCCAACTCCCTCCTTCAGCAAAACAGGGTGGGAAATATTGAGAGAACTAGATAAGAAAAAATTTTCTGTCTCTGCCCTTCAGTGATTATGCATTGTCTACTGGGAAAGAAAAGCGTACAAGTATTTTATAAGGACTCAAATGATAAAATCTCTATTCCCATTTGTTTTAGGTAAGATTTTTCTCCTACATCCTTGCTATGTTATCACCATCAATGTCATCATCAATGCCATTGTAAATATGCTATAAGGGGATGTTGTGAATTGTTCCAGTTTATTGCAACATGGAAATTTGTATATCTGAAGCCTTAAGTTATAGGTGACACTAACGGTGGTTATCCATGACCCTTTGAATGTATAAAACATTGGCATGGCTGCTCGAATTTTTTCAGTGTACCCCAGCTGCCATCTAGCCATCTCAGATGCCTGTGTCACAGTCACAAGGGCAGACTTGTTCAGGTAAGCCAAGGTCACCCCGGTCATTGCTTGAATTGATCCTGAATTAATATTCTAATAGAACTCTTGCTGTGAAATTTGCAACAACCTATTTAGGGAAGGCGAAAGAAAGAAACGTTACCTATGACAGCCTTCTTCTCCTTTATGCCAACCAAAGCATTGCAACATAAATTAGTTGCTCCAAACTGCTTACTCCCGGTAATTAACTCTGCTCTAGGAATAGCCGTTTTATAACTGTTACAAATCAAAGTACTATGCCATCAAAGTATTCACTTGCCAGGAGACCCTGACATCTCATCCGTTAAAAGGATGATGTTCAAAAAATCCACTTCTCCTTTTCTTTTCAAAAGATAATTTCACTGAACGGACATTGCCTTGAGTTGTGTCAAGGGAAATGGGAGTTGAATCAGCAGCACTTATCCGATGTATAACTCCTATTACTCTGCTCCCAGGATCACTGGAATTTGCATGGTTTAGCAGACAGAAGGCTCTAATAATAAAACTGAGAGTGGGCTAACAACACTGGAATGTCTAAGGATGTACTAGGCTCATTGTCTCCATTTTTCAGAATTCACCTCTTAAGAGGCAGACAATGCTTTTAAGGACAAGGCTAATAGTCCTTAATTCCTTGGGTGTTCATTGTGAAATGCTATTATCCATGCTAAGGGAATTTGCTATTAAAATGGATGTAATACACAATGCTATCAAAATTTCCACTGTAATGCAGCCTTTATAAATGTCTATTACCTTTTCAACAGCTCCTGATTCCATAGTTCGAATTAACCTCTTTGAAGATGAGTGAACATTATTCTGCACAGCACAGCAGTGTATAGCTGCAAATGGAGTGGGGGCTGAGGAACCATTAGTACGTAGACCATGTCTTCATCACATGGGCGTATGACGCATGCCTAGACAGTCTGAGTCACATGAAGGATATCTCCTAATTCTCAGAAACTCAATAGAAGAATGAAACTTATGTCCCTAAAAACTTGCTCATTATTTACTTCAGTTTACTGTGATCAATTTAATATGTTGAGTGTATCTGGTTAGATATTCCTGGTTTTTATGCCTCTGATAAGAGTAGCACTATTTTGTCCCATCAATTGTTACGATCAGGAGTTAAGAAATTTTCTGTGCTTGAGATGCAAAAGTCAAGGTAATGACAAATTAATGTTAACAGATTTAAGGGATTTTAACATAGCAATTTAGAAAAGAAGAATTAATCTTTGAATAAAAACAATTCAAAATGCACTTAAAAATCTATCTTTGATTTTGCAAATAATTTGAAGCAAGAAGCTCATAAAAAAAAAAGCAGTAAATCTGGGCAAATGGCTTTTTTTCTACTTTTTACTTGTTCAAATCTCAATCTTGATATTAATCTATACAGTGGACTTTTGTTCTTATACGATGGTCCATGTCTCATCTACCTTATTGAACTATGAGTCCAAGGTAAGAAAGTAAGCTTATTCACCTCTATTCCCCTTCCAGTACCTAGCATTTTATTTTGCACAGAGTAACTGTTCAAAAGCTCTTTGTTGAAAGAAAGTATGATTTAAGTGGTGGTGATTTGTATTGGCTCAATGTAATCCACAATCTTTAAACAAATAAGTGACCGCAAACGGAATTTCTTAAACCGTTCCCCTGCTCTATTTACATTAGATCTTAACTTCCTTAAGGTGCATTTTCACTAATGTCAGGTGGTTCTGGTTACTATTGGCCTTATACTTTTCATTCAAAAACTGTTGCATAAAATTTTTTGTGCCAAGCCTGCAAAAGTTGACTAATAAACAAGTTGATGGTTTGCATACATAAATCCAAAGCGTCAGCATTATCTAATTTTCAATATGCAGAATAAACTCACATCTCGGTCTGAAAAGCAATGCAAATAGATGTCCTAAATTTGCAAATATTTGCTTGGTGCTGGTATTAGACTTATTTAATGCTGTGACTTAAACACTTTAACACATTCCCAACATAAAAAAGACAGTGAAAGAGTTTGACCTGTTCAAATAAAATGATGAATAAATAAATAAAGCAACTAATAATAGAAAGAAAGATGAGATAAATAATTATAAGTTGGAAAGTAATTGTAGATGTTTATGGTTATTGGGCTGAATCTAATATAATATTAAATTTCTACTGGCATTTCAAGAGCTGTCCTAATTAATCAATCAGTAATTGCAGCTATGATTACTGGCTGTGATTATGATTAATTGTCAATTGTGATTGATCCTCTACTAATTCTGGCATGTTCTTCAATATAGAATCTCTGCTACATTAAGTAGGATTTGAGAGGCAGAGTTATTAAAAGCAAATAATCAAACCCTTCACTCTCATTATGGATCTTTTCTCAGGGGACAAGATTTGTGATGGTGAAATCATAGATAGATTCATGATAGGGGGAAGCCAAGAGAGGACAATGTTATGCCAGAGATTATTTTAATAAAATAGACTCATTGTGGAGATGGAGCATACACTTTATAATGATTCATTCACTCCAGGCTTACATTCATTACACCACCTACTAGTTGATCCTGCTTTTATTATAACAGTATGATCTCTTTAGTCAGCCCAATCGCTACCTTTTTCAGTCCTATGGGAAGTGAAAATAAATATCTCTTGTGCTTTTCCAACTGTCACATAAAAGAATGGTTCACTATCAGTTCTTTAGGCAAATTCCATGAACCTTAGGTCATGAGTGGAGAAAATATTTCTGGGATTATATCATTAATGAGAAAGTCTTAAAAGTCATTTTCTCTGATGTTATTTACCTAGTGCCAGGTGGAGGTGCACAGCCATATTAACAGGGAGAAGTGGCTAATCCATAGCCCAGAAGAGGTGGCTTGTTAGTATGGAAACTCCACCAAACCACAAGTAGAATTTCTCTTAGAAGAGCTTCACACTTCAGGCTGAAGCAGTGACTTCATTGTGAAGTGTGCTCTTTGGAAACACTGAAAATCCAACTCATTTTTAATGAAGGAAAGAAAATATATGCACCGTAAAGACAGGGTGCTTGTCTTTTATGTTCTGCTGCAGCCTGAATACTTTTAAAGTGCCTGTTCTAGGGTAGAAATCCAATAGATAACAAAGGAATGAATGAATGAATGAGTAAACACTTGTGCATATTCCCAACAGAGACTTGGCATGTATTAAGAATTGACTCAATATAAATACTTATATATTGCGTTACCTACAGTATATTGCCCTATAGACATTTCATCCTAACAGCCCTACAAGGGTGGCATTATTACTAACCCATTGGCAAGGTAAGTAACATAGTTAAATCTGTATAATTAGTAATTGACAGTTGAACAAAGAACTTGAGCTAAGCTTACTACAGCTCCAAAGCTCATGCTTTTAACCCTTATGATATTCTGCCTCATTTTCGGAAAAAGTCAAGAAAGCTAGTTGCATTTTCCCTATTTTATAAAACAACAGACTGTTACTCTTATTTTATAGTAGAGTTTAGACTTAAACTCTGTGGTGAAAATGCTTTCTTCCACACCTTGACTTCACTCCATCTTTACTTTCTGTGTATTCACTTCCCCGAAGAGAAAGCTCTGCTCAGAGAGCCTGAGCATGATGCCTCTGCATGATGCCACCCTCATTTCTAACTCTGGGGCCAGTACATTGACTTGTATTCATTTTCTATTGCTACTATGATGAATTACCACAAACTTGTGGTTTGAAACAAAACAAATTTATTTTATAGTTCTAGAGGCTTCAAGGTGAAAAATCGGTGTCATGGGCTAAAGATGTCAGAAGAACTGGTTCTTTCTGAGGCTCTAGGGTAGAATCTGTTTCCTTGTCATATGCCTTCTAGAAGCCAAGTGCATTTCATGGCTCATGGTCGCTTGTTCCGTCTTCAAAGGCAGCATCATAGCGTTGTCACATCTTCTTCACTGGCTACTTCTGTCTTTACTTCACTTTCTCTAACTCTGACTCTTCTGCCTCCCTTTTATAAGAAGACTTGTGATCACACTGAGCACACCCAGATAATCCAGGATCATCTTCCCATCCTAAGACCTTTAATTTAATCACACATGCAAAGTCTTTTTTACCACATAAGGTAAATTTACAGGATCTTGGGATTAAGGCATGGATATCTGTGCAATAATGAGGGGCCATTATTCAACAATTATCAACCTGTGTAAGGTAATTATCTGGAATATCTTTGTCTTCTCCTGGCCCTTGCCCTTCAATTTACCTAAAGCATACTCATCTTCCTGCTCTTAGGATTGGATTAATTATATATCCAAAACCTAAAAAGAGAAAAAGAACCATCATTCAGATGTTTTCATGACAGTATTATTTATGCTTTAAAAGCCACATATTAGTTCTTGAAACAATTATGAAAATAGTGTTGGAAGCTGAAGACTTCCTTATAGTTTAAGTAAAAAAAAGTGGGATACAAAATAATGTCAGTCTTATATTATCTATGTATTTGAATCAGTCTACATGAAAGTATAGGAATGGGAATTTAATTTATGGGAAATTATGAGCATTTGTATTTAACTTTCCACAAAATGGTTATCTTATTTACAGGTTCCTATCTCTTCCATGTGACTTCTACTAAACACCAACCTTCACTGATATTCTGTCTTCTCTAAATTATGTTTTATAAAGTGTATTTGAGAATTTAACTCACAGTATTACACACAAGAATCATTTCTACCCAACTTGAGGGCATGTTTTGGATTTCCAAACCACTTAGCGTATAACTGAACATTCAATAAAATGTCTATAAATTATATTAAATTCAGCGAATATTTGTGGAACATGCCCTGTGCAATGTTAGCAGGTATCCTACTTTGCCTGGATTATAACAATTATCTCTGTCTTCCTGTACAAATCGCTAAAAGTGCTTCTTTGACTCACAAAAATATCTTTATTTGAAGGATAAATTATGTAATGCCTCTAAATACATAGCAAATGTTATGGGTTGGTCTTGGTAACAACAGTAAACCATATTTCCTTATCTCTGAATGATCACTAGACAATTTGAGACAGTGTGGCAGGCAGAATAATGGTTCCCCCAAAATGTCCTCATTCTAATCTGAGCCTGTAAATATGTTATACTGTATAGCATAGAAGAATTAAGGTTGCAAATGGGATCAAGGTATTAGCAGTTGATTTTAAAGTAAGAAGGTTATCCCGGATCTGTGTGTGCCCAATGTAATCATATGGGTCCTTAAATGGAGAAGTGAGAGGTAGAAGAGAATAAGAGAGAGATGCAACGTTGCTGGCTTTAAAGATGGAAGAAGGGCATTGAGAGCCAGGGAATACAAAAGACCTCTAGAAACTAGAGAGGCAAGAGCAATCCACAGTCATTATTTCACGTTTTCATTTGCAAAAACGTTCTTTGATTAAAATATAATAGAGAATGCTGTTTTCATCCAAACCTATTATGTTGCAAATGAGAAACAAAGTCCCAGAGAAATAAATGATTTGTCCGAAGTCACATAGTTAGTTACAACCTAAGGCTTCTGACCAGACTCAGTTTTCTTCCTACTTACATCTGTAATTGCCTTAGGAATATTTGAATAACGAAACATACCAACTGCCTAATGATCCAGAAGATTGGAAGTTCAGCAGTGTACCTTATTTTATAAAATCAGAACATCATTAAATGTTAGAGCTGGAGGGATCATTTTCCAATTGTCTCTTATTATAATTAGGATCCATGAAATTTAAATGAGGTTTTTCACACTTCTTTCCTTTGGTGTCAGTTATTGTTGTCACTGTTGTTCTTTTATTGTCTTAAATGAACAACCGTATAATTATTCAAGTCCAGCCTTTCTTTTTGGACAATAACTATAATAAATATTGCTGAGATATAATATTCAAGTAGCATAGCTTTAGTTGCTAAATAATTAAGAGGTGAAAAGAGAAAAATGAGGGCTAAATTTGCTTATCAAACCAATTCAATCTGCAAGAGTCCTCTAAGACATCTGATGATTTCAGAAAGAGATAGAAACAAGCAAGTTTAGTTCTCTTTCTAGGGAGTGAGAGCTATGCCATTCAGAATTCTGAGAGAGAAGATGCTGTATGTGCCTGTGTCTCATTAAAATACTTAGTCGAGAATGATTGTGGCTGGAGAGAAAACTTGAGACTGCTGTTTTCCTCAGGTAAGAGGAGCCACAGTGGAGGAAGTTACCCCCATTCATTGAGTAGCCTCTTCATCTGGAACCTTTCCCAGATAGGCCAACATTCTTCTCACTGAGCGAAGGGTTCTGGACTCTTTGATCTCCATCCTACAGGATAGGTCATCCACTTTCTCAGTGAACTTGATCAGTGGTTAAAAGGAATGAGTGCTTCAAATAAGATAAAGAAAGAGACTAACATTTGGAAGATCTTGTGCTGGGCACTTTATATGCTGTATCTCAGTCAACACACACAACATCCTAGGGGATAGATTTTTCTATTAGGATTCTTTGTGTTGCAAGTGACAGAGGATGTAATGCAAACCATGTTAATTAAACGTATATGAGAATTGAGGGTCTTATGTAGCTGAGAATTCTAGGATTGTTACAGGTCTTAAGGAATGTGAGTCGTGGACATTTTCCTTTCTGTCTCCTTCTATCTCTTTGTCTTTTCTTTCTCTTCATATTGTAGCATTATTCCATGAACTATTGGATGGAATAAGGTTTTTGGGGGGCTCAAATCATTTAAGTATCTCAGGGGAAGCTGGTTAGCCTGGTTTGGGTCAGTGATCATCCTTGAACCAATCTTCGTGGCTAAGGAGATAGATAGTAAGATTGGTCAAATCTGCATCACATAAGCAATTCATAAGGGTTAGAAGAGGACTGAAATGGACTGGCCGATGGAGACCAAGTTAAGCGAGGGAGGAGCAAGTTTCCCAAAGAAACAGGAGTTCTGCTGACAGAAGAGAACTTAACTTACTGAACTAGCAAGTGTGAAAAAGTAAGTGTTCATTAGTGTGTAATCTTCCCCATGTGGAAATGAGTAAATGAAATGTCAGAAAGGCTTAACTGTGCTTCTAAAGCATGCACAATTAATATGTACATGATAGATGACAGTTATAGCCTAGTTATATCTCATTCTAAAGTCTATATTCTTTCTGCTGTAGGCCCTATGCCTCTGCAATATTCATAGACCCTTGAAAGAGAGCTTTTCTTAAAAATTAGAATTATTATATTAAGTTTAATAATAGAACTAAAAATGGCACTATCGAGTTGTAGAAATGATTATTTGGGGAGAAATATAAAATGCCTCTCTGAAAATTGTGTGGCAGGAAGTATGGCTTTTATTGTTTTCAAATATTTTAACACCACAATCTTTTAAGGCCATTAAACGAGTCTATTAGTAGCTTATAATAGTTTTTTTGCATGGTTTAAAATTTTTTCTCACCTATATAAGCTCATCAAAAATTGCTATCTTAACTATTCAAATGGAGTAAGACAATTCTTTTATTTCTATACAAAGCTAATAGGATTTTAAATTGGTCCACTTTTTAGATATGGGGTAATTTGGCCAGAGAAATCAAAATGATTTTAAAAAAAACAAAACTCTGTACCATTAAAATTCACTTTAAGGGATTTATCCCACAGAAATAATCAGACAAGTACATAAGTTTGGTTTCACAAGGATTATTCAAAGTGTTAGATAGAGAATACGGAAAAATAATTCAAACATTAAGTTATAGAGAATTGGCTAAATCAATTATGACAATGATAATATCTAACATTTGTTGAACCCAAGCAATGTACTTTATTCAAGGCACTCATTTATGTCATTTCATTCTCACAATCAACAATCTACAAATTAGATATTATTATCTCCATTATCTTCTTCTTCAGTTAAAAAAAAATAGAACAAACAAACTATGATTTGGAGAGAGTAAGCTAAATGTCAAGAATACTTATCTTCTAATTAGCAAAGCCTGGACTCAAATCCAGATTTATCTGACTCCAAAACTTATGCACTTAACCACTGTGCAGTATTTTTATTTTATTTATTTATAGATTATTTAGGTTTATATAGATCTTTATACACACAAAATGGTTTTTATGAAAATTACTTGCTTAAATAAAAGCAGATAATAACTGAGAATGCATATTGGGATCCTCTTTTTTTTAAAAAAATTAATATCTACTTGTGTGTATTTACATACACTAACTCTTTAAGCATGACTATTTTAGTGTAAGGAATAGAGGCCATTTTTACATTCCTGATTTTATTGTTTTTTAATGAATTATTTACAGTAGGTATAAAATTCTTTCTTAATTATAAGAATAAATTAATTGTTCTATTTTGGAAAAGAAACGAGCATTTTGTTCATCATTTCTCATCTCTTCTGTCTACCTTGTTAATTCACTATGTCAGATACTCTGTTCATTGGGATTTCAATCATTCACTGTATGTACCCAAACCTTCCCAACAGGAAAGGATTTGAGAGGTAGGATGGTAGGTACCTAGTTAACAAGATAAGTAAAGTAGAATTCCTAAGGAGGGAGGATCCAACTTATAACTGAATCTTGACGCTTCTACTTGGGAAACAGCAGCAAAGACAAAACACAATTTTAAAAAAGTGAACTGACCTAATAGTTTTTAACCTCCAGAAAGATGCAGGATTCATTCGACTCTGGTAAGTGATTAGGCTTTCTGCTTCATTCCCTGTCGAATTTATATCTCGCTAATCCTGTGCTGTTCCCTGAACGATTACAAAGCTCTGACACACTAATACTCCAGTGTAAAAATAATAATTATTATCCCTTGACCAAAAGTGCAAAATATTTCTCTGCATTTTAAAAATGAAGGAAAAAAACCTGTAAACTAAAATTATTAAAAAAGAAAAAATGGCTTTAGTTAAATTATTTACTAAATTATAAGACAGTAGCAAATGAATTTCTGTCTTTTGTGTTTGTGAAATTATGAAGAGAAGTTCTAAGTTTTTCTGGCCTCCTTCTTTCCATTGCAGGAGGACTAAGAAGACCAAACAAGAGTTAGAATCACATCCAAATTCAACACCTTCCATTGACAGACAGCTAATGGATAGGAAACATATTTTTTTCATGATGTAAGAAAGCTTTCAAGCAGGACGTCTAAATGAAGTATGGGTCTTAGATTTTACAGTGACATTCCATAACATCTCAGCCCCCCGCCCCCCATAACTTCAGTCCATTTTTCTCCTTCCTGATATTGCAAGTCCACAGGGATTCTTGCCCCAAATACCAGAATAACAAAGTAGCTTTTAAAATGATCTTGAAGTTTTTGGCCTAGTTGTTAAATCTGCTGCCATCATTTGGTGACAAGTGAAGAGGAGAGCAAGGGCATTCATAGCTCTTAAAGTTCAGATCTCAATTATATTTATAAAGTGACAGAAAAATCCCCTCTGCTCTGTCTAACACTGGTGCAATCTCCAAAGCCAATGGACTTAATACATTTCTTTCACAAAAATGTAAGTGCTCCCACCAGAAAACCAACAGAATGAATCGTATTCTACTTTGAGATTCATGGTAAAATTTGAGATATGTTGATTTAAGAAAAGGAATGCACAATAAACTGACTTGTCAACTTCTGATAAGATGGAGGTAATTAGGGTTAATAAATTACAGCTTTAAAACTGAAGGGTTTGCAAGCACTTTCCCATTGTGTGCTGTTCTGTCCACCAACGTTTCTCTCAAATCTTGACTTTTCTATCTTAGACATCTCTTTACCATCTAAAAATTTCTGACTTTACACATGCTGCACTGGGAAAATGGTTTCTTTACATGAGGGTATTTATAGTAGAGAAAGAGCATAACTGAATCACTGATATTAAATCTGAAAAGAACTTGGTGATTACCCCATTTTAGCAATGTCAAAACCTATAAATACAACTACTTTTTCCCAATCATTGAGAAATTCAGGACAAAAATCAATATCTACTAATCATCAGTCCCCTGATCCTCTTTTTATCTTCTCTTTGTCCAGCTGTTGCTGAGTTAATATTATGATATATGTTATTTGTCAGCTTATCAATTTAAAATCCAGACTAAATACAACTGGCACTTAATAAAGTCCAGTGTTCATGTAGAGTCAGTCTAAAGGAGGAACAATCCAGTGGAAAACTAAAGATTAAACAATTCTAATGTTTACTTGATCTGTGGAAAAAATGGCAGAAGATGGATGGCTGGGTGGTCGAGGTTGGGTTATGAGCAAGGAGTTGAGGAGAAGACATTTTTAAGCAGTGGTTGTAAACTAGTAAAAATTTGCCTCCCAGAGACTATTTGGCAATGACTGTAGACATGTTTGTTTGTTACAACTGGAGAGCTGCTACTGGCATCTGGTAGAAAGAGGCCTCAAATGCCTCTGAGCTTCAGTGCACATGATAGTCCCCTACGACAAAGAGTTATCTAGTCTAAAATGTCAATAATGCTAAATATGAGAACCCTGGTCTTCAGTATATTTTTAAAAATTCTCTCTCCTCATTTCTATTCATCAACTTTTGGGCTCCCATAAATTTTCTTCACTTCTCTTTTAATTCTTACCACTAATTCTCGTAATTCTAAAATGGGATTATTCTTCTATACCTCCTTCCTTCAACTTTCTATGTATTTTTATTTAAATCTTTATTTTCATATTTCATTTCTGTTATTTTCTTCTTTTCACATTATAAAACCCCCTAAACCATGGTACGAAAAGCAGAAATTCTCTTAGAAAGACAAAGGTAGAACTATCTTCATTTGGCAAAAGGAAGGTGAAAGGTGTGGACATTTACACAGCAATTATATTTATCACTTTTTAATATCAGTAAGGATACACACACCATACACATCTTAAAAGACCGTGCTAGGATGAAGAATCTCTATATTTTCATATCTCGACTCCTGAGCATAGCATTGAAATTGCAGACTAATTCTAGAATTTCCCAGCAGATAGAAGAAAGTTTTCCTTGTGTGTGTGCCAAACTGTGGAAAGAAAGCAAGTGAGTGGAGGCAGGAATTTACATGGGGATTTTAGAGTAGATGTAAGGATGAGATATCCAAGACTATGAACTGTGGGAATATTTTGTTGGTTCATAAGGTGATCCTTCACTGAGCTAACTCCACTCCTTCCCCCACTGGGATTAGGATAAAAAGTCATCATCTTTAGGATTAAGAAACAATTTGCTCCACATTCTCACAAAACATGAAAATAGATAAAGAAGGACCTTTTATGTATCATTGCAAGTGGACAATTATGGGGAGAAAACCAAACTTTATTTCTGGAAGATAGATATGTGTTCTTTGCTGTCATCAGTAAATCGGTAATACAAAACCTATGAAACAAAGAACTTAAAATGTTTATAAACCATATAGGCCTACTAATGGATACACATTTCATGGGACCGTTTTAATATTTTATGAAAAATGTGCTATAGAAAGTTTGATTTATCCAGTGAAATGATAGTCCAGGGAGAAAGATATGAATGAATTCACTATCTTTAAACCTGCTAACAACCTTTTGATATATGAAACATTCCAATGTGTATATATGTATTATTCTGATATAATTCTAGAAGTCAGGGCTTCTCTTTTTTTCTCTTATTATTCTTAATAGATTTTCTTGAAACAAAGAATTTTAGAAAAAATTATGGATTATTGGAATGTGGAATTTCAAACTTGCTTTTGAAAAGCCCTTCCTAAACAAACTAAATTTTAATTAATATTAACAGGATAATTAATAAGTCATTACACATGTATTTAACTGATTATTTTGCAGATGTTAAAAATCACATTTTTAAGCATTTTAAAGAAGATGGGGAAAAGGCAGCATACAAAAATCTGATTCTAATTTTATTAAAAATACACTATATATTTAGAAAGAGAACTTTATAAAACTCTAAAATAATGTTTATCATTATGTTGTATGATTATGAATAATTTTTACTTTATTTCTGTATTTCTAAAAATTTTCTGCAAACAAAATCTTACTATTAAATAAGAAAAAAAAGAGTACTGTTTTTAAAATGGCCCTATAGAGAAATTTTTTTCATCTAATGCATTGCTAAAACCATATCAGTTCCATTCACTCTGTCTTAGAAAACAGGGAGGAAACTGTGTTCGTAATAAATGAAGGCAGCAAACGAAATATGGCCAAATCCATAAATCACCTTGCTTATCAAACATTTTGCTGTTGCAACAATTGGAATAAATCACTGTAGACTTTCATCTTGTAATGTCGGCAGAACCTCAACTTCTAGAGTTAGAGCTTGGGACAAAATTACTTATACTGGGTAGAGGGGCTAAGAAAAACAGACTGATTTGATCAGAAATGGCTTCATTTCATGAATCATTATGCTGTTATTACCTGATACTTGATGATAAGCAGTTTAGGCAGGGTCTTGATTTAGCAGTCTCTTGAGACGCTGCTGTCTAATTAGCATGGCTCTCAAAAACTGAGCTCAGCTTATTTCTCATTGGGCTATAGGAAAGGAAGGCATGTTGTTCTCATAATGTCTGCATTTTGCTAGTTTTATTAGTTTTGTTCTATTTGTATTACAGATAGGAATTTATTTTTGGCTCAGAAAACTCAAGGGGTAGAAATTTGGCCAAGATAGTGATATCTCCCAAAGTGTCAAGAATAGCCCAACATTCTAATTCTTAGAATCCATATACAGACCATCTCTCACATTTTAGTTTTGCAAAACTTTATTTGCATTGCTTTTGTAAAGCAGCAGACCCAGCTTATCAGAGTGGTCTTATCAATTTTTTTTTTAATTGCAGATGTCACCTGGTCATTCGAACTTTGGGAAATGTTGCTTCTAACAGTAATTGTCTTATTATTCTTTGGATCTAGGGAAACAACTAGGGACAGAGAACTACAAAGAACTGCTTTGTAATAAACCTACCCACATATGTGAGTAGACAGTAGTGCAGAGGTCTCTGCTGATTTACAAACACTTAGACTTAATGGCTTACTGGAAATCTCCTCTTGAATGTCTCATACACAAGTCAGATTAGCATACTAAACCTTAAACTAACTTTCTTTCTTTTCTTTTCTTTTCTTTCTTTCTTTCTTTCTTTCTTTCTTTCTTTCTTTCTTTCTTTCTTTCTTTCTTTCAACAACAACAACAACTTTTCTTTCTTTCTTCCTTCCTTCCTTCCTTCCTTCCTTCCTTCCTTCCCTTCCTTCCTTCCTTCCTTCTTCCTTCCTTCCTTCCTTCCTTCCTATTCCTTCCTTCCTTCCTTCCTTTCTTGTCTCTCTCTCTCTCTCTCTCTCTCTCTCTCTTTCTTTCTTTCTTTTTCTCTTCTTTTCAAAAAATGTATTGTGGTAAGAACACTTGACGTGAGATTTACCCTCTTAACAAAATTGTAAGCTCACAATACAGTATTGTTAACTGTAGACACGATGTTGTAGAACAGATCTCTAGAATTCATTCATCTTGCATGATTGAAACTATGCCCGTTGGTTAGCAACTCTCCATTGAACTATTGATCTCCTTTTCTGGTATTTCATTCATTCCAGTGAAAGTTTTTTTTGTTTGTTTGTTTAATTGCTCAAGCAAGACTTTGAAATTCTTGATAACTTCACTTCTGTTAGCACCCATGTCCTTTATCAGCAAGTCTTTTTGATTTTCCATCTCTTTTTTCATCCCCTTGCTTGGTTCATGCCATCATCATAGAGTCTCTAGCTATATAGTTGGACGTTCATTCTTCCTCCATTCTGATCCTTCCCCATAAGCAGCCAAAGAGCTTCTTACAAATAATGGTACAGATTCAACCATGCCTCTGGTCACAACCTATCAATGTCTCCTCATTGATAAAACTCCTTCAACATATGGCTCATTGTGACTTTATCTCCTTTTAAAAATGGCCCTGTTACCACTCTCCCCTCTCCATAAGGAGGCTCCTTATAGATCTGCATGAACAAAATCAGGAGCTGAAACTTAAACTCGAAGCCTCTCTTGAGTTCCTGCTTTTGCTAACCAGTTTCCACCACTATAACACCAGAGTCAAGGCTCTGATAAGTTCTTGGACTCATCACCCTACCAGGATCATTCAAATGTGACTCCTCTTGTTATTAGTGATCATTTAAGATTCTCATTACACCGTAAGTCAAATCTGGCAGTTCAAGGAAAGAATAAACTCTTGGTGCAAAGTCTGAGTTGCTTTCATGGGATCCTCATTTTTTTCCAAGCGGGTCGGCATGTTGTTTTAAGGGCTTTGCTACTACATATAAGCATGAGAATAATTGTAAAGTGTGCTTTAGCACTTAGTGAAATCTAAGCCTCGATATTATCTAATATTTGATTGACTGTCATAAGTCACTCTCATTGAAGAAGCTACTTTGAGTTATACAACCTGCAGAAACTTATGCCAGTAGCGCCTACGGACACAAAGATATTTTTATAGTGTTTCCCTTCTGTATTATTTCAACTCCTACACGACTTACATATTTATAGAAGCCTCTGGTGATTCTTAATGATGTTGTTCAGTTTAGTTTCTTAATAATTTCCTTGGTTTTATGCTAGCTTCCTGCTGTTGATTGTTCTCTTATTTTAATTATGCTGCATCCCAGTGCTTCTGGGAGTGGGTTGAAGTTTTTACTGCAGTACATTACAGGTGAAAATAATTTTTAAAATTCCATTAGAATAAAATTTCTATCTTTGGCACTTTGGCAGGGGTAATTGGGTAAGACCATCAACACTAGAAAAGTTACATCAGTTGACTGTAACAGCTGATGACCAGCTGCAGTAAGTTAGCAAATAAAAAATTATGGTAGCTAACACATATCGAACATATATTACTGGGTTAGGTGCTTTACATTCATTCGTTCATTTATTTCTCACCACAACCATATGAGGTATATGTTATTAATGTGCCCATTTGACACACATGGAAATAGAAGCCCAGAGACTGTCAGTACTATGTCCAAAGACATGCATAGCCAGGGAGGTAAGAAAGCGGGCTTTGTCTGACTCTATAGCCCATACTTTTCACTGCTGTGCTATTCTTTCTTTCAGATAAATCTTAACCCATCATAAAAGTAGGAAGAGAAAAACACACCGGTTACTCTAATCTTTTCCTTACTTATAAGCATCAGGGATTTTAAAAATTTATTTCATTTAGGAATTAATCATTTAAGAAGAGAGAGTGCAGTGTTCAAGGCTGAAGAGAAATCAAGTTGTTTTTACTCAAATTTGGATGAAATATCATGTTCATAAGAACATAATTTTGAAATCACAGAGTACCCATTTTGAGTGCTGTATTACTATGTACTCTTGATAACATTTGGGCAACTACTTAAACTCTCTGAATCTCAATTCCTAGTAATAATGAGATAGATGATAGATAGATGATAGATTAGATTGGTAGATAGATAGATAGATAGATAGATAGATAGATAGATAGATAGATAGATAGGAGGGAGAAAGGGAGGGAGGGATAGGAGCACCAAATAAGGCAATGCATAGAGAATGCTCTTGACAAATAGAATAGAGCAGAAGTGACAATGTACAACTACTGAGACTAGGTCATAGAAGGCTTTGGGGCAAAAAAATTATGTATTGTTCTTGATTGAGTCTTCTTAAAAATTATCTCACTTTTCATATAGTTATGCTTTGTTTCTTCTCCTAACTGTAAAGGGATAGGCTTTGCCCATTTCTTTATCTATGCCTTAGCATCTAGCACATGACCTGGCAGATAGTAAGTCTCCATCATAGTATATTCGATTGGTCATTATCTCCATGCTTTTATGATTAGAAAAATAGCTTCATAATTATTTTAAATGATGATTTTTTTTTTTGGCCATTGTGCTGAATTTTATTGGCTTAAAAATAGAGACTTGTAGAAAAATGCCAAAGAACTTAGAAGTGGGAATCAGAGGGTTTTATCTCTATACATGGCTATGTTTCCCTCCCCTTCTCCCCAACCCTCCATTTTGTTGAAATATAATTGACATACATCATTGCATGAATTTCAAGTTTAAGGCATAATAATGAGTAATATACATATATTATGAAATAATTACTATAATAAGTTTAGTTAACATTCATAATCATATGAAGACATGAAAAAGAAAAAAAATTTCTCCTTGTAATGAGAAATCATAGGCTTATTCTTATAACAACTTTCATATGGATCATACAGCAGTATAACTACAGGTACCATGTTTCACATCGCATCCCTAGTACTTATTTATCTTATAACTGGGAGTTTTACCTTTTGACCACCTTCTTCCAATCCTCATTCCTCGCCTTCTGCCTCTGGTAACCACAAACCTGATCTCTTTCTATGAGTTAGGTTTTTCTCTCTTTGTTTTGATTCCACATGTGAGATCATACAGTATTTTTCTTTCTGCCCTCAAGGTCCATCCATGTTGTAGCAAATGGCAGGATTTCCTTTATTTTTATGGCTGAACAATATTCTATTATATGTATTTTCCTTATCCATTCATCTGTTGATGATCACTTAGGTGGTTTCCATGTTTTGGCTATTGTAAATAATCCTGCTATGAACATGGGGTGCAGATATCTTTTTGAGTTAGTATTTTCATTTCCTTTAGATATCTGCCTAGAAGAGGAAATGCTGGATTATACGGTTGTTTTATATTTAATTTTTGAGGATCCTCCATACTGTTTTTCATAGTGGCTGTACCAATTTACAGTGCCAATAATAGTGCACAATTTCCCTTTTTGCCACATCCTTGTCAGCATTGTTTATTTCTTAACTTTTTGGTGATGGCCATTCTAACAGGCACAAAGTGATATCTCATTGTGGTTTTGAAGTGCATTTTCCTAAGGACTAGTGATGTTGAACATCTTTTCCTGTACCTGTTTGCCATCCATATATCTTCTTTCGAAAAATGTCTATTCAGTAGACCTGGCCATGTTGTGATTGATTGACATCGAAGAAACGATCCAGCTGATCTGCAAAGCATGTAGTTCAGAGCATAAGATCTGAATCTCCTGTCTCTTCTCCTGTTACATAAGCATGATAAAAATAGGGTTATCTTGAGGAAAAAGTAAGATAATCTTAATGGAGTGCTCAGTAGATGTCAACAACTATGATATTTATTTTCATCTTTCTCTTTCAGCTTCTATTTTCTCCACTAAAGGACGTGTATTGTCCTAAATGTTGCTCTAGACATCTTTTACAATAGTAGTTTCTAACCACTAAAGACCTTTCGAGCACATGGAGAGGCCCTTAGTTATGTGTTATGTAAGGAAATAAATAATTGAGATCGACGTATTCATGTCAGCCTGAAATGAAGTCTCTGAAACAATATAACCAGGAAGATGACATTTGGTATGCTTCCAGAGATATAGCCAGTGTTTGTTTGGAACGTGCCACGATGAGCCAAAGAGAGGAGAGATGATTAGACATGGAGAGAAATTTGAGAGAAAAAAAAATTCTTGCACACAGGTTCGTATTCATGAAAGTTTTAATCCTCTGTTCGTCAGCATCACAGAGGAATCCAAGTAAGCATGAAGCATACTATAGGGATATTTGCATTTTTATGTGAACAATTTTTAATGATGTCACAGAGAAACGTTAACTAATTTTACTTTTAATTAGTTTCAGGGCATAGAAGAATTAAAAGTGGTTATATTTAGAACGTATTTAATTAAAATGGATAAACTATATTTCAAGTGCATAATATAGATAATCTCACTAAGTTCTACTCCTGGCTAGACTACTGATTTAATTAATAGGAAAAGTTGGAGCATATTAATGAGAAGAAAATAGAGGCCCTTGCTTTTTACCTTTGCTGTGATTTTAAGCCATTCCAAGTTCTTGGTAAGTGGATAGTTGCTATTGAAGGCGGGAAATGTTTATTATTCAGTGCAGTAGGCTGCAGTGACATTTCTTATCATTTCAGCATAACTGTGCCAGAGAGTCTGTAAATAGTATTTGCCAAAGGCAATTTTACACATTCATAATATTCTTTGATGTCTGGGCTGGGCCCAACTGACAGAGCCCCCGAGGCTATCTTTCGGCTTCTCCTGCAGGTTGATAAACCCGTGTGGGGTTTGTAGAGAAACAAAACAAACTCAAGGAATTTTATTTCGTAATTTCTGAATTAAATTTATCTTAAGGAACCCAGTGCCTAGCAGATAGTGGCCATTTCATAAGTTGTTACTAATTGAGGGGGAGGACAACTTGCATCAAGCTTATAGAGAATGGAAATTTTACCTTCAAGAGCCATTCTGGGCAGATGCGGCTTTATATTCTGATAGGAGACAGGAGATGGGAAAACGAAACCCTCATTCTCAGGAATATGAATAATACTTAATCATGAACTAGCATTTATTGAGCTCTTACTTTGTTAACCAGTTAAAGGAATTTTGTGCATTTACTTATTTAAAGACTGCAACAGACCTATAAGGCGGATGAGAAAACTGAGCCACAGGTTAAAAGCACACAGATAGCAAGGGGTAGAGCATCAAAAAATAGAACGCTACACATATTTTCTATCGTTTATCAAAACGCTAGATGTTCAGGTCCCAAATTACCTTATCTACCTCTCCTCGCCCGGTAACTATTTATAAAATTACCCTGTACATTTTCTTTCTAAAATACATAATATCTGAAATCATTATATTTATGTGTTTATTATTTTTAATTTGTTTTTTATATTTCTATTTATTATTTGTCTCTGCCAAGTAGAATATAAGGGCTGCGAAAGTAGAGCTGTGTGATCTTCTTTCTCCACAGCACTGAGAATACTCTTCGGCAAAAACATAGGCCGTCATTAAATATTCATGGACTCCATTAATTAATGACATAAAACTGTTTCAAAAAGTATTCTTAGAGGCAAGATGAGTGCTCTATCTTTTTTTAATGATAAAAAAGTGACAAGACACAAAATTTAATTCCCCAAATAATGTTAAAATCTGAAAACTGTATTGTGCTCTAAAACAGTACCAACATTCTTATTTTCTTACCACCTCGCATGTAGATTTTCTAACATCTTGACAGTGTGGCATGGTGGCAAAAGAGGCACTTTGGAGACAGATGTGGGTTTGACCCCCAGCTCCACTACTCCTTTGTTCCGTGACATTGGGAAAGTTCTATGACGTCACTTTTTTTTTAGTCTTAGTTTCCTTTTATGTGACGGGTGATTTCAGAAATCTCATCTTTCCCGTCTTGGCAACTTATTCAAGAAAATGGTGATTTACAGTCTCATCTTCTACAATTTACGCTCCATCCCTCCACCGGGTTAATTTTTTAAAAGCCCCACTTTTTAGTGTTATGACATCTTTATCAAGTTACATAGCTCTACATTTTATTTTGAATGATGTCGTTTCTTCAACCTGCAACAAGTCATTCTGTCATCCGATACCCCTTTACCAACTCGATTTGCCTCTCTCTGCTGTAAGACAAACACCCTTACTATCTCCCCTACAGATGACTCTGTCATCTGTCTCATTCTTGTTGATTCCATTTATATTCATCGTCACGTCTTTTATATGCCTGTGGCACCAAGTTTCTTTCCCTCTGCTATCACTTTGTAGCATTCTGCCTTGTGCTTTGATAATGTCCTAGGAGTAAATTTATGTCTTAAACAAAATGTCCTGTACTGGTTGGGTTTTCTTTCCACTGTATCTCTTGCAATGTTAGACATAGAATACATTATGAGTAAATAATAGGCGGCTATCTACCTACATGCCTTCCTGCCATCCATTGCTTTTTATTGAAAAATGAGTATTCCCTGTTAGTGTGAAGGATGCTGTGCTGTGTGCTGCCCAGACCTTCCTTTAGGAATGATAAACTTACTCTCCCAACTGCTGAGAGGGCAGTGGACAGAGAACTGTGGCTATTGACTCATCTCAGAGATTGCCTCTACTGACGGGAGCCATTTTCCCCAAAGCAGACATGCCCCTTCCTGGGCAGCCAGTATCCATGACTGCTTTCCACAGGAGACTAAAAGCACAATACCATTGCTCCACTCATTCTGAAAGGTCATCCATGCTTTAGAGCTCTCGTAGTGTTACCTGAAGCCTTCGTTGAGATTGCATGGCAGCTCGTTTTCTCACTGTCCAGTCCTGCTTTCTTCCCTTCTTTTCTGCAGATAATTCCAGTGCCATTCCTTAAATAATCTCCTATACTCTAAACTTTGCTCAGCTTCTGGTTCCCAGAGAACCCCATTGGTGACGCTCACTAAATCAGACATTTCATGAGAGCACATTGTTGTTGTTGTTTTCTGATTTTGAGAAAAATGTGGTGTGAATAATATGTCGTTAAGAAGAGAGTCAATCAAAAGTGACTATCAGAGGGAATCAGTGAACCATATATTTGCATATTATAGAAAGTTTTTGTTTTGTTTTGCTTATTTAGTCAGACCATCTGAATAAACGGTTTTGCTCTGCATTCTTTAAATTAGTATCATCCCTACAAATGTAGATGGTGATCATTATTGTCTTTAAAATGATAGATAGGAATATATGAGAGGAAGAAAATTAAAATGAGAATTGTGGTTGAATTGCACAGTTGGGATGAATAAAACGGGGACGTATTGCTAGTCCTTTCCTTATTAGAGAAACCAATCTCCAGCCTCAAGAAGAGCTGATCCTATCATTTATTTTATCCAAGAAAAAGTAGGGAATATATCAAAACTGCCTAAAAATGCTCTCATATGTGTTTTTATAACCCCAAACTTGAATACTCAAAATGCCCTGAAATAGGAATGCATCCGTCTTCGCCTCTGAGACTTTAATATCTGTAGTTTATATAACTCCAGCATCATACATCATTATACATTTGCCTCTCTGTGAAATCGACTGTGTGTAGTCACTTTAGCAGCACCAACTAATTGGCTTGGTTCTGCCAATAAATGCTTTGTCAATGATACCGCTCTTTAGTTTTATAAACATTCAAAAATATTCACTCAAATTGGCTGGCTTCCTAGCAACCATCTTTGTAAAGATGAACACTTTTGGTGGTGAGAACAAGCATTTCAACTCCTTGAAAATAACAGCAGAGGTGTTTTCTTCTACTGTCCCTCCCCAATGAATATTAAGCCTCTTTATCTTGAAAAGAAAGAACAAATCAAGCACAGAATTTTCATTTCTCAACTTCATGTTAGTGACAATGGCGGGGCGGAAAGTGACTTTTGGGGGCAAGCTTATTTTTCTTTCTGAGAAAAACTGCATTAGACCAAAAAAATGCCCCTGAGATTTAATTATCTTTCCATATGACTTTTTACTACAAAGACACTTACTCTTTTATTGCGTTGCTCTGTTGAAAAAAAAAATCTTTAGGAGATGATATTTTTTTCGAACGGTAAAAGTGGTATAACTTCAAAGATGGAATGCTCTGCCTTTCTTGTCTTTGACAAAAGTCTGAGTTCTTTGAATAAATTTCAAGGTGACATGAAGGTTTGTGGTCAAGAGGGGTATAGAGAAAGTCTAGAATAAGAAATTTAGGGTATTGCCCCTTCATACTTTTGCCTCTGTCTTTAGTTCTATTGTGATTGCTGGCAACATAAACTGTATACTTTAAAGAGATCTTTTCTATAAAAATATGTTGTTGTTTTTTTTCACAGACCTAAAGGGTAGGGATGAAAATGGACATCAGAAATAGACTAAAGCCAAGGACTATAACACAATAGTGAACCGAAGAAGTCCTCTTCTTGTCTTTCATCTCTTCTCTTTGCACATCTGTTGTTTTACTTTTCTCTCTCTCTCACCAGGTTTCCCAGGGCTCCTGGTAGGAGATGACACCATCAAACTTGGCTAAGTTTGACCTCATCACTCGGCCAGGCTGAGCCTCTCAGATTCCCACAGTTTTAAATTTCAAGGAAAGCCTTTTGATTGATCCAGTCTCCAGCATCTATTGTCAGTCTGTTGTCTATAAACTACATCCAGGAGTCAGGGTCAAGCCAGAGAATCTTGGTGGCTCCCTTTTAAATCATGTGGATTAGAAGGGAAGAGGTGGAGAAAAATGATCAAGACGGTCACCTGAAACATAGAGATTGGGCAAGAAGGGAGATAGAGACATAACACTTGGTGTCCATATTTCCAATGGAGTCATGATTGTCAACTATTAATCTGAAAATAGGGAAAACAATAGGAAAAAATATTTTAGGCATAAAATTAAATAGTTTAGTTTTTACATTTTGAGTAATATATGTTTGAATCTGTCATTAGCCTATCAAAGGAAGCATCTGGATACTTAGTCCATTGTTAATTAATTCATTCTGAGTTCCTCTGTTTCTTTATTTGTTCATTCATTCATTCATTAATTCATTCATTCACTTATGCTGGAAGTTCTTTTGTTTATTTGTTGAAGAGATACAGAATTCAAAAAAGATAGGAGCACTTAAGCAAGAAATACATCCAGAATAAATTTCAAGGATAGTGGATGTCCTGTGCAGAGTATATGAACTGCACACACACACACACACACACACACACACACACACACCCTTAATCTATGATGGAGAATTCTGCTTCATGTCTATAATTGGGAACTCAGGCTCTTTCTAACTAATGACTATCCTGTTCCTTATACCCCAGAATGTTCTCTTAGATCCTCTGCATCTAGCCAGCTGATGAATGAATAGAGAAAATAGGAAAATTTCATGGAAAGTTGTAAAGTCCAGGCCTGGAAATGGTATGTTGCATCTCTTCCTACATTCCTCATGTAGCTGCACCTGAGTACTAGGGGTCTATGACAGGGTGCTGCATATGCACTCAGGAAGATAAAGGACTAGTACTGCTCATAGAGCCTGGGCAAGAGAGGCCCCTGCCCTCAACCTGGCCTTTCAGCCTTTAAGACACAGATACTCTCAGGTTTTCTTCCAGCTGTACCACTTTCTACAGGAATTGAGACCATCGGGCCAGGTCCAAGGGTGGCTGGGAGTGCTGGAATTTTCTGGGAAAATAAAAGGCTTTGTAATTATCTTCATGGGCATTATCTTGGTGCTCTTCCTGGGTTTAATTTCCCAAAGGTTAACGGTGCCTCCTACGTACATATCCTTAGGTCTCAGGGGTAGCCACGGGCTGGCTATTTGTGGGGAATTTGAATGAAATTTGCATGGGCAGACTGTGTGTACAGGATGCCCCTCATGGTACAAGATGGAGCTCAGCTGGGCTGAAAAGGGGGAGACCGTGGTGGAGACATGGTGCCCTGGGCCATCCCAGGCTGCCACTTGTTAGCACACAACTCTGTGGAGTCCAAGAATTCTAAATTCAAACTTATTTTCCTGTTTCATTATAGATGTATTTGATAATGTAGGAAGCTACAATATATTTTATTTAGCAGGCTGCCAGCTTGATTTCTAACATTGAGATGTTCCATATGTGGGCCTCTACCTATACTTTTGCTCTGGGTCCCCAAATTATTAGGGATGCTTCTTTTGGTAAGTTCTGATAGGCTCTGACACAATGCATAACTAGTGTGATTTTATGTTCCACCTTGTATGCTCCTAAAAGGAAGGGGGAACTCAAAATAGCTAGCTTCTGTTAGATAAAAATTAAAATTTAATTGCTGTATTTCACCAAGCCATATTCGGCAGACCATTTCTGCTTATATTACCTTAAGCACAAGTAAGTTCTAAAAAGCAACTAATGAACACTCTGGTTTCATTTAATAACAGCTGCTTTTTTTTTTTTTTTAATTCTTAGTATGTGCCAGACACTATGCTAACAAATTATATGCATTATCCCACTTAATTCTAACAACTATGTTAATTATTATCCTTATGTGACAGATCAGGAAACATAAGCTGAAGAAGGAAGTAGCAGATTTAGAATTCAAGTGAAACTTTAATTTAATCAAAAGTTTGCATTCTTTCCAGAAATGGTACACCACTGTCTTAGATGAGAGTGGGTCTTAGATACCAGAAAGCCCAGTGGCCTTTATGCTCATTTTGATTCTTGTATTATCTGTTTCACAGTCTAGCCAAGTAGTTCATCTGTCTGTATATGGACAATTCCAGTGACAAGTTCTTTTATGTATTAATACGCTAAGAACATTAACGTATCAAACAATAATTTTTAACCTATGAATCATGATGCATTTATGTGTTGCTTACATTAAGAAAAATAATGGATGACATTGTAGCCAAGGGCCTCAGATTTGTACATAAATCACAGTCCATCTTATTTGTGTTATATGCTAAAACCTTGAATATTCCAGTGTTAGTGGGTCATGCAAATGAATATCAATTTGGGAAAAATAACTGTATTCAGTATTTATTTATTTATTTACTTATTATTTTTTATTTATTTAAAAAAATTTTTTAGGCGAAGCAACCATTGGTTGATCTCACAGATTGCAAGGACCTTGTCAGCTTACAATCTCTTATTTTTAAAAATTTTTTATGCCTAAAGCACCTAGTCTTCCTAGGTGGTCTCCCATCCAAGTACTAACCAGGCCCGACCCTGCTTAGCTTCCAAGATCAGATGGGATCGGGGTTGTTCAGGGTGGCATGGCAGTAAACTGTATTCAGAATTTAAAGATCCAAATTTGTTGTCTTTGTGTTTATTTATCCTTCTTTTTATTGTGTAGATAGAGTAGTTAGGGAGACTCTTGAGCTGTACATGGACATTTTTTTCTCACGTGTGGCCTCAAACCAGTTCTCCCTGGAAAGAGGTGTGTGTGTGTGTGTGTGTGTGTGTGTGTGTGTCTGTTACTGTAAGGAGCATAATCCTCTAGTTTATTATTGAGACTGAGCCACTTTTGAGAATGAAAGGAGTGCTATTGATAAGTATTCATAAACTGAAACAGTCCCAGGTAAATAATGTCCATGTTGACCTGTCATAAATAAAAACAAACAGGCCAGGACTCATATTTAGATGACATACTAAAAAAAGCAAGATACAGGAACAGACAGATTAGTGGTTGCCAGATGCTGAAGGTGAGGTGAAGGGTTGACAGCAAAGGGCACGAGGGAGTTTTTTGCGATGATAGGATTGTTCTGTGCCTTGATTATGGTGGTGGCTACATAAGTGGAAACAGGAAGTAGTTAACTATGCTTTCTTCATATTCACTTGATGACATTCATCACTACTGATCAGTGAAGTCAACAAAGCTTGAGTTATCTGAGCCTTCAAGTGCATTACACAAGAGCATCTTCATCGTTGGACATTTTCCTGATAGTTCATATCATTTTCATACTGGCAATATCACTACTATGCAATTTAAATAACAGTAAGTTCCCCGGGTCCTTAGAAAAATGCTTGTGTAGAATTAGCATTAGTTCAATTTTGGTCCACAATTGCTTTATTTTATATCTTGTCCTATTTTTCCACTTCAAAAGAACTATGTCATTAATTTTCCCAGGGTACACTAAGATCTCTAAGACCTATTACAGCTCGAAAATTCAAGGATTCTACCATTAAATTTGTATTTAAAAACTGAAACCAACTTGGTGTCATTAACATTCACAGAAGGCAATACACACAGATTAAGAAGAGCTTCAAATCCCAGCCCTCCCCCAGACTATGGATAAACTTAAACACCATTTCCATATGTGTTAAAAAATAAAAAAAAAAAAGAGGAAACTCATAGTACTTTCTTATAGGTATAGGATTATTGGAGAGATAAAATGTAGAGATAAAATGAGAAATCCATCCTAAGCACTTGCACCAGCTTTTAGCACATGGCAAGTATTCGGTTAGTGCTGACCATATAGTGGAAGGCCTGAAATAAAGGCTCAGGATTATAGCTGCCTTGGCATCTGCAACCAGGAGGGCCTCAAATGACCTAAGCACCCCGCCCTTCTCTCACAGAGGGTCCTGTAGCCAAACAACTGTCTTCATCATGGGCACCAGGCAGAGTGCTGCTTACCCCTGAGTGGCAGGCTTCAGTTTTTTGTCACTCTGCAGAATTATTCAAACAAACCAATTACATCCTCTTGCAGGAACCAGGGGTTACCACACCCCGCTTGTTTACTCTGTTCCCAAGTGAAACTCCCTGGGGGTTAGCCCTGTGTGGCCTGCAGTGTCCACCCCCGGACTGTGAGTATATATGACTAATAAACTACTGTCGACCTTACCTTTCCAGCTTCAGGTGTTGTGTGTGCAGCCTTTCCTAAAATAGATGAAGAGGAGATCAAACAAGCTCTTACTAAAAATGATGAATAGTAACATTAGTCGTGCTACTAGTTGCTGCTGCTATCACTATCGATGTGAATACTCTAAATCCTTAATGGAGACAGATAAGTAAGCACAAGACTGCAGCACGAGACTGATTAGTATAACTTCCTTGGACTTAGGCATCAAAACTTAGCAATGCCACGATTCCAATTTCCTCCCAAGAGATTAACAAAACGTCGTTTACACAGAACTGTCTCTAACATAGAAACACATTAGCAGATTCATTGAGGGATATTTTGTTCATCATCCCCAAAGACCGTTTTGGGGAGGCTGACATAGAACTGCAGCTCCTCCCTAAATCTTAAGAAATTAGGAAACATGTCTAAAGATTTTGGTAAGTAGATGGAAGCTACACAGGAATTTTTGCACATCAACTACCTAAACTAAGCTCAAGGCCAACTGAATGGAGATCGAAATGATAATAGCTGGAGAATTCTAGAGAAGTGGAGGAGATGATGACCCCAATGACTGAATACTCAGCCCAAATATTCTCAGGCCACATCAGTTCTGAGTGCTAATCATGTCATATAAATTATATCACACTGGTATGGCCCCTATTTAATGAACTCATAGTCCCCGATGAAGTGGTTTAAGGCTTCTCAGAGGTTATTTTATTCTTCTCTGTTACCATTTCACAACTTTCCTTGGCCATTTACTCTCTCATTGCTGCCACTTCTATTTCTGTCATCTTTTACCTCATTGAAGTATATTTCAAGGCTACTGACTTCTGATACTTCCTTAAATGTATAATGTTGAAACAGCCCTAAATTTCCTGTGGTCTCCCTCTGGTGAAGCCATGCGAACTTCTGCAGGAAAACAAGATTTTTTCCTCTTCCTCACTTTTTGTTTGTGTCCATCAGGCAAACAGTACCTTCTGTGTTCTGAGGCCTCTCTGACGACAGGCCTGGGCATTATCATCATCTGCTCTTCCCCGTTTCTCCTTTGCAGGCAAGAATTGACAGTCACGTTCTTCTCACTGTGACAAAAGTGTCCTAAGCAAACCAAATTCTAGATGTCCATCCATTCAATTAACTAGACATACACAGACGTGTGTAAAAGTTATATTAGTTTCAGGCCAGGATCCCTAACACATAAGATCAAGGCATGTGTCTGAGGAGGGGAGTACAGAGAGCTATATAGGCAATGTGTTCATTCAAATACTCATTCACTCATTCATCTACCATTTATTCAGTCAGTCGTTCTGTCTGTAGACATACGTTGAGCCCCTTCTTTCTAAGAAGCCATTTGTCAGGCACTGAAACAGTTGTAAAAAGGACAGACCTGATGCATTTATCTAATTTACAGTCTAGGGGAGCGGTTCTGCAAATGGCTACATCAGGAGGAGGTAAAGCTGGACCCACACCTGACTCATTGAATCAAAATCTCTCTACTAGGGGCAGGACACGATCTGGGAAATTGGGTTCCTTTATTGAAGAAATAAAGCTAATTCGAAATCCCAGAATTAAAATAGTTATGGAGCTCTTGGCTAGAAAACCCAAGATGTGAGTTAATGACGGAAATGAGGACTTGCTTAAAGAGGACATTCGAGTCAGCCAAGTGTGTGAGACACAGAAGGCTAATGAATGGGACAGTTCACAAATTTCCCCACAGACACATTGAGGGACATCCTGATCTCAAGGTGGAGCAGGCCTTGCCGAGGCTTGGCAAATTTATTCTAATCACCTGTGCCTGCATCCTTAGAAGAAAGTATTGTGAAGATGACTTGAGATCAGATTTGTCAAAGCACAGAGTACCGGCCCATTGTCCACCGCAGTAACTCTATCAGATCCTCTAGGCTGGGTGGTCTGTGACCTTCCTGCTCAGGCCATGGGAAGAGATAGGAGCCCTAAGGAATGTAGTCTGAGAGCCATCACCGATGCTTCTCCCTTCACCAGCTTGCCTCTCATGCAAGGCACCTGACTGATTTTTCTATCACTCTTTAATAGTTAATCCCACCTTGTCAGTTAAAATATTTCAGCAACTCCCTTAGGCCAGATAAATCCAAGTAAGTTTAAATTAGATGCCTCAGCAACATCAGTCATCGAAAAAGCTTCCAGGTAGAGCCAGCCACACCATCCCCCTCATTACAGACAGAGGGTCTTGAATGAAATCCCCTAATGGGCCTTTTTCTTGGCTCTGGGGCAGAATGGGATACATTTGTGTAATACCTCAGTCAGAATATTTTTTTACAACCCTTAGGAAGGGTTACATTAACATGAAGCCTCGACATTTCTCAACACAGCTGTAACATTCTGCTTTTAGCAGAACACTGTTAGTAATGCAGAAATCGGATCATGTCACTCCTCTGCTAAAACA
Source organism: Pteropus medius (assembly GCF_902729225.1). NCBI lineage: Eukaryota > Metazoa > Chordata > Mammalia > Chiroptera > Pteropodidae > Pteropus > Pteropus medius. The sequence continues at coordinate 16,115,771 of NW_024340696.1, read as the reverse complement.
CTTTCTGGGGCTCTCGCCACCTGCTGAATTGTGTTCTATCCCTCCTGTGAGCCAACTGTAACTTAGTCAGACACTCCTTTGCCGGTCTCACCTCCACTTCAAACCCCAAGCACTTTACTCCTCCAGCCAATCAGCTCCATGTACTACCTTCCAAGACATGCTTTTCTGAATTCTCGTCTCTGCCTGGGCTCAAGTCTGCCTTTCTGTCAAGAATACCTTCTGTGCTTCTCATTCTCCTTACCCATCTTTCAGAAGCTTTCTCAAATACCACCTTCCCCAGTATGCATTTTTATACAGTGGACAGTAAAAAGAGTTCTATGGAAAAGTAACCTTATAGAGTTATCTGATCATAAAATCCTAACTGGGCAGGTCATGGTGCAAAGCCGTGCCATTGGCATATTACTTCTTTACTAAAAGGCTTATCTTTGCCTCGAGCAAGCCTCGTCCATTGTTTCTGGACATCTAAATTAACACACCTTTGAAACACCCACTTTCAGAACCCTCCTTCAAGGACTTAACTTCTAGTACCCTCGAGAGAGTACAGAATCACGACTATCCTGTGATCTGATCCCCCATCTTGTTTTTTCCATTTTCATGTCATCTTCCCTTCATCCCCTCCTTAATCTCAGATGCATAAAAGAAACTACAAACTGTTATTCTCCAAACCGTTTTTCTTAGTCTCTTGAGGTCTTGCTTCCAGGTGTATCCTCCTCTATTTGTCTCAAATAAATTTTTATAAAAATTCTCTACAGGTTTAGACATTCTTACATCGACAATACTTGCATATGGATGGAATAGCTCCAATGTATAAATTTTCATAATAGCCTTTGTTTCCATTATATAACCACAGATGTACAGATTGCAACCTAATAAAGCCTTCTGTCTTCATCTTGGTCGCATTCATTGCTTCAACACCTATGGCTGGATCAATGCCTGACATATAGTAGCTTCTCAATAATACACATCTGATTCCATTTATTTCTTCTTTCTTTTTTAACTCTAAACTTCCTATCTTTTTTTGTCTCTTCCATATGCTGACTATCATATCTACTCTCAGTCCAATGAGAAAGGTGATTTCCAAACAAATGCCAAAGTCTACCATAAATTTCAGGGGAACAAAGTTTACTTTTAGTGGGCAGAATTTGAGAATGTCTGCAAAGCCTTTTGGAAGGAAAAATCTCTTGCATGTGTTAATTCCTGTTATTGTTAGTGATTTCCATTCATGCAGGAAATCTTTGAGTATTATCTAACATTCACAAGAGAGCCTGCCTGTAACACTCAGAAACTTTTCTAGTGGAAACCGGTGATGAAATTTTAAATGGCTAAGTTTCCTTGGGTTCTGAGTTTAACCCTGAGGATAATGAGTTTTCATTCTAGATATCTGGCCAAAATGGCGGTGTCTTCTGCTTTGAGGAAGAGGAAAATTTGTATTACTTGTTTACATCTGGGCTCAATTTTTGCTTGCTTTCACAAAATTGAAGCAATTAATTAAGTTTTATATTAGTAGATTTTCTTTCTTCCCAATTTCTTTCTAAGCCAATTTTTAAAAATACATAATGATAAATGCATGATGCTAAGATCATACCTCTATCTGAATTCTATTTGTAACTTGCCTCAGGAGGCCATTTTCTGAAATTGTGCGGCAAGTATCGATTTGAAAACTGCATAACCTCCTGTGTGCTTCCAAGGGGGGCAGTGCTGAAATTGGGTTGAAGGCTCTTATTTATTTTCTACAAAGACAGTTAAACAGTAGGCATCAAGATAAAGGAAATGTGACTGAAATAAACCATGAAAATGTGCTTTCAGTTCCTTCAATCTCTCTAACTCAAGAGATTTAGACAGTTGAAAGCATAGCAATAATCTTTCTCAAAATATGATAATTCCTGTCAGCATCTATTTTGCAGAAACTTAAGAATATAAACAAGTGAAAACACAATACTTTGGGGACAACCAGAATCCAAACCATAGAAAAATTACAAAGAAATTTAGCTTTATTATTTTTCTAAGTACACAAATGGATAAATTGCTTGCATACAAAATATTTCTGATTCTAGATTAAACAGGGCCTTACAACTAAATAGATAGGTTTCATTTATGATTCAAACTTTTTATTTTGACAGTGTCTCTAAAACACTAAGGAATTGTTTGTAATTTTGAGCAGAATTTTCCCATCCCCAATTTTTAAAACAATGTCATTTTTAGAGTACATTGTACTTGAAATATAAAAATAAATTTTAGACCAGAGACAATCAAATACATTTTACATTTAAAGAGTTAAATCTAAATTTATATATTAGCATATATTTAATTACATTAATTCATTAATTTATTTAGCAAATATACTCCAAGAAATGTACTAGTTGCTCAGATTACCAAAAAGAACAAAAAAGGTACTGTATCCTGCCCCTCAAGAAGCTCAGTCTAACTCTAACCTTAAACTTAATCTTTATCCTGCACATATCCTATCATAGATTATCTGATTGTCACCGTGACAAGGTATAGAGTAGAAAGAACAGGATACAGTATGACCCAAAAAAAGGAGTGACTCATGAAAAAGAGTTTGTATTATATCTACTAAAAAAATGGACTCCAAAATGGAGTGAGCCATATGCCTATAAATGCTCAAGATATTCCATTGAGGAATGTAGGGAACTTCTAATTACATTTATTTTTATCTTATTTATTTATCTTTTCATGTGTGATTTCTAATGTGAGTATTATATAAAATACAGAGGTATATAGTTTATGAATAAATTATAGACATATTCTGAAAGTGCTTGCTCTTTTTATTTTTAACTTATGGTATACACAATATGAAATTTGCAGACTACTTATCTTGGAATTGTCAAGCCTCTGGATGATTTTAAGATGGCAAGAATATAGCCTGGTTTATTTTTAGGAAGATTACTTGGTGACGGTAGGGAGGGGAGTGCAAACTGACGAAGACATACGTCGAAGATGACCCATATCTGAACTAAAGTAGGTAAAGTAGAAATGAAGAGTAGAAGACTGATTTAAAATATATCAGTGGGGATGAATAAATAGGACTTAACATAATGTGAGATGTGAGGGGAAAGGATGTTTAGAGAGACATCCTCCCAGATTCTACATTTGGTGATAGAATAAATGGTACATACTCATTGAGATAGTTAATAAAAGAAAGGCTTGGGCTGATTCAAAATAAGAGAAAACATGAATTTAGTTTAGCATTTGAATCAGAGATGTGTGTGGGACATCTTTCTCAGTAGAGATGTTCAGGTAGCAGTTGAATAATTGGATCTTTTACTGAAGAAGGCCCAGATGGTAACTAGATTTATGAGTGAGTTTAAACATAGATGGTAGTAGAGTTGTTTATCTTTTAAATGAGGAAGCCAATTTTAGATTTCTTGGAAGTACTTAAAATATTATGCATGGGGGAAATAGATAGTTATTCCCATGATAATCTCTTTGTTCTAGGAAATTCTTCTGAAACAAATTGTTTGTTGCATGGACCTGCATTTGCAGTCCCGAAGGTAGGAAACATGGAGTACACACATTTGATAAAATGAAAAGGCTGGCTTAACCTGTAGGATAGCAGCAGAAATCAAAACAGAGCCAAATATAATTGTAAACAGAGCTTACAAAAATCACAAAGATCATAGCAAAGGGCCAAGGATAGGACAACATTGTCAAGGACCCGAATTGAACTGCGGCCATGATAAAGACTTAGGGTCGAGACAAATATAAGCAGTGTATCTGTACAATGAGAGAAAAGAGATGAGTCTTGAGCTTAATCAAGTGTTCTTTTCCTTTTTGTAACTGCCCACATTTTGGAGACAGCCTGCTCTGGCAAAGATTTTGATTACTGTTGATGTTATAAGTAGGAGAAAAATGATAAAATATGAAATGAGAAGCCGTTTCATTCTGATCATTATCAATTGATGGTTACTGGATTTTGAATTACAGAGTTGGGTCTATTGGCTCTTCTTGTAACTAAAGGTTATATTAAAGGAATACTATAGTAGATTCCAATAGCTTTAAAAATTTTTTTCAAACTCTTGTGTTCCCAGGGATAATTACAGTTAATATTCTTGTATACTACCTTCTTTGGACCTTTATTTGTGTGTGTGTGTGTGTGTGTGTGTGTGTGTGTACATGTAGTGGTGAATTTATATATAAATACTGTGAGTATGAAAATATATATATCCTATATTTTTTAAATGGCATTTTGCAAACTTATACTAACATGTCGGCTTCACTCACCATTCACCAACTTATTTCAATATAGTTCTTATTTGTACAGGCTGTATAGAATTCCACACTATAGGGATTATAATTTATAAAAAAAAGTGGCCATTCATATGTCTCCAATTCTTTCACCATGATAAACAATGTTTCAGTGACTCAAGGGATAATTTTAAAATCATAATTCCCCCCCCAAGGAAGAGTATTACATGAAAAATATTTATTTAAATTTATAATCATCAATATAAAACATAGTACGAGATGACTATACATACTAAAATCATCTAAGGAAATAGCAAGTTTACAACTGCCATCTCGTATTCATTCTGGAGCAGGCAAAATAATTTGAGCAATTTACATTGTATACATGCATGCATTATATAGATGTATGCATGTATATATAAAATGTGTGTGCGAGAATGTGTCTGTGGTATATGCTTCTATGTGAAAATAATTGGATTAGGGTAAGTCAAATGCATGGATGCACGTGTAATATGATTAGTAGGCTTTATCTCCTCAGAACTATGAATTGGTGTAAGACACCATAAAGTTGTCTAAAGAATACCTAAACTCAAGAAACTTAAGCTTAGAAAACATTTTATATTTTTTAAAATATATCCTTCATTGCCATTGAAAACCCAACGAACTATCTTAAACTATGTCTATAAACTATACACTTTAGAAATGACTTTCAGTGAGGGCTGGATTCTGATATTCAAATGATGCCATCAGGCTCTGCTTTTTCTCAGTTTCCTTTTCAAAGAGACTTTCCCTTTGTGCTATGCAGAGCCGGGCACATAATAGTTGCTTTACAAATATTCTTCGAAAGATGTATATGATCTTCTCTGTCCTAAATGAATTCACCACCTGGTAAAGAAATTAACTACTCAGGTATGGACTGGTAAATTTGATAATATCTAGTCCATTACTTCTGGGATTTCAAGGACCTGTAAGTATACATCATATTACCTGCAAATGAAACTCTATAACTCCCTGTCAAAATCCTGTCAAATTATTATTAGAAATAAAAAAAATTTAGTACTTAATTGTATAAAAAGTGCCTTTTACGTGACATTTATGTATTTTGCATTCTAGATTAATCATTACCACATTTCTATAAATAAACTTCTGCAAAGGGAAGTTCTTTTAAAAGTCTAATATTTATTGTGTCCAGAAAAAAAATACAAATCTTTAAAAGTCTGCTCTTTAGAGGATGTAAAAATAACAGTGCAATGAAATATGTGAGGCAAATCTGAGATCATGCACAGAGAGTATAGTTTATTCTTCATGGTGAAGCCATATGTTCTGACTTTGCTAAGAGTTACAAGTGATAACTGTCACTATTGAGACCAAGTGCATGCAATTATTTGGAAAGCCAAATAGAACTTGCTGCTTATCCTATCGACTTTTCCATCTGTGAAGGTCTTGGCTTAGGATGTTTTAGTGATAATGCAAGAAAGAAATGTATCAAGAATGTAATATGGTTTGTCACCAACTGGTTAGAATCGACAAAAATGATATTTCGTCTATCACCAGAGCTTTTGTACTGAAAGGATTAAAGCTTATAAGTTGACCTATATGATATTGCCATTTTTAGGTCAAAACTATCAAATATCAACACATAACTGAATCTAATAGATAGGCAAATAATAGCTATCGAAGTACATGAATAGAGAGGACACAATGAAAACAGATTTAATGTTTTCCCCCTGTGTTGTTTATACTCCTGTGTATCTTTGCCAACCCTTTCTTCATTGATAGTACTTGGTAAACTTTAGCTCAAATGCTTAAGCTGAAGTATCACAAATATTTAATTAGTGTGGCCCAAGTTAATGAGGTTGAGGTTCTGCCTATTGCCTTGGAAAACATATACATTGAATTTTTGTGGGAGGAAAGGCTCCTCATGTAAGGACTTCTTCACCTCTACCCAGTTACTTCAGATTCAAATAATACTGACTTTAGTATCTCATCAGGGGAAATTGACATAATTAAGCACTCTTCAAAGAAAAATAGACTCTGATGTCTCTAATGCTATTAAATATTTACTGTGCACATCACTGCAGTAAATTCCCTGGCAGAAAGTGATTCTACCAAAGTAGATCAAATGAGAACATCACATTGCCTTGTAGCAAGTGTATCCAGCTCTATGAATTATTAAATAATATATATCTATATGCATAAAATATAAATGTAGCTGCACAGTGGGAAGACTGAAGAATCCATGAAAGTATGTCTAGAATATGTTCCCCAATATTCCCAATTCTCAGCTCACACCTGAAGCTTGCTATGTTTGTCTCTGCATGCAGGGGTTCCCTCATACTGAATGTTCACCCCAAGCTGGAATTAGAATTAAGAAGGAAAACGAAATAATAACTTAATTATAGTGAATACAGTTCCTTGTAAAAACAAACAATAAATCAATCAATCAAAGGATTCAAGTAAGAATACTGAATTAGAAAACTAACCCAAGTTATGTCAGGTCCCAGATTGGCCTTTTTACATGAAACAGCTTAAATGGGTAAAGAGGAGAAGCATAACTGGCTTATTTCTGGGATATCTTGTATTCTCACTGTCCAGAAAGACTGGGGTTATCTGGAAGACTAAACCAACAAGAATGGAAAAGATAACTTTCATTGAAATACTATTAAATTTTAACTTTTGAATGGCTCTGGGTTCCAGATGGGAGAGCAGAGGTACTAGCCACTTTTCAAAATGACTTCATTTAAAATAATAATAATAATTTGAAACACCCAAGACATTTGGCAAAGACTAAGAAGAGAATTTGAACTCTTCCAAACTCTATGTTCCAATTGCTCAGCTGGATAAACATTTACCTTAATCATTCTCAAAGAGAACTTGCCTGATTATGAGGTCATTGGGATGGTGATTCAAAAATAATTTCTTCAGAGCACCAGAAAGTACAAAAATATGTAGAAGGGAGAATTGAAATATTATGAATATTGCCCAAAACATCTATGATAGTATCTACCAGATACTATCATAGATGTTTTGCCTGACTTATGTTATTTAATTATCAAGGGAATTTGAGCTAAGTCATACCATCATCCCTTTTTAAATAAGAAAACTGAGGTTTATAAAAGAAGAAAATTTCAGGCCTTGAACTCAAATCCAGGTTGGATTCAAAGGCCCATGCTCTGTTCCCTACATAATGTTGCTTCTCTAAAAATAAGTGGAAACAATACATTACTAAATGACAAAATGAGTGATATATTTCAGAGTAAAAAGATGCAGAAAATAAAATGATTATAAGCAGAAGTTTGCAGGATCTCTTTCCAAGAGAACTTACTAGGATATCATATCACACCTTCTTGTCTATACTATCAGTTTTGTCGTTAAAAGCAGGTAGAGTTAGAGATAAAAATAAGAGACTGTTTTTTGTTCATTTGTTTTTGTTTCTATTTTTTAATTTTAATTTTTCAATTGTAGTTGACATTCAGTATTATATTAGTTTCAGGTATACAGCATAGTAGTTAGACATTTATATAATTTGCAAAGTGATTGCCTTGATCAATCTAGTACCCGCCTGGCACTATACATGGTTATTACAATATAATTAACTATATTCCCTGTACTGTATATCCCAGTGACTATTGTGTAACTATCAATTTGTACTTCTTAATCCCTTCACCTTTTTCACCCAACCCCCTAGGCCCCTCCCATCTGGCAACTATCAGTTTGTTCTCTGTATCTGTGATTCTGTTTCTGTTTTATTTGTTCTTTAATTTTGTTCTTTAATCTTAGAATTCTAATTTCAAAATAGCCTAGAATATTTTCTATTGGTCACACTGAGATTGGCTTCATTGCAACTTTCTCAATGTAATGATGATCTGCCTGGCTCTATAAATTTTGTTTTTTAATAAATAGAAAACCTTTACTAATGATGATTCTTAAACATTCTGGGATATCTCCAAGGATCTGAAGAGCTTTATGAAATTTTTAGAGAGATAGTTAAATTTTTTCTTTAGCTTACTCTTTTATAGTAAGCACTTTTAAAAACGAAGATCTTGCAAAATGAAGATAAGACAAATTCCCCAAAACAATTGTAAATCATTTTCTAGATACTGTTTGCTTCTTTTACTAGATAGTATTTGTTTCTGATAAATTCATGTGCATTTATTATAGAAATTTTGATGAATACAGTAAAGAATGTAAAGAAGCAGAACAAAAATATCACCCATAAGGAAAATAATTGTCAGCACTTTTGTACACTTATTTTTTTATTTTTCTATGTTTATTTTAGTATACTTTATGTTATATATTTATGTGTATGTGTATATATGTAATTTCAGTTATCTAGCATTTTAATTAAATGTTGTGAGAATTTTTCCAAGGTCACTCTAAATTTTTGTAAGCATAATAATTCAAGCAAGATTCATTAATGTTTAGATGTGAATTATCACCCTACTGTTAGGAAATATATTTTGCCAAATGTAGATAATGCTTTGATCAAAATCATTTTGCAAAATTGTCTGCACTTCTAATGATTGCCATAGCATTGCTTCCCAGAAGGGAACTAGTTAAACTAAGCGTTAAGAGGTTAAAAAATAAGTTCGGTATTTCATTCTAAAAATTGTCAAGCTCGTATAAGAATAACAAGAATAGTATCATAATCACTCAACTAGCCCTTCACCCATACAACACAATTATCGATATTTTATCCCCTTAGGTTGATCTATTCTTTTTCTCACTCTTTCTGTTATTTTTAAAATCGGTTTTGTGAAGCATTTTAGAGACAATCCAAATATCATTATTTTTCACCATTAAATTTTTCAGTATGCATTTCTTAAGTAAAATAAGAAAATTTTACATAGTGACTAAATTATCAGTGAATCTGAAAATGAACAACACCTAAATTCTAAAAATTAAGAATGATTGCCTTTTGTCATCAAATACTCAGGCCATATTTCAATTAAAAAAAAAAAATCCTATTGTCCAGTTGGTCAGTTGGAATCAGGATCTATCAGCTATCACCCACTGCATTTGGCTGCCCTCTGTTGTGTTTCTTAAATCTCTTCATTTATGAGTTTCTACCTTTCCATCTTACTTTCCTGCGCCATTAACTGGTTAAAGGAAATATGTCAGTTTCTCAGTAGAACTTCACACATTCTAGATTCATTTAATTGTTTGTTTATGGTATCCTTAGACTTATCCCTATATCTTGTAAACTGGAAGTTGGACCTAAAATCTTGGCAAGATTATTTTCTAGGGGATTTGTCCGTCACATCACATCACATCACGTTAAGAATCACGTACTGTCCTGCTTTTGAGAAGATTGATTGCTGGTGTGAGTCCAACTCCTTTATTGTAAAGTTGCATGTTTCCTTGTATGATAAGCAAGTTGTTCATGGAGTAATACTTTATTTTCTGTAATAAATTCTCTGTTTACTTTTCCTCTAGACATGTTAGCAACCATTGATGAACATTGCTTAAATCAATTATTACATTAGGGATTGCAAAATGAAAATGTAAGTCTTTTTATCCATGTTGCTTAATTGCTTTCCTAAAAGATTTCATCAAATTAAATATTCATATCAATATATAATTATATCTTTATCAACATGCCCTTGTCACAGTGAGTATTATTTTAGAAAAACTATTTGTTTACTTGATAGATAAAATATATGTATATAGTTAGATGTATTTTTTTAAAATGGCTTCATTATGTTTTTCCTTTCCCTGTCTTCTATTACCACATCATGTTATAATTCAATTAATTTAAACTGGGACAATAGACAGAGCTTATGAGAGAATTTTATTTTTACATTATATATCAAACATCTTTCCTGATTTGTGATTGTTTTTGCATTCGATCATCTAACTATAATTGCCTAAGTTATTTTACAAACTGTGTATTGAGTACTGTGTTTTATTGTCCTCATAAGATTTTTACGTTATGATTTATGACTTTAAACTTTGCTATTTTGTTATTCTTTGCTCTCTTAATAATAACAGCCAATATATTGAGAATGTAGTTTGTGCCACGCACAGTCGTAAGGACTTTATATAAATTATGTAATTTACTAGTCATGTCATCTTCATTATTAGCACCATTTTGGTTATAAAAACATCAAGGTAATATAGAGTTAATGGTAATCTACACTTCAGAGCCAGACTGTCTGTCTCTAGACCCTGTACACGTAACCAAGATTCTGTACTGTTTCTTAGCTATGATACATCTTCAAGTTGTTTTTCTCAGAAGCTATTTAAATGATCATAGACATAGAATATCACATTAGGACTATTTGTTATCTTCACAAATAAGTGAAAACTTCTCTGTGTATAAATTTCTTAAATCACAATTTTTCTTCCCCAAAACTCTATAGAAAAGTAGTTTTAAATAGTGTGCCTCTTGCATAAAATAATGTATTTTATGACCAAATAAGGTAGAAAGTTAAACGGATTCTTACTGTGTTAGTTTTTGTTTTATTCAGGGGTCAGCAAACTTTTCCTGTAAAGAGCCAGATATTAAATATTTTCAGCTCTGCAGGCTATGCAGTTTCTGTTGAACCTACTTTGATGTAGTGTGGAAGCATTCATGGACAATATAAGAACGAATGAGTGTGGTTGCATTTCAATAAATCTTTATTTACAAAAACAGGCAGTGAGTCATATTTGAATTACAGGTTGTAGTTTTCAGATCTGATTTTTTTTACCTCCTGGGTTTTCAGAATATCTAATCTACTATATATTATTCTTCTTCAAATGGCTCATAGAGCCATTTTTTTTTAACAGAATATCTCATGAAGCCAATGTATGCTTTTTCTCTCTTTTACTCTGGTTTAGAATTGAAGATAAGTTTAAAGCTAATCCTACTTGCTTCTTTAAGATCCCTCTCCCTGCTTTTCTCCCACTTTTAGTAAAAATAAAAAAATAAAAAAAATTGTCATCTTCCTAGATACTTGTGGAGTACTTACAAATTAAAAAGGCTTTCAATATGTGCATAAAGTAAAGTACTGCTATGGGCTATAAAAAATAAACTCCTAATATCTATCCATGGCTTAACTCAGTAAGAGTCTAACTCTTACTCAGTGGTATGGTGCAAAACACATTAGAGAAAATAGGCACTGTCCTGTTTACACTATTAAAAAAATACAAAGGCACCAGTGATCAGGCATTGATGAGGGGTTCTGCTCTACCTAGTCATTCAGAAATCCAGAATTTCCCACAAACAGCAGAGGTCATCTGAGTACACTCAGCCAAAAGATGGGAAAAGAAGAGACTCATGAGGGAGGTTTTAGAGACCAAGCCTGAAAGTGGTGTAAATGACTTCCAGTATCTCACTGGCTGAAAGTCAGTAATGTGGCCCCCCTGCACTGCAGGGGAGGCTGGGAAATACAGTGTTTACAATGTGAATGAGTTTTTGATAAAAAGATAGCTGATCCCTGTGATATTATGTCCAGAGCATGAGCCTGTTTTCATACATTATGCCTGGAATACTCTTGAGTCTTTCCTTTGTACCTATAGATCTTTTCTAAGTTCAGTAATATATAAGTATATGTATTATTTGATGTCTTCTGTTACTGTATTAGTTTTCTAGTTTTGTATAACAAATAACTGCAAACAGTGATTTAAAACAACTTCCATTTATTATGTCACGTTTTCTGTGTGACAGGAGCCCAGGCACAGCTAAACTGTGTTCTTTGCTTAGAGTCTCACAATTCTGCAGTCAAGGGGTCAGCAAGCCTTTTTTATCTGGAGGCTGAACTGTCAAAGAATCTGCTTCAAAGCTTACTCAGATTGTTGGTAGAGTCCATTTTCTTATGTCTTCAATGTGGAGGGCCCCAAATTCTTGCTGATAGTTACCTGGAGGCTTCCCCTTGACAATTAAAGACCACCACAGTTCATAGAGGCAGCCCCAGTTTCCCGACACTGACTTTCTCAGCATGGCAGCTTAATAAATCAAGCCAAGAAGAAGAATTTCTAGACAGAGTCTACTAGCAAGAAGTCATGCAATTAAGTCATATAATGTAATCATAAGAGTAACAGCCCATTACTTTTGTATGTTCTTTCATTTAGAAACAAGTCACAGTCCTGCCTGTAATCAAGGGGAGGCAATTATACAAGGGAATGAATGCCAGGCATTAGAGATTGTGGGGCCACCCAGGTTCTGATGTGTGCTTTCTCTTTAGACTTAATTGCCAAGTACCAGGGCTCACCAGACTTCTGTGGGACTAGATTTTATTCTTTCCCCCCTGCCCCCGGAGTCATTTTGTCCAAATGAGAACATTTCCTGGGGGCCACCTTAATTTCTTTAGAAAATTAAACCAAGTCCTTTATGGACATGCTCTTCATTTGGTCTTTACCCCAAGGTTGTGACTTATTTGCCCATTGTTATCCAAATACTTTTTTTCAATTGTATCTTTTATTAATTGGTGATGAGAAAATGTTGCATCTTCCTACCCAAGTGCAAGAATGTCTATACTACCTTTTCTTTTTTTTTACCAATTATACTTGATTGAAAACCTGCCTATTCTTTTCTGAATTTATCTTTTTTCAATACCATGTTATGTGACCTAATAACAATTAAGATAAGCTGATAAAAATCAATTTTGCTATTTCTTTGCCTAAAACCATAAGATTTCTTTTTCCCCTTTCAAATCTCAGGCAATGGTGTCACAAAATACTTTGCCATTGCATAACACTATTAGTTGGAAAGAGAAAGGAATGGAAGCCAAGAGAAATTATTTTTGTAACCTCCATTAACAGTTGCCTTACTGCTCAACTCCTAACTCTGAAGCCAATGTCACATATTTTGGGTGTTTTTTTTTTTGAAAGTTTCCTATATATAGGTATAAAATTTTATTTAGTCATTTTTGCTTTATTGACAAATGACCTCAAAATCTTAGGCTCTTAGAAGAAGAGAAAAAGTATAATTCTTATAATATGTGAATTGAGAGTCAGTTCTGAATCTGCCTCTACCCAACACTTGTTCTTTTCCTGTGCCAAAAGAATATCATCTTCCATGTTGTTGCTGCTTCTTCAGCATGATCTTAATATAAAGAAAAAATTTGGAACACAGCTGAATTGAAAAGAGCTGTAGCTGAGACTTCATCAGCTTGCAACTGACATGTAATATGTGTGAGAAATAAGTCTTTGTTGTTATAAGCCACTGGGATTTTGTGGCCATTTTTTACTATAGCAAAGCCTGTAAATATATAGTTGCTTAATAGATGTACAAAATAAGAAAGGAGCCTGTGGGAAATGGGAAATGAAGTCTGGGGCAAATGACAGAAAGGCATACATCTGACTGTTCAGAAGTTAGTTTCCATGCAGCTGATAAATAGATATAGGTGGATTTATGTGTGTGCAGATAGAAAGATGAATGGATGAATAGATTGGTAGGTAGGTAGGTAGGTAGGTAGGTAGGCAGATAGATTAGATTAGATTAGATTAGATTAGATTAGATTAGATTAGGCTAGATTAGATTAGATTAGATTAGATTATATAGATGATGACAGATGATGGCTGAATGGATGGATGGGTGGATGGATGGATGGATGGGTGGATGGATGGATGGATAAATGATAGATAGATGATAGGTGGATAGATAGATAGATGATAGGTAGGTAGGTAGATAGATAGATTAGAAGATAGATAGATAGATAGATAGACAGATAAATAGATGATTTAATAGATGGCTGAATGGATGGATGGATGGGTGGATGGTTGATGGATGGATGGGTAGATGGATTTGGATGGGTGGATGGATGGATGGATAAATGATAGATGATAGGTAGATAGATAGATAGATGATAGATAGATAGATAGATAATTTTGTTTCAGGAAAGCCCCTTTGCCCCAGACTTAGGAGCAGAATTGTGAGAGTAGGTCAGTGAATCAAACTCTTTTTAGAGCTTCTTATGGCCTTTTGGGTTATTCTGGTTTAGGAAAAAATATTTCATAAGTAGTTTAAAAATAATCTCCTGATCCATCTTCATTGATTGTTATCAGAGATTTCACTTATACCTTGCTTTATGGTCTTATTTTTCATTTCATTGTTAACTTTTGCTCTTTTTTATATCTTCATGGGTATTTTTAAGGACTTATATTGGAGAGCATATTGAGAATTATTAGTGTTCTATATTAAGCTAGATTTATTTTTTCAATATTTTGGGCCTGGTGTTTGTGTCTTTTTTTAAAATAGTGTAAACAGGACATTGTGCATGTTCCCTAATGTGGTTTGCTTACTTAGAAATAAAATTAGCCTTTTGGAAACAAGGAGATATTAGTTCAGTGAGATTGTTGGCGAACATAATTGTCTCTTTTAATTGTTGGCACATTTTGGAACTAGAGGGCAAGACTCATTTGGGGAGGATAGATCAGAGCCTCTGGTATTATAACACTCCCTTCCTCTCCCCAACACGTTTCATTCATGATAAAGAGGTGCTCTGTGTTCCCTTAGCCTTTTCTTCCACCAGGAGACAGTGTCATACTGTATGTCAGGGAAGATTTATAGCCTGTTAGTTGAATTCACCTGTTTTTTTCCCTCCAAGAGCTAATGTGAGCAATAAAGAACACAAGCTCATGAAAAAACATAACTCTTTTTGTCAGCTGTGTCACTATGATTCAATACATTCACATACAAGAAGACAGTAGTGTCGGCTACAGTGGTTCAGCTTTACGAACTCTCATCGTTCTCCCGCCCCTCACCTGCCCAGAGAAATAACAGGAAACATAGCCACTTTGTCATATTAAAATTTTACTACAACAGAGGACACATTAGCTGAGAAGCTAAATCTCCCACAAAACCCAACTTTGTCATTAGTTGATTTATAGTATTTTTTCAGCATCAAGATCTTTTTCTAAAGGTTGGGGATAAAAGTTGGATTAACCTTTTTCTAAATCATTTTTTAACGTTTATATTTATTGCTCAGAACAAATGATGATATCAATAGATGAAGATGAAAAACACAAAAGTTTTATCTTTTCCCCCAACAAGTGCCTAGAAAGAAACCACTTATTCATTGGGGAGAGGGATATTTATTGCCATCTTCTCTCCTCCCTCCTGCCACTTTCCTCCTTTCCCTTTTTCTTCTAGCAAACAGAACTCTTTCTAATAAAAAAGACTCTTTTTAGTTATTTCTATAATAGTTGTTTTGGTAACTATACCCACTCCCCATTGGTAGGTAGTTCAAGAAACACGTCAATAACGATCTGGCATAGATGAAAAATGAACTGCCTTTTTCCCCAAAGTTGAAGTAATTTCTTCTCTGCTGAAATCATTAGATTTCTGCGCATAAGATTTTATAGAGGCATGTTTAAAGTTAAAAATTTTTTAATTCATGATAAAAATAAATATATTTTTGGAAATTTTCCTTAATGTGCCTTAGAGTAAAGGCAGGGGGTCAACTATTATTTATAGTAAAGGCTAAAATTAGGAAATTTATAAATATATTTGCATGCTAATGATAAAGGAGACAGGAGAAAGAGAAGGTGAAGAAAATGTACAGAAAAAAAAAGCTGACCAGAGATTTCTGATATTTAAATAAGTGAAGTATTTACAAAGTTCACAGTGCTGAATAGGACATGTAGTAAATGGTCTGTTAGTTCGTGCTAAATAAATACATAAAAAACTCGCTCTGTACCTCTGGGCTGAGTGGTTAACAAAATTAAATCAAATAATGAAATCTAATTGATATTGGGAGCATTATTCTCCTCTTCAATCTTGGACAGCGGTTATCATTAGTACATTGGAAGGAGTCTAGTTTTTTTCCCTTTTCACTTCATCTTGACAGAGTCTCTTGATGATGAATTATTTATGCATCTGTTTTCCTTTTGGACCTTCATTGCACGTTGACGGTCACACATTTTTTGCTGCATTTTAAAAATTTGATGGCAATGAGTGATGCCCTTGGTGCTAGCACAATTGCTTCAGTTTTAAAATACCAAATAAAATAATGAGACCCCAAGAGTCACTGGTGGGGAGGAGAGGAGATCTAATAGGGTGATGGTTTTCCCTCTAGAGATTCTAGGTAATTAAAAAGCTGCTTAAATGTTCCTTTGATAATGAATCCGATTTTTTCTGGGTTTAAACTGTGAACCAAGAATAAATTTGGCATTTTATCAGGTTTATTAAAAGACAGCATATAAGTTTACAGTAGGAAAAACTAACTTGCTCTTTACAAGAGGAAATGGGTCAACAATGGGTATCTGGGAGGGTGACAAAAACCATTGAGAAAGATGTATACAATTTTGCCACAGTAAAATGAACAGTCAAGATATTGGATGTAATTAAGTCTCATAACTGACACTAAATTCAGAAGCCTTTTCAAAACTCTAGATGATTGCCTAAATGGATTAATACCATGGATAGTTGTTGATCTGTCAAATTAGAGTCTTCATTCAATTCATCAAATGTTGAGATCATTCTGAAGAATCCTTGTTCCAACATATTAAAGTTAAAAGTGTGCATTGCTAATGTGTGAAAATTCACCGAGGCCCTTATTCCACACTGTTTTTGGATACCTGGATGATTTCTAATATGAATTGACCTTTACCTGAGTGTGAAATGTAGCAGATCAATTCTAACTTGGATGAGTCCTGACATATAGATTTATGGAGTTAATATCAGCTCAGGAGGTACAGGTGTGGCAAAGCATCTTGGCAAGAGAAAATGTGATTTAATGTTTACATCTGACTTTTGTCACTTTTAATTGTGGCCCTGGATTGCTGCTTACCTCAGTCACCTCATCTTTAAAGTGGGTATAATAAGAAGTCATCGCACCCTCTGAAAATTATCCTCAGGATCAAATAAGATGATAATAAATGTGGAAGCAATTGAAATTCAACTGTCAAGTAGTGTATATTCAAATATTGGTCTTTATGATGCATTAATTTAGTCATCATTTAATAAACTTGCATAAAGTGTCAGGTTTTATAATAAAAGCTAGAAATAGAAAACTAAGACTCAGTGTCTGCCCTCAAGAATAAACACATAATTATTAGTGAAATAATCCAATATTTGAAACTAGTCCTAGAAACATCATTTCAAGGTATCGTAAGCAGTGAAAAAAGCAGGACATAATCTTTTAAGTCGTTCTTTTAAGATATTTATATTTTCGATATTTTTTAAAAGGAGTGACAGCTTCTTCCTAAGGCATCAATTCCCCCCAACTTTTTATTTCTATGTGCAGACCATGCCAATATAGACATCATTCCCATCATTCTTGTAAAGTGGACAGAGGCCAAAAAGACAGTGGTCACTGTCTTCTACAACATCAAACGTAATAACTTCTGGAGTTGGCAGATTACATCTCTCCACTGCTCAAAGCTTCCATTGACTGCCCACTGGACTTAGATCAAAAGTCACTGTATTTATTGTCCACCTTGCCCCAGTCACACTGGCCCTCCCTGTTCCTGACACAAGCCTGCTCCAGCTGAACCTCTTCCCTTTCTGTCAAGAATGCAATGCCTTGGACATCTGAAGTTTTTCTTCTCCACTTTCCCCTTAGCCTCTTCAGAGGACCCATCCCCAGAGAGGTCTTCCCTGTCCCAGTACTTTCTCCCCTTTTGCATGTATATTCACTTCTCAATTTCTGATTTTTTTTTTTTGCTTATTTATTTATTTATTTATTTATTTATTTATTTTTATGGTGACATTGGTTAACAAAATCTGATCAGTTTTAGCTGTACATTTTAACAGTAAGGCATATATATATTTACACTGTGTGTTCACCTCCCATAGTTAGATTTCTTTCTGTCACCACATATTTGACCCCCTTTACCCCGTCTACCTCCTCCCTCTCCCCTCCCCCCCGCCCTTTGTTAACCACCAGTCTATTGTCCATGTCCATGAGTCTCTGTTTGTCCTGTTCATTTGTTGCTTTTGGGTTTATATCCCACATATAAGTGATACCATGTGATTTTCAACTTTTTCTGCCCGGCTTATTTTGCTTAGCATGATTATCTTGAGGTCCATCTATGTTGTCACAAATGGCAGTATTTCATCTCTTCTTATAGCTGATATTTTATTATATTATCATTTTGAATTCTTCCTCCTCCATGCAGTGTCCTCTACCTATAACTTGCTATGGATCTTGTGCTACATTTAAGACTTGAGGCTCAAAGAAGTCAATTACCTACCTACCTACCTCTAAATAAGTAATACTGGGAAATTATATCTGAGAAAAAAAATCTAATCTTGAAATATTGGCTATTATTTTGTAATTGATAATAAAAAGAAAGTGGATTTGAAGGGCTTTGTAGTTTTCTAGATTGTTTAAGTATAAACTTTTGTGCTCATTGAGCCTAAGCAGTCTTTATTTCCATGTTTTCTTCCTCCCTGTAGTCCATAGAAATTATGTCAATAGCACTTCAACTAACAATCAGATGCCTAATTTACATATGCATTTAAACTTTACTGCAGTCCAAGGCTATTGGTAAAAGTATCTCAGTTTTACAGATGAGGAAACAGATGCAGAGATGTCCAGTAACGTACGCAAGGCAAATCATGGGTTAGAGTTTGGAATCCACCTCTGTATGGCTCCCAAACTGCTACCCTTTAAATTATGTCATAATTTTTCTCCCTTACCTATATTTCAAAATTATCACATAATTATGGCAAATATTAAATAAATTATTAAGGTAACGAAGCCAGATGCTGGCACTGCAGTATCTTCTATTTGAACTCTGGACTTGAGCAGTTTCAGACACTAAAGGGACCAGGCCTTTATGCTTCAAATAACCCTGCATCACAGAAACCTGGCTAGAAGAGAGAGATCATGCTTTATTTCCCATGATAGGATTATGTTTAGATTTAATGTTGATGCATCAGTTAAGTGCTCACTTTGAAAATCAATACAACACTGTGTGCTTGGCTAGCTCAATACCCCTCAGTCAACATTAATAAAAAACACCAACAAAACAATACAGTGTGTCTTTTTTATTGCTTATTGTCCCTAGATCTCCATGCCTTTTACAACAATTAACCAATCATACTTATCTCTTCTATAGTGCAAGTGTTTAGTTGATGGAATAAGCTGGTAAACTGAGGCAACTGGGCAAATGACAAGACTTAGCCTTGCACCTCCGTCCCCACAAAGGAAAATCAATACTTCTTGGTGAAGTCTGACATTGCTCACACAGCACTGAGCAGAAGTCAGCTCCAACAGAACGCTCTTCTCTTCTCCCCTCTAAGATCATCATTGTAGAGGCAGCAAACATGAAGGAAGACCACAGGCCAGTCAACTTTAATTAACAGTTATCTGCTATCCCAACAGGAAACAAACTTCAACTATCACAGTCACAACAACAGAAGACTGAACACAGAGCTCCCTCGATGAACGCAAACCAAAATTGTACTTCTATTGAAGACAAGTGGAGGTCTGCACAAGTGATTAGTAGGAGTCCTAGAACTGCTTTCTTCAGTAAGTCTGGGTTAGAGTATAAATGCTGAGAGAACGTGCGATGGGTAGGGCACCTCACACCATATGTTGTGCCTCAGTGATTCAAAACTCACTCCTGTCAGTTACCACAATTTCTAGCTTAGGACTCTATTGATTAAAAGCTGCATCATCAATTTAATAAGAACTTTGAGTAAAGAAAACAAAAAGGAACAGAGGAACACTAACTCAGTAAATGAAAATATTGACCATCAGGTGATTCTCAGTTTAGAAAAAAAAATTTAAATCTGTGAATCTTAAAATCGAGGAAATGCTATATCAATGCCTGATTAACAATTCCTGCAAAAATTCTTAGTAGAAAATCTTGGAGAACTGACAATTTTATCTTCAGTTATTTCTGGGTTACAGTACCTCTATGAAGAGTCATTTACTTGTGATCCACATATTAGTTTGCAACCATTTATTGAGTATTTACTAAATGCCTGATACTGCACAAACGCTATTTAATTTAGTCCCTGTATTAACTCTGCTCAGTAAATTCTTTAATCTCCAGGTGGGGAAATTGGGCTTAGGTAGAGCAAAACACGTGCTGAATATCATGCGGTCAGTAAGTGACAGAACACATATATAAATCTAGATATGGGGATTCTGAAGTCCTTACCTGAGCTTTGCATCAGTTAATTTTTCTTTATCATAAGTGACAAAAACTGGTTATGGCTAACATAAGTAGAAAATTAATTAAGGGAAGGAATGAGAAGCAGAGAAGCCCCGGGCATCCAAGTTGTGAAACCATTAAACAATGCCTCTGGTTTCTGCCATTACTATGAATCCACTCCAAACATTTCCAGTCTTTAAGCTGCTGTTAAAAGCTATAGAGAAGGAGCAGAGAGCACAAAATTGTCCACCTTCCTGCATCTTAGTTCTCAATCAGCAGTGTACCATACCTGATAGTGCTTCCAAATGGAATCCAATAGTGGGATATAAGTGGTACCCAAAACAAACAGTATGTTGTTACTCTAAGAAGAAAGATTGGAGAGTAGACAGACAGTAAAGATCAAACGAGTATTTGTTGGAAAGGATCTCTTTTAAAGACTACAAACTGGTATTTTGTGTGGTAGGAGGATACAGATTTAAATTCGAACAAAAATTATATGAGATATTTTGATCCTGAGTCTTTATACCATGTCAACTTACCAACACATCAGAAGGCCAGCCCTCCTGCCACAGCCCGGCTGTCTTCCCCTTCACTTAATGTTCTGGTTCTGCCTTCTTGTTTATACTTAGATCTCACAGCAGGAATGACTACTGTAATAAAATATCTGAGTTACCCTTCAGTACTCCTTTAATTCATTTTTTATCCATTAATTATTGATGATATAGTAGGTGCCAAGCAATGTAATTGGTTTTGAATACATTTAATCCCTATGCTTATGGAATTTGTATTCTAAAGACGTTAAATAAGAAAACCCCAAATAAACATATAATCTTAAATTTAATTATTAAATTAAATATATTGGGGACAGCTAAATTAATTTCATCAGAGCATATTATTTTATCTTCATGTAGTTCGAATATTGGAAATTTTTTTCTTTTCTGGAGTCATAAATTTCCGTTTCTTTAATAGCCTATTGACATTAATTCTAACCTCTGGAGCAGATTATGTATATGTAAATGTATCCCTCATCCAGATAAAGACCTGTAGATAGTAAAGACAATTAGCAAGTTATAGGTACCTGCAGTCATATTTTATAAACACATAATTTTAAAGCAAGTGAAATGTAACATCAAACTGTTTCCTTAACTAAACCATTGCCATTTAATTCAGATTCAATGCATAAAATGTATTACCATCTTTCATAAAGTGCTTTGTCAAATTTTTGACTAGAGGACCTGCTGAAGGCCCCTGAAATGGTAAAATAATTCTACGAATTGAAAAATCAGGATATTGTATCAATTGACCTTTAATATCCCCTCAAGTTTCAGAATTTCATGTTTTTCTTTTTATATCATTGTTTCTGTAGTAGAGTTACTTAGCAAATTAAATTCCAATGAGACCACCTATACCAGAAAATTCCATAATCTTAAAAGCCAAGACAATAGAAGAGTACTATAAGTAAATTAATTAATCCATCTGTTCATTCAACAAATATTTGTTAAGTCCCGACTGTTTGCACAGTTTCTCAGGAAACAGAGCCTGAATGAACTCACACGTAACTCCAGAGGGCAATTCTGAAGAAGTAAAAGCTATTCATTAGCTAATGTCCAAAATGTGAGGTATCTGGAGAGATTTATATTTCACTTAGATGTGAATACTGGGTTGGGAGATGCTTGCTCTCTATTTGTCCAAGTGATTTTGATGTGTGTTGCTAATTGTTTTATGGCTCTTATCTGTTGGAGGTTGCTCAATAAGTCTTCATAAATGCCTTAGGGATGATATTTGTCTTTCCTTAAAAAGGACAGTATAAAATGCAAAAATTAGACTATATATATTTTTTATGTTCCTGGCCTAAGAATGATTCCTACTGAGGTAAGAACATAAACAAAGTACTGCAACTTATTACAGAAAAGAATGTGAATTTCTAGTAAAGATGGCAACATGTCTTCAGAAAAAAAAAGAGTAGAGAAACTTTCTTCTCTTTGAATGAGATCTTTAGCCATAGTATACAATATTTTTGCCACTTCTCTAATACAACCTAAAGTAAGATAGATTTTATTTCCCTAGAGTTTAGAATGAAAACTTGTCCCCATGTGCAGTATTATTTTCTCCTTGAAAAAATTATTACATATCGAATTTCTAACTTCTTAGTCTTAATAATTACATCTGGTCTAAGGTAATAGTAAACAAGCTGCCCGTAAACTAAGAAGCTGTATTTATCATTGGATATTGACTGATGCTATGTTTGTATCAGGACCAGGGATGGAAACCTCAGGTCCTGGATTCTAGCCAGTCTCCTTCTATTAAATCATACTTGGCTGCGATATGAATGTAAGATGTTGGGCAGATGTTATCAAATATGCTTCAATGAGAGGGGATCATAAAGCTCTTAAGTCATTTATCCTTCTAAATGTCAAGTAACTAAATTGATATCCCCATCTGCTTAAAACCTTACTGGGGAGAAAGGAAAATGAGGAATGGAAATTCTAATTTTCTTTCAAAACGACTTCAGTGTGTTATCATGCCAGGGACATCTATTTTTAATGTTTCAAGTTTAGAAAAAAGGAATGGATAACTTTGGTGGCTCTTTTAAATTTTATTTCTTTGAAATGCCAAATAATTATGTGCATTCTCTACACCCATGATTGAAAGCAACAGGGTTGTTTTTTAGAGGAAAAAGTGATAAAATGTTAGGTTAAAAATAGCAACCGATCTGCCATTGTCATGAGTTTCTTATGTACTTGCCTTTCTTTTTCATTATCACAGCTGAGGTCCTCTTTTTTCCTTGCTTCTGTCCTCCCCACAAGCATGACCTCAATTTTCATCACTGGGTGTGAGTTCTACACTCTATTAATCATTCTCTAAGTTTATGCAACAAATAGTTTAGAAACATAGATGTGTCCAGCATTTTATGCGTACATATTTACATATTGCATCTTTTGTGAATAAGATGCAATATGCAATATGTTTACATATTTATATATTGCATTTAATTAAGAAATACATATTGCATATTTACAGCATTAAAGGGATAGAAACCAAATCACTGAGACCATCATTTCTGGCCTCTAAGACAGTGCTTATCGCTAATATATAGTAAGTAATTTGCCATTAGCCAAACACTACTCTAAATGATTAAGCTGTATATTAACTCTTAACTCTTTTAGCCTCCTAACACCATGAGGTAGTTAGTATTTTCATTCTCATTTCACAGATGAGGAAAATGGGACATGGAGTCATTAAGAAAGCATTCCAAGACGACAGAACTAGTTGGTGGCAGAGCAGGATTTGGAACTTAAGCCTCCTGGCTCTTAGCTTCTGGCTTATAGCTTCCTGTTGCTACTGTAACATTTTTTTTTTTTTAGAATTTGGTGGATTAAAGAATACAGGTATATTATTTTATAGTGCTGGAAATCCGAAATCCGAAATGGATCTCGCTGGGCTCAGATCAATGTGTTGTCAGGGCTGTGTTCCCTTCTAGGCTCTAATAGATAATCCATTCCCTTTCCAGCTTCTAGAGGCCACTTGCGGTTCTTGGCTCATGGTCTCCTTCCGCTATCTTCACAGCCGGCAACGGCATTGTCAAGCTGAGTTCTTCTCGTGTTGCCATCTCTCTGGTTTTCTCTTCTTATTTTCTCTTCCACTTTTAAGAATCCTTTTGCTTATCTTGGGCCCACACATATAATCTAGGATAACCTGCCTATTTTAAAGTCAGCTCATTAGAACCTTAATTCCAACTTCACTAATTCTTCTTTGTCATGTAACATAAAATATTCACAGGTCCCAGTGATTAGGGCATGGACATCTTTGGGATGCCATTGTTTGCCTACCACTCTGCTACAGACTAAAGATTTGTGTCCCCTCAAAATTTATACATTGAAACCTAATCCCCAATGTGAGGGTGTTTGGAGGTAAGGCCCTTGGGAGGTGATAAGGTCATGAGGGCATTGGTGCCCATATAAAAGTGACCCCTGAGTGCTCTCTTACTCCTTCTGCCATGTGAGGAGCAATGAAAAGACGCTGTCTATGAACCAGGAAGAGGGCCCTCACCAGACACTGAGTCTGGTGGCATTTTGACCTTGGACTCCCCAGCCTCCAGAATTGTGACAAATAAATGTTTATTGTTTATAATCCACCCCATCTATGGAACTCTGTTGAAGCTGTCAGAAAGAACTAAGACACATAGCTTTTACCATTACACCACGCTACCTTAATAGAGATTGCTTTAATATTAGTTACCTTTTACAGAATGGGGTAGGTTTTATTATATATATTTTTACTTGGTCATCATCGAAAGCAGGCAGCCTTTTTTCCTATTAACAAATGAAAAAATGGGCTCAGAGAATCAAGTCTCTCATGTATACATAGTAAATGTAAGTTGTGATGTGAGGTTTGAATCTAGATCTATCCACTTCAAAGCTCTTGTTTTTGGCTGTACTGTGAAATTTCGACTAACTTGTCTATTCTTGTACTAGGATTTTTAGATAATAAAGTTATTGGAGGAATGATCAACCTAACCCCTCCCTTTAAAAAAATATAATTGTTGCCAGTCGTTCTGAGCCTATGCTTTGCTTTTTGGCTGAAATTGCTATGCCATATTCTAGTACAACGCTTCACATATTCAAAGCCCTCGGATAAGATTGGATTTTTCCCTTGATAATGCAGGAAACTACCACAGCAATGTGGAAATAGCACTGAAGGTTCGAATGCACTATGCCATACTTACCCTTGTGTTTCCTTTGCATGTTTCATATTTTCTCATCTATAACATGGGTATAACATCTACCTTGAATGGTTGTGAAAATTATAGATGATACGTTTAAGGCAAACTACCTGATGAAGAGCTGATTCAATAAATGGTATCAATTAGCACAATTTCAAAAAGCATATATCTGGTTCTTTGGTTTCTTTGATTAGATAGTTCTCCTAATAGGGTAATAATAAAAAATCCAAACATTCGGAAAGACAAAATTAATAAAGTTGTGGTTAAATTCTTTATAAATAATTACCATTGAGAAAACTCTGAGGAGGGATCCAGGCAAACAATAGCAGAGACCATTTATTCAAGTGTTTGTGAGATCAGTGACCAGTATTTCAGGAGACCCATGCAGACTTCAGTTTGAAGTTCAAACCCTTAGAATCATGACACCCTGTAAGACATCCATTCCCTACTAACATCTAACAACTCCTTTGATCTATCTCTTCTAGTATAGAAACAACATACTATACCAACAAAACCCTTTGCCTGATCCATTCTCCTTCATCTCATCTCAGAAAGAAATCTTTCAGGAATGAATACCTTTGGGTACTGAAGCATAGGAGTAGTATGCTCGCTCATACTAAAAACTTTGTCATCATTCTTGACAAACTCCCAAAGTCAGCCTTGTCTCAGACATTCCCCGCTCCATTCTATAGGCAAATCCTAAAAATTCTACCTTCAAAATATGCCAGAATTCAGTCTCTTTTACAACCATGCCATCCCTTTGATCTACGCCCTTTGCTAGAGTGTGTTTCACTCTGAGGACAAGCTGAAGTTCCTATTGTCATTTATAAGTCTACACAGGATATGGTCCCAGGTCACTGCCCTGGGCCCTCAGCTCACATTCTTTTCACTCCCTCATTCTGCTTCAGCCATACTTGTCTCCTTGCTGCTCCTTAAATACACAAGCCACACTGGTTCAGACCTTTGCGTTTGCCTTTCCATCTACCTGTAATGATCTTCTCCATATGTTTGCATGGCTGGGTTCGTCACCTTCTACTGGTTTTTGCTCAGATGTCGTGTTTTCAGAGAGCCCTCATGCTATTTAAATTTATCTTTTCCAGAACTATAATTCTTTCCTGCTTTTACCCCCATAGTACACCATTAGACATCAATAATTATGATATGCAACATTTGTATGTGTACTAGAAGAAAAGACAAAAAGCAAACAATGTCCTGGACTTTAAGATGCATCTTGATTTCAAAGATATTTAAAGAGTACAAAAACAATGTGCATTTTAGAATAAAATGTACATTTTAATTATTTATTTTGTTTGTTTTTTTTGTCTCCTTCCACTGTGAAGTAAGCTCCATTGGGATAGGGATATCTTAATGGGTTTATATTGTTATTTCCCTATCATCTAAATCAGTGTCTAGAAGACAGTTCATGTTTTATAAGTGTTTGTTGAATAAATGAATGAGACTAATTCCTACGGGCACCTTGCCCTCTGAGTTCTCTGCATAGTATTTAAATAACAAAATAGGGTCCATGTAATAATAAAATTTTCTTGCATAGAACTTGTCATTTTCTCAAAGCAATTCAACAGACATTGTCTCCTTTGCTTATTACCTTCATGTATAAAATGGTGTACAGAAAGAAGATGCCTTGCCCAAGACATAGCTATGGTCAGACAAGGACTGGATTCTGATACGAAGGCAATCTTTTCTTCCCCTATACTATAAAATGTTTGCAAATTCCAATGGAAAAGAAGTAAACTGAATAAAATATATTGGTGAATTGATTGCTGCATTGAATTAGCTAGTCTGACAGTCTGACAGAGTGGGCTGATACTGATGGATTCAGGGGTATGATTGACTGTGGTCAATTGTTATAAGTGTTGACCTTTATTCTTAGCGTATAACCAGCCAGAGAACTGATGAGATATTGTGGTCATGAAAATCACCACATGACCAATAGAGAAGCCAAGGCAGGCCTATGGGAAATATGTTGGAAGAGCACATTGAAAATTAAAAGACTCAAAAAAAATTGATAGATAAATAGTTGTATACAGATATAGTTAAAAGAAAGATATACATAAATATATATTATAGTATATATAAAGAACATATAAGAAAATAATATTTTTTATACTTAAACATTTAAAAAGAGATTTTATTTAAAAAAATGAGATATAAAAAATTTTTTAAATAGTTTGGGTAGCTACAGTTACACTCTTTCCCATGCCCCATCTCTCCAGCAGTAACAATGATAATTGGTTGTTATATTTTTATATTATTATATACATATTCTAAAACCACTCACGTACATATATACACAGTTATAGTTTTCTGTTTCACAAAAATGATATCCTACTATACATAAATTTCATAAATTGTTTTAGTTATTCAAGTGGATCTTCTTTCATGAGAATATATACAAATTTCACTTCTTTTTGAAAGCCATACCTTATTAAATAGTATAGGTGTATTATGGCTAATTTAACCAACCTACATTATTTCATATGCGTGTGTATTCTCTCACTATGTGTAATATACAACTGTTGAATATATGCTTTTTGTTTCTGTCTATTTTATTGTTTTCCCTTGGAAATCTCTTTCACACAAATTTGTTAGCTGTGTATTATATATTCATATACTGAGATGGAGAACTAAATCTACAAAAGGGGAAGTAATTAGCAGTGCTGAAAGTATATTTGACCTGAGAGCAAGTTTGTTTATTTTTTAAAGTATCTTTTATATATTTGTTTGTTTTTTACATTAATAAAGCCCATTTCTAAAAATTAAATAATAAAATCTTAGATATAGGAAACTGAATTGTTCTCCAGTCTGACCTCCCATTTCAAGCAGACCTCTTTCCTGCAGACCTTCAGATGTTCTCATGAGCTTGATTCTCTGTCCGATGATCTTTCCTCCTTCATACAAATCTCTTTACCCTGTAAACTCAACTTGTGATACTGCCTCCAAGAACCCTTCTCTGATTGTCCCAAGGAATTAAGATGTCTCCCTGATGTGCTAAGAGCACCCTGTGTTTGCCTTAATCAGTGCATTTTCCACTCGCTATTTTGATTGTGTATGTAGTTTTCTATTTCCTCTGCTAGATTATAAGCATCCTCGGGAAGAAATCTATGTTCTTCATTCACTTCTGTGTCTCTAATGCATAACATGATGTCTAGAGTGGTACCATCATTTCTTCATTAGTGGAATGACTGAACGAATGAACACATACACATAAAAGCAGTAATTATTTCAAGGAATTGTGGAACACAATACTCTATTTATCCCAAATAGAATGTATTCTAAGGGGAAAAAAGGAAAAAAAAATTAGATTTTACTGAGTGGGATTATTGTTAATAGTAATTTTGATGTTGTAATTTGAGACTGTTCTGTGTATGCTGTAGGATAGAGCAAATAATTAAATGTTTTGATATCATTAGGTAAAATTGGAAAGACTGCAAACAAAATAAAAAAAGATATTTTGAAAAGCTCTCTAATGTTAATTTTGAACTGGAGATATCTATGAGTTTCAGAATTTACTTGTATATTCAAATATATATTACATATAACATATATAGTATATATACATCTATGTGTGATATGTACTTCACATCTGTATATTTAAATATATATAATACATATAATAATATGCTATACTTAGACAAAATTAATATAAATAATAAATATAGATATATTTTTAGATACCATATCTATGTAATTCAAACATTTCCAATTTAAAATATTCAAAAACAACATTTTAAAGATAATAAATTATTCACATGGTATCAAAGTATCATCTCTCAGAATGCTTATTCATTACTAATTGCAAAGTGTATCTTTACCATGGAGAAACATGGTTATTACTTTGTGGTGGACAGATTCTAAGGTGATCCCTATGATCTTCAGTTCTTGGTGTTCATATGCTTGTGTCATCCTCTCCCTTTGCATGTGGGAAGTGGTTGTGACTTGCTTCCTACCCAACAGAACATGGCAAAGATAACAGAATGTACATGATTATGTGTATGTGGCTATATTACATTATACTGTAATATTTGTCTTGCTGAGTCCCTCTTTCCCTTGCTGGCTTTGAAGCTTCAAGTTGCCATATTGTGACATGGCCTGCAGAGAAAGCCACATGGCAAATAACTGAGGGCTACCTCCAGCCCAAAGCCCTAAGGATGGCAGCCTGTAAGAAGCCAAATACTGCCGATAACCACATGAGCTTAGAAGTCACTCCTTCTCCAGTTGAGCCTCAGATGAGACCATATTCCTGGATCATGTTTTGATTGCCTCATGTGAGATGCTGAAGAAGACTAAACTAAGCCATGACCAGACTCCCGACCCAAAGAAAATATGAGATAATAAATATGTATTGTTTTAATCCACTATATCTGTGGGAATATTGTTAAGTGGCATCACATAACTAATCAATATACTCCTTGACCAAGTGATGAAAATTAACATCACTAATAATGGCACATTATAACAATGGATGTCCCCTGTTGTAAGATGTCCAATATTACCTATGAAGTGAGTACTCTTTCCAAATATATTTAACTCAAAACTCAACAAGTCTTAACGCTAACTTCCATTTTATAGAAAATAAAAAAGATAGAAAGACGAGGTAAATGAAACTGTAGGGATGCAGTCATACATGTACAGAATGTTGTACATTCTTTACATCAACTGGCCTGGACTCTTGAAAAAGCGGGGTGGGGAGGTGGCAGAAAGACAGCCTAGATTAAAGAAATGATAGAGGCAAAAGAGTCAAAATATAATGTGAAAGCTTTGTTTTGTTCTTAGATCAATACAATAAAAAAATAAACCATGAAAACACTTGTCGACAACTGGAGAAATCTATACATCAACTAGAGATCAGATGATACTAGCAAAAGCTTTGAAAATTTCTTAGTTATAACATTATGGTGATTCATAATGTCCTTATGTAAAGGAGTAAAACACCTCCCATGTCTCTCTTCTACCTTCAATATTTCACTTCATTTCTGGTCACCAAAATGTGAGGGTTTTTCCCACATCAATCAATTCTGCAATACCAGCTGGTATCCTATAATTAACTCAGTTCTGACACTATGCACCTGGAAATAAAGTTAGCTCCCACAGGTTAAGGAGTTAGTTCCACAGAATTGCTCTCCCTCCTTTCTCCACTTCAGATGCCAATCACAAATTCTGTTTGTTACTTATGCTTCTTACTGATTGGCTGGCTATAAATTGGAAGTTCTCATAACCCCCAGCTTAGGTTCAATTACTTTGCTAAAGCTACTCACAGAACTCAGGAAGAATTTACTTACCAGATTACCAGTCTATCATAAAAGGGTATAATTCAGGAACAGCCTGATGGAAGAGATGCATAAGGCAAGGGATGTGAGAAGGAGCACGGAGCTTCCATGCCTTCTCTGGGCTCGCCACTCTCCTCACATCTTGCCTGTTCACCAGTCCCGGAAGCTCTCAGAACCCTTTGTTCAGGTTTTTATGGGGGCTCCATTACTAAGGCACGATTGATTAAATCTCTGGCCATCGGTGAGTAATTAAAGCTCCAGCCCCCTCTCCCCTCCCTGGAGGTTGGAGAAGGCTCTGAAAATCTCAACCCTCTAATCACTTGGTTGGCTTCTCTGGCAACCAGCCCCCATCCTTGGAGATTCCTAAAAGTCATCTCATTAACATAAACTCAGGTATTCATAAACTTTATGAATAATGAGACACTTCCTTTTCCTTTTGCACTCTGGAACTATTTTTGGAACTGGAACTATTTAAAGACAAAAGACCAAATATAACAAAAGATTCTCACATTGCTTTTATGACTTAAGAAATTACAAGAGTTTTAGGAGCTGTGTGCCAGGAATGGGAATGAAGACCAAATATGTATGTCTTATTCTAAATCATACTATCACTCTTTATTATTATAAATTTGAAGTTAGTAGCATCGTGTTATAATGATTGAAATTTTTTTCCAAAAAATTCATCAAAATGTGTGTGTGTGTGTGTGTGTGTGTGTGTGTGTGTGTGGAAAGAGAGGAATACACACATACATACAAAGAATGTTAGCAATTGTTTGTTGAATGTAGATAGAGAGTATATGAGAACATATTTTTCTATACTTCCAACTTTTCTGCATGTTAACAATGTTTAAAACAAAACGGTTTGGGTAAAACATGAATTGCAGGTGTTTAAGCATGATATCGATAGTTCAGTTTGACATAACACTATTTTATTAACTATAGGCACCCAATAAAACTGAAAGAAAAATAAAAAGTTCATTTTGGCTAGGTGAAAATGATAGAGGTTTGAACAAGTTGCTCCTTGTAGGTAACTTATTTCCTGGATCAGTGCACAGACTTTGGAAAGTTATTTTAGCTGACTCTTGCAGATCATTTTTTATTGTTGTTTTTTAACACTTAGCAATCATTTTGATAAATTGATTGCTCTAATTATTAGTGTCAGTTTTGTCTTAAAGGGTGGAATGCTTAAGTCTGCTTTCTAAAGTTCCAAAATTGCAGCCGAATCTTATAATTTCATTTATTTTACTTTGGTCATTTGTGTATGAAGCAACAAAGTTGTTATGGAAGCTATGACCACTTGTTAGGGCATTTGTTTTGTCTGAGTAGGATGGTCTTATAGTATACCTGGGGAGGTCACCTGCCATTTTTTTCTGAGAAATGGATTTATGGAATTCACAGAAGGTGAATGACTATAATATATTAATAGAATGTGAGAAGTTAAGGTAGATCTGACAATGAGGCCTAGTGATTTAATAATAACTACAGAAGTGTGAGCACTGTAGAAATTACAAAGATGTTATGTGCCACTAAAAGTGTTTATCATTTCTACCAATGAAATAAAAGTAAATTATCTTTCATTCTATTTCTTTCTCTTCTTCTCTGAATCTCAATTCTTCTCTTCTCTCTTTCTCCCCTCCTCCTCTTCCCCCCCCTCTTCCTTCTCCTTTTCCTTCCCTCCTAAAACCAGCTTCAAGTTGATATTCTTACTTCAACCCTTAACAACTTGCCCAGGGTAAAGTGAAAAAAATAGAAATTTTTTTGTTCTGTTTTGTTTCGGGGAGGAAACCTGACCTTCTCTATTTATTAGCTGTATGTTGCAGATTGAGAACTGATTGTAAAAAACAATATCATTTAAAATTGGGCCAACATAAGTTTTTAAACAAAAATATATGTATTTTTAATGATAAGAAATAAATATCAGATTTTTAAATGTAATATTTTTCCAAAATTTGACCTTTTAAAATGGCCTGTCAAAATTTGGGTGGCCCAAAAAGAGGGCATAGATATACAATTCTGGATTTTTTTTTTTATCTTGGAATGGAAATTATTAAGATAGGTTATGTGATAAACTTGGAATGGTGGTAAGTCTATTTGGGAAATGGGAAATAGAAATAGAAATGAATTCCTTTAATCATTCTAAAAGAGAATTAATGTCTTATTATCTTGGCAGGATTCTAGCCCCAGAATAGTAATTGTTCTGTTCTGTCTAGGCTTATTCCTCAGTCCCGCGGCTGTGACACCCTCTGACTCGTACAAATGTAGGTGTCTTTGCGTTAAAGAGACGTGTGTCTGTGCAGGCAGGCAGGCCCAAGACATATTGATTAAAGTGCCTGGCATCTATTAATAGAATTGCAGATGGGGTCAGAAGTGTTTTAACTCAATTATGCCTCAAGACCTAAGTAAGTGGCTTGTATTGATTCTCCCAACTGGCACTTTAGGCTTTAGTAAATGGAAAAAAAAAAAAAAAAAACCCACACTTTTTTTCTCCATTGCTGGATTCTTTCATGATTACTGTTGATTGAATAAATGCCTACTATGTATCAGTTTCTTCGCATTTATCCTAATAAAAATAAGCAATATTTTAGTAATAGTATGGGTAATATATTGTTGATAATATAAATAATAGTTTTCCCATTTTACAAATAATAGGGCAAATGAAAGATGTAATCAATGAATTAACTTCTTCAATACTTCTGGATGGCAAATTGTGGGGTATGTATAAGAGTAAGCCCCAACCCAGGCTCCCTGCCTACTTCAAGAGAATGCCCTAAGTCAATGGGAACTTTTAATTCTAGTCCAACTGTGTAGGTCTCCAATGGTAACAGGGTTGGTAGAATGAATGCTTCACGGGTGGCAGGTGACATTACTCTAAAGTATAATAGTCATGGCTAAAAAATGCAAATAAATATTGCAAATGACATTTGCATTAGAGTACATAAGTTAAAGAATTACAGTAATCTTTTGGGAATTTGATATCTTGCCTTACAGGGCTCTCACAGAACTCAAGTAAAAGTAATTCAATTTATAAAATCATAGCATTTTCAAACTAAAATCACTTTGGGGAGACTCTAGTTCAGCGCTTCAAAACATAGTCGAGTATGATGATTCTTTTTTAATGCCAACCCCCACCAACTTAATAGGATTTGTATTTTTATTGCACGGTCCTATGAAAGTGCAAAATAGCAGGAATTGATGCAATCGAAGAAGTCATGGAAGATTTCTGGAGAAAGAGTAATTGAGCTGACATCCATAGTAGTAAGAGGCAACCAGCCGAAGGAAGGGCAAGGTGAGGAAGAAAGTTCCTGGCAGAAGAACAATAGTGTCCCTATAACGAGAGTCAGTAAGGCACATCCGAAAGACAGAATGTACCAAATAGCTATTGTCAATATGAAGCTGAAGGGGTAGGGAGGGGCCTGGAGACCCAGGGTCTGTGGACCTGGTCAAGGATTTAATGCTTAATCCTAAATGCAATGAGAAACCTTCGAAATGTTATAAGTACGAATGGGAAAAGGTCTAATTTGCATTTCAAAATCATCATTCTAGCTAAGGTGCTGAGAATGGACGTAAAGAGGTCAGTACTGAAAAGACGACAGGTACATCTGTGGTAACTGCAAAGAGGGAAAATATACCAACCATACGAAGGAAAGTAACAGAAAATTATAACAAAGTTGAGACATAATTTACAGAAACCAAAATACACCCATTTTGAATGCTGTGAAAATGAAGCCGATAGTCAATATACAGAACATTCTCATCACTCTGAAATTTTTCCTATAATCTTTGTAGCCAATCTCCCACACCCTGGCCTATGTCAGACAATTGTTTTCTGCTACCATAGACTAGTTCTGTCAATTCTAGTTTCATATGTGGAATTACACTGTACATGATCTTTTATATCTTTCTTTGCTCAGAATAACTTTTTTGGGTGATATTCATGTTGTTGCATATATCCATAGTTTTTTATTGTCGCTGTTTCTAAATATTATTGCATGTTATTAATATACAATGCTTTGTTTATTTATTCATCTGTTGATAACATTAGTTTTGTTTCCAGTTGAGGTCTATTATGAATTAAGCTCCTATGAACATACGATTTTGTGGATATATATCTTCATTCCTCTTAAATAAAATCCGGGAATGAAACTACTAGGTTGTGGGTTAGTGTATGTTTAACTTTTATGAAATAGCCAAAGTGTTTTCATATTCTTGGACCATTTTCATTCTAAATAGCTGTGTATGAACATATCAGTTGTTCAACATCGTCTCAAACACTTGGTGTTGTTATTCTTTATAATTTTAGCCATTTCAATGCATGTGTAATATATTTAATTGTGGTTTTAATATGCATTACTCTTATGATTAAATATGTTTAGCATTTTTACATTTTTTACTAGCCTTTGGTATATCTCTTTAATGCAGTTCATCAATTTCTCTCTGTCTTTCTGTCTCTCTCTGCCTAACTCTCATTTATTTTATTGTGGGAAAAACACTTAAAATGTGATCTGCCTTCTTTTAAGTGTGCAATATGTTATTGTTGACTATAGGTACAAGGTTCTATAGCAGATTTCCAGAGCTTATTTATCATGCTTGACTGAAAATTTATGCCCAATGATTACTAACTCCACATTTCTCTCTCCTCTCAGATCTTGGCAACTATCATTCTGCACTTTGATTTTATGAACTTGACTATTTTAGAAACCTCATATGAGTGGAATCATGCAGTGTTTGTCTTTCTGTGACTGGCTTATTTCATTTAGCGTAATGTCCTCAAGGTCCATCCATGTTGTGGCATATTGCAGAATTTTCTTTTTTTCAAAACTGAATAGTATTCCACTGTCATGTATAGACAACGGTTTCTCCATTCATCTGTAGATCAACATTTGGGTTGTTTCTACATCTTGGCTGTTGAGAATAGTACT
The DNA here is from genome assembly GCF_902729225.1 of Pteropus medius. Taxonomy (NCBI): domain Eukaryota; kingdom Metazoa; phylum Chordata; class Mammalia; order Chiroptera; family Pteropodidae; genus Pteropus; species Pteropus medius. The sequence continues at coordinate 16,080,600 of NW_024340696.1, read as the reverse complement.
ACTGTAAAGGTAGGAATGCTTGTATCTCTTCAAGATTTCAATTATTTTGGGTAAATACTCAGAAGTAGAATTGCTGAATAGTATAGTAATTCTATTTTTAATTTTTTTAAGAACTTTCATAGCAGCTAAACCACTTTGCATTCCAACCAACAGCGTGCAAATGTTCCAGTTACTCCATACTCTATATCCTCACCAACACTTAGTTTCTTTTTTTTAAAATATATTTGTAAGGTGATATCTCACTGTAGTTTTGATTTGCTTATTCCTAACAATTGATGATGTTAAGCATTTTTTTATACCTGTTAGCCATTGTATATCCTCTTTAAAGAAATGTCTATTCAAGTCCTTATGTTTTAAATTGACTTAATAGTTTTTGTTTTCATATTTTTTTTTGCTATTGAATTGTAGGTGTTTAGTATATATTAAAAATAAACCCTTTATCAGATACATGGTTTGCAAATATTTTCTTGCCTTCCATAGGTTTCTTTTTCACTATATTGTTTTCTTTGCAGAAGAGTTTTAGTTTAATGTAGTCCTACCTGTGTGTTTTTGTTTTCGTTTTCTGTGATTCTGGTGTCGTATTCTTGAAATAATTGCCAAGGCCAATGTCATGAAGATTTTCTCCTATGTTTTCTTCTGGAAGTTTTATGTTTAAGTGTGTAATCCGTTTAGAGTTGTTTTTTTGTGGATAGAGTCAGATAAAAATCCAATTTCATTATTTTACATGTAGATATGCATTTTTCTTAGCACCATTTGTTTTGTTTGTTTTGGTTTGCTATTTTATTTTTTAATAAAAATTATGTATATTTAAGGTGTACGACATGGCGATTTGATATACATAGTGAAATGATTACTATAGTCAAGCTAACTAACATGTATTCTCACGTACTTATAGTTACTATTTTTAGTGTGTGATGAGAGCACCTGAATTCTATTCTCTTCGCAAATTCAATACAGTGTTATTAACTATAATCATCATACCATACATTAGAACTCTAGACTTCTTATCAAAAAAAAAAAACCAGCAATTTTTTACCCTTTCATAAACATTTCCCCAATTCCCCCACCTCCCCATGTCTGATAACCATTGTTCCACTTTCTGCTTCTATGTATTTGACTTTTTTAGATTCCACATATAAGTGAGGTCTTTCAACCTTTTTGTTACTGTGTCTGGTTTATTTCACTTAGTGTAATGTCCTTCAGTTTTATCCTAGTTGCTGCAGATGACAGGATCTCTTTCTTTTTTTAAGGACAAATAATATCCATTGTATATATACACAATTTCTATCCATCTGTGCATTAGTAGACACTTAAGTTGTTTCCATATCTTGGCTATTGTGAATAACACTGCTCTGAACATGGGAGCACAGATATCTCTTCAAGGTACTGACTGTATTTCCTTTAGGTATATTCTCAAAGGTGTTTGGGAATATATATAAATACCTTTGGGAATATACCTAAAGGAAATATATATCCAGCAAGCTCTCTTCTAAGAGATATATATTTTTATATATAGATAGATTTATATATATCTCTCTCTTCTAAGAGATATATATTTATATATATATATAGATTTTTATATATATATATTTATATATATATATTTATATATATATTTATATATATAGATTTATATATATAGATTTTTATATATATATATTTATATATATATCTCTCTCTTAGAAGAGAGCTTGCTGGATCATACAGTAGTTTTAATTTAATTTTTAAAAGAACTTTCATACTGTTTTCCATAATGACCACACAAATTTACAATCCTGCCAACAATGTATGAGGTTTCTCTTTTCTTCACATCCTCACCAACACTTTTATTTTTTTGATAACAGCCATCCTAACAGGTATGAAGTGATATCTCGTTATGGTTTTGATTTGTATTTCTCTGATGATGAGTGATATCGAGCACTTTTTCATGTACTTGTTTGCCATTTATATATCTTCTTTCAGAAAATATTTTTCAGGTTCTTTACCCATTATTTAATTGGGTTGCTTGTATATCAGGCTATTGAGTTGTATGAGTTTCTTATACATTTTTGGATATTAATGGAATTTGATTTTGTAACATGCAACTTTACTGAGTTTATTAGTTCTCATAATTTTTTAAATGGGGTCTTTAGAGTTTTTTATATCTAAGATTATATCATTGGCAAACAGGAAAAATTTTACTTCTTTTCCAATTTCAATGGTTTTTAGTTCTTTTTCTAGCCTAGTTCTGACTAGGATTTTTAGAACTATTAAATAAAGGTGGAAGAATGGGTATCCTTGTCTTGTTTCTGGTCATAGAGAAAAAGGTTTCAGCTTTTCACCATTGAATGTTATGTTAACTGCGAGCTTGTCACATAGGGCCTTTATTATGCTGAGATGCATTCCTTCTATTCCTAGATTATTGTTTGTTGAGAATTAATTCCATTAAAGGTATTGAATTTTGCCATATGAATTTTGTATACATTTAAATGATGAAGTGATTTTTATCTTTTATTCTGTTAATGTGGTGTAGCACATTAATTGATTTTCATATGTTGAACCATTCTTGTATTTCAGAGTATATCACTTGGTCATGGTGTATGATACTTTTAATATGCTATGGATTCAGTTTGCTAACATTTTTTTGAGAATTTTGCATCTATAGTCATTAGGGATATTGGCCTATAGTTTTCATATGGTTTCTATATCTGGCTTTGGTATCGGGGAATACTGGCCCCATAAAACGACTTTGGGAATTTTCTCCAAGCTTCACAGAGTTTGAGAGGATTAGTGCTAATTTTTATTTAAAAATGTGATTCACCAGTGAAGCTGTCTGGTCCTGTGCATTTCTTCATTGAAAGGATTTTGATTATAGATTTAATCTCCATACCACTTACGTGTCTATTTAGACCACCTATTTCTTCCTAGTTTATTCCTGGTAGGTTGACTGTTTCTAGGAATTCATACATTTCTTCCAGGTTATCTGGTTTGACATTGTCTAGTAAATTTTAAATTATGTACAATCTGGAATTCTACAACAATGAATATGTTACAGAAATATTTACATATAGGCACCAAGGGTTAAGTTCAAAAGTATTTATTTTATCATTCTTTATATTCACCCCAAACTGGAAACAATCCAAAAGTCCATCAGAAATAGAATGAATAAATGCATCGTGATATGTCCATTGTAATATGCTCATACCATGAAATCCTAGAGAGTAATTAAATAGATAAAACAGAGCTCACATGACAATGTGGATGAATTGCACAAATGTAACACTGATGAAAAATCCAAACATGCAATAATTCCTGTTGGACAAATTATTTAATATAAAGTTCAATGAGAAAGAACTAAACTATCCCTAAGGATACATACACATGTGGTAAAACAATACAAAGAGCAAGAGATTAAGTAGTTTAGATGTCAAGATAGTAGTTATGGTTAGCTGGGTAACAAGGAGTTGTAACTGGGAACGATTGAGGGCAGTGTTGTTTGTGGAATGCTGGTGTTACTTAGTTTTCTAATTTGAGTATTGGTTGTATGAGTATTCCATTTGTAATAACATGGTACTGTGTAGATTCTCATACTCTTCTGTGTGCGGGTGATATTTTATAATTTAAATATTTTCTTTTATATTAAAAAAAAAAGCAAATTAAATGTAAGAAGGGCGGTTAGAGGAAGAAGATTGAAGAAATTGAAATAGAATAGAAGTAAGAGTTCCAGAAATATTATGAGACATTTAGAGGGGATAAGGAATGGAGAGAGCAAATTGTCCTGTTTTACGATGTAAGTTGCCAACATTCATGGTGTGCTTCCTGTACGTATATGGTTTGATATATAGGCCAAGTTTTATATTTTACTATATGGATACCAAAGTAACCTAGTATCATTTTTTAAAAATGATACTATTTAAACTTCAAATTCACTATATGGGTTAGGATTTAATACAACTGTGACTTTACAGGTGAAGAGACTGAATCAGAGTGGTTAAAAATTTTTCAAAAGAGCAAGACAACATAATAGAAGCCTCTACTTTCATTTACAACTAAAGACTATCAGTAATTATGGTAAGTACTTGTTGAATAGAATGTTTTGGTGCATGATATAAGGTCTTAAATTATCTCCACTTATATAAGAGGAAACCAAGTCTTAAAGAGATGAATAGCAAATTTCTTGCAAGAGGTAGAACCGGGTCTCAAACACAGATCTATCACTTTCCAAAACTCATCTCTAAATTATTAATCTCTACTGCTGTGGAAATATGCTAAAAGTGATCATAGATTTGAAATTATAATTTTTACTTTTCTATTACAAAGTATTCACAGGTTTTTTTTGGGGAGTTTCAACATAAATAATTCTTGCACCATTTTTTTTCTAAATCACAAAAGGAAGAGATAGGTTAAAAACAATGTAAAGGCTCTTGATTCGTAATATTTCTTTTCCTACATCAGCTTTTCATATATAGTTTATAACTTTGACCGTTATTATTGTAATGTGGATATTTTAGTATTAAATTTATCTAAATCTTTTAATTCTGCTTTTTCTCTTTGCTGCAAAATTCTCTTATCATGGCTCAGGATGCAAATTCAGATTCAACGATTACTAAGAACTCACTTTATGCTTCAGCTACAAAAACATTAATATGCATAACTAGACTTACTGGTTTCTATCTCCTGTTTCACTGATTTTGTTGTATAACTCTGCTTCTTTGGCTCTTTTTCTCATGGAATAAATCCCTGGCATTCTGGTAACTTGCCAATATTAATTCTTTGTCATTAAATGCATTTTATTTCCCAAGTGACATTTTTCTTCCTGGAACTCTGACCATTGAGACCCTGCTGAGTTCATTATTAGTGCCAACAGCAGATACCAACCCTCATCAGAATGCTCTGACAGATACTTCCTTTTTGCTTGACATCAGACATTTCATTTTCTGACATCTATAATTTTGTGAGATTTTCAGTGGCTGCCTCGGAGCCTGCATTTCTTCCCCAGTAATGGCACCAATGTGAAGCATACAAGAATGTTTCCTTTTGTATTGTTAATTCATTAACCTGTCCTTTAGACACATTTTTGTTGGTGATATTTGGTGATTAATGTTAATTAATTTCACATAATTACTTATACTACTAAACCTGCAATATTAGATTATCTTTTCATGATGTCTGTTTATATATGACCTGTGTATTGTATATGGCCCTTCAATTTATATTGTTACTTACTTATTCCTTCAGCAAATATTTAGTGAGTACCCTTTCTTGTGATATATCACGAAAAGTACAAAAATGGAAAAATTGACAGAATAACAATAGTGCTTGACACATAGTAGATGCTCTGAAAACATTTTTTGAATAAATACATAAATGAGTGAATGAACACAATGATGACATAAATATTAAATAATTGCACACTTTGTGGACAGTTGACTTGACCTTCTTAAAGGAAAAATCCAGAAATCTATTAGTTCAGGTACATTGGTTACTGGCACTAATAAGGGAATGTGCAAGGCTTACCTGTGGTACTAGACTGAGAAGCAAAGGAAATTATATCTGAACCCCTGTTGAGAGTGAACTTCGATGTCTAAGACTGAAGAAGTGGGAAGAGAATAAGACAGTGATCTACTTGAAGAATTACAGAAACAGATCAGAAAAAGCCTGATTCTGTGGTGTGCAGAGAGGGTGTTAGTGGCTGAGCTGGTGGAAGAATAGGAACTGTTAAGTGTGTGAAACTAATTTAGGCAAACGCAGGAAGTTCTACAGCCCTTGTCGGTTCCCAGCATTCTTATATAACATATAACCCTTTTTCTTTGTTTTGTATTACTACAGAGAAAATGAGCCATTACCAAGATGGCTGGAACCATAAAATTTAAAATGTAACTAAAAGCAAATAAAGGCACACTGAGGTGGTAGGCATAACTCACATTTAAAGCACTTGAGGTCCATTCCCATCAATGATTCTTTCCACAAGAGTCTGAGCTTAACAATCACCTCTGGACAAAAGCACCAATTGCCTGTGAGTGGATGAAGGTAAAAATGGTATCTGCCTACTCTAGAATTTAATCAATAGTCAGGGAGCATATGTATTGATTATTTATGATACTTCCTCTGGTTGCATGCACTGCTAAACCTACAACATTTAGCTTCTGATCCCAATGCTCTGCTGAAACAGCTCTCATAAAGGGTTTCAGTAACTTTTTATTTGCAAAATTCAAAAGCATCATCTCAATTCTCATTTTCTTTGGCCTCTCTGCAGCATTTGACACCCCTGTTTCATTTTTCTTAAAACATTTGGTTTCCTTGGCTTCCACAGCTGCAATGATAGTCATCATTCTTTCTGGCTGCTTAGCATCTGAATCCCCTTCCTATCTCTGGAGAAGCTTCTCATTTTTGAGGTACTGTCCTTCCCCCATTTCAGAAACTGAATATGTGAGACACTCATTTTATCAGCTTCCTTGGCAACTAGGAACCAAGGGCATGTTTAGTTCCTACACTCATACATAGCAGCCCTAGACTTTGAATCAGAATCAGCGATGCAAACCAGGAAAGAATACACAGAATCAGTCTAAGGGACAAAGGACGGCAGAGGTGGTCTCCCTCTGAAAGTTCCAGGTGCAGTCATTGCAGAATATCTGGTGGTGAAATCCAGTGTCCTGTGCTGAGATTTTGGTGGTGTTCAGCAGAATTTTTGTCATGTTGTCATTCGAAGTTTGGTGTAATTGTGATCATTCTTTATGGTTAAACTTACCAAGTTACATACCATGCATCACACAAGTCACCTTAATTAACTCTAGATCAAAAATGCCACAGTATTGTAACACATTGAAATAATTACATCTAAAAATCTATACTAAAAGAGCAAAATTTCTCTTTCTTACATTCTTCTTCCTCTCCCTCTTTATATTAAACATTTCAGCTATATATTTTTTGGTTATGATTTCAGTGATGTATATGAATTATTTATTATTCCTTATAATTATTCTTTAACTAGTATCTTATTAAAGAAGGAGTTAAGACTCTAGCTTGGGTTAAATCAATTGAATCCTAGAGTTAGAAGCAAATCTTAAGGTAAATTTAATTCCATCTCATATTTGGTGGTTAAATCTCCTATAATACCTCCAACTCATAGTGTCCACCTAGTGCATAAGCACCTCAATTATTATAATTATTAATAAAATTAAAATTTTAGACCTGGAAGTAACTCTTAAAAACTATTTTAACACTACATCTTTACAGAAGAAGAAAACCAAGGCCAAGAGAGGATAAATGACCAGCCCATGGCCGCGTATTCATTAGCGGTTGATCCCTGTCTCTGGGTTCATTGGTTTCTTCTCAGTATCTCTGTGCTCATTCCTGAAGCCTCTATAGCTGACCCTGGCTATTAGAACATTTTTTTCCTTATAATGAGCCCAAATTTATCTCTCTGAAAACTTCTTGCTCTACTGATCCCTAAAAATGTAGAGACATAAAGAATGAGGTTAATCTCTCTTTGAGAAGACCACTATTATTTACTTTGCTCAGAGTTTCTAATAACTCTTTTCCAGGGTGAGGGTTTCCCTAATTTCTAAAAGTTAGTCCTCATATATTGTCACCCTGTGAGTCACCTTCACCATTCTTGGCAGTCTTCTGGGCACACTCCAGTTTATTTTATCGAGTAGCAACTGGAATTGTACAAGATATTTTCGTTGTACTCTCGCCAGCTTAGAATTTGTCTCATTAGTGCTCATGAAGAGTGAACCATCTGAGTCTGAAGTGACTTGTAAGGTCTTGGAAGGAATCTTGATACTTTGGAGATAGTTTGGTAAACATGGTATCTGGAGAACTATCTCTGAAGGAGAAGAGTGAATGCAGTCCCATTAAGTACCAGCTGCCTGAGGCATACCAGAAATCTTTTTCTAACAACTTGCAAACTTGAGGGAAGTCATTGAAACCCTCTGGGCCTGTGTTTGAACATGTGTAAAATAAGCCGTATGACTTAAATGATCACTAAGGAGTTAGCAAACTTGCTGTAGTGGAAAAAGCAAGAGGGCTTTGATTGTGAGGATCAGATCCATTCATAGCTTAGCTCTGTTATTCACTGGCTGTGTAAATTTGGGCTGCTAACTCATGTATCTGGCCTGCTTCTCTCTCTATAAAATGATAGGTAGTAGGGAAGCCAAAGAGAAGAAAGTTACTGGAATTTTATGGTGCTTAAGGTTATAGCTCACCCAACCAACAAACAGAAAACTCTTCTGTTATTCCACAATCCACAGTTCCTACTCAACTGTGGTGTTTTGAAAGTCAGAGCCTCCACCTCATGTAGAATAACTGAGGTCCTGGTTTTAATAGAAGGCCTTATTTATTTCCTGAGTATTCTGCTCTTTCTGGTTTAATTAGTCCTTCACTGGAACTGATGGAATTATATATTATGTAGCATTTCAGCAAGCTTGGGAAGCAATTCCCTTGAGCTGCCGTCATGAAAAGCCAGCAACCAAGACTCCTCACCACCATCTCTTCTAGTAATGAGCTGTTTCTAACTTTATCCACATCACAGGTACTCACAGCAGGAGCTGGTTTCGAAGAGCAGATTGGGATATCAAAGTTATTGATTTTTCTAAAAGCCGTATATGGGGATTATCAACCCAGCAAGTAACAAGCAGGCAACAATGAATTTTTTTCTCCAGTTGAACATCAAGACATCCCAGCTTATGGCACAGTCATTTGAAAAGAGGGTGTTATTGTGTTTTTTAACAACCCAAAGCAAACTCTTCTCAACCATCTCAAAGTAGCTGCAACACAGGAGAGTAGTCCATGAATTATTTACAAAAAAGCACATGCTTCCCACTTGTCTTTTTCTTCAGCTGTGACTAGTCATGCTCCTTCCTAGAAGTCAGAAGAAGAGCAGGTTTCACAATTTTTTGTAATAATGTCCTTCAGGGACAGCTTTATTTTTTTTTTAACCTGAGAAAATTGACCAGACCGCTAAAGCTTGACCAAATATTACCTTACTGACTTGTAGTTGCAAGAAAATCTTCAACGAGGCAGTAGTTTGATGGCTAGTGCAATTATATGTTTCTTTGAGCCAGAAATAAAAATTTTAAAAATTGAAAATATTTAAAAAGAAAACTGATGGAGATTGGGGCATGGTACACATATAATTCTTCAGTAGTCACAATCAATTCAAAATGAGAACTGATGTTAATTCAGTGCAGACTATGTGCCTGGCTCCGTGTTAGGTGTTAGTATTACATGTTACTTACCCAATCTTTACTACCCTGACCTCACAACTAAGCACTTTTTATTCCCATTTTTAAAATAAAAGGATAATAATATCAAGGAAGTTATCCAATATTTCAATAGGGCCTGATACTTTACAAAAAATTACTTTAAAATAGTCAACTAAAATTCTTTTGCATAACATAGAATGTAGTCTTGAATGGCCTCGTTTTATAAATGAGCAAATTGAGAGAAGTTTAGCGTTGGATAGCAAGACTGTGCCTAGTATTTCTGATAAAACAACTTTAATGACTCTTTGTCGTGAAACTGTTATTCATAAATTATTCTAAGTACCTTACCTGTCGTATCCTATTGACCTTCCAAGCAATTATGCAACACAGATATATTTTTTAATATTTTATTATTATTTTTTATTTTTAACATTTTATTTTTTTACTTTTTCCCTCCACCCGCTCCCCCCTGGTAACCACTTGTCATTGTTCATATCCATGAGTCTCTGTTTGTCCTGTTCATTTGTTGCTTTTGGGTTTATATTTCACATATAAGTGATGCCATGTGATTTCCAACTTTTTCTGTCTGGCTTATTTCGCTTAGCATGATTCTCTTGAGGTCCATCCATGTTGTCGCAAATGGCAGTATTTCATCTCTTCTTATGGCTGAGTTAATATTCCATGGAGATTGGGGTATGGTACACATATAATTCTTCAGTAATCACAATCAATTCAAAATGAGAACTGATGTTATATGTACCACAGCAACACAGATATTTTTGTCTACGTTTTACATACAAGGAAATCGAATCTTAGACAGATTACTTAAGGTTATCCAGCTAGTATGTGGTGGAACCAGAATTCCAATTCAGCTTAGTGAGACTCAGTCAATGCCTGCAGTCTTTTCTAAAAATACCCTGTACTGCAGTGTAGATAATAATACATTTCCTGGCTTCATCCATGACTTAATCCTCTTAAAGGTAGTGACACTTTCATTTTAGTGGTGTGCCACATTCACATTCCTCTGAAGTATAGTAGGGGGATAATAATAATATCTACTGCATAGGGCTGTTGTGAGGATTAAATGAATTAATTGGCCTAAAACACAAAGGGCCAGATAGAATTATAGAACAAATACTAGCTATTGTTTTCGCCTTTGCTGTTATTGTTTTTATTTCTCTCTAAGGCAATACAAGCTATGATAAAAATCTCATTTTCTAAAACCCTCCTTGACTCTGGCAAGAACAAGTTTTGGTATAAATGCAGGCAAAACTCATTACATTTGTGGACAAATGCTAAGAATGTGAACCGCGTCCTCCAACTTTTCTTCCTAGTATTCCCCAGGTCTCGAAGCATAGGACTTCTCAAGGTGGACTTGTTATCTGCCTTTTTCTTTTCCACAGCTCCTTTCTGAGCGCCCAGTTGTCACGGTGACACTGACAAGCACTGACAGGCTTGTAGGCTTCCCCTGGGAGTGTCTTTAGCCAGCCAGGGCTCCACCATGAACAATCACGATGTTGAGTGCTGCATGTTGGCTCTCGCCCACTGGTAACAAGTCAGACAGGCCCTTGCCTCGCGGGCAGCCATTCCTTGGAGTCTGCAAACTGACACAGCAGAGCAGAATACCTCTCTCGGCACAGTCTAATCAAGCCAAAGGCCCTAACTATCAAATTAGGATTCCTCAGGCCTTGAGCAGTAGAACTTATTTTTCCCTGCTCACTCTAGGGCATTAACCTGCCTGTCACATTCATCTGCATATGATAATTTTCACTTAAGTGTCAGGAAGATTATTCTGGGAGAGCTGAGTCAAACTGAAGGGAAAGAAGATGAGTGGTTGATAGTTCAAATGAATTCTCACTTACCCAGGGAGGTAGCAGATTTTGCTCTTAAAATCATGAATGTCCTGTTATTGATGCCATCTAGAACTTGATGTGTTATGACCTAGGTAACCTGGTGTGTCAAATAACATAGATCTAAGTAGAAAATCTAATATTTTCACTAGAAATAGTTGGAAAAACTTTTTGTGAGTCTTAATCTATGCCACACAATTTCTCTTTTGACCAGCACATCACATGAAAGAAGTTTGTTTAGCATAGACCTACCTGAGGTTGAATTCTATTTCTACCATTCATAACACTGTAACTCTGGGTCAGAGAGTTTCACTTCTGTGAAATATGGATAACTCTTATCTTCAGAAGATATTTTGAGAATGAAAAGTGGTGATGATTTCAAAGAAGTTAGGAAATGTTCTGTCTTCACAATGGGCTCAAATATCCCCCTCTCCGTAGAGTGTTCCCTGACTCTATTTCATGCTGTCCTTTCTCCTCCATCATGTTCTTTCTAATTTCTGTTGATGTATTTCATCGAATCTACCATTATCTGAAATAATTTTGTTTTCCTTATGTGTTCGTTTCAGCTTGCTTGTTGTTCTCTCCACTTGGCATCTCTTTTTGTTCCTGGCGTTCAGAGTGGCACCTGGTACTGACAGGCAATAAATAAAAGCTGTGAATAGCTAAATAACTGGATTAGTTTCTCATGGCCGCTATAACAAATTACCACAAACCTGATGGTTTACAACAATACAAATGTATCCTGTCAGAGTTCTGCAGGCTGGAAGACCAAAATTACTATCACTAAGCCAAAATCAAGGTGTAGGGAGGGCCATGCTTACTCTGAGCTTTTAGGGGGAAATTAATTCTTTGTCTCTTTCAGCTTCTTGTGGCTGCTGGCCTTCCTTAGCTTGTATCCACATCATCCCAATTTCGGCCTTCATGGTCACATTGCTTTCTCCTCTTCTGTCTGTGCCAAATTTCCCTCTGCTCCCTCTTAAAAGGATACATGTGATTGTATGTAGGGTCCACCTGGATATGCCAGGGTACTCTCCCGTCTCAAGATCCTTAACGTCATCATTTCTGCAAAGTCGTTTTTAGCCAGATCAGGAAACTTTCATAGGTTCCAGGGGTTAGGATGTGGATATCATTTGGAGGAGGGGCACATTCAATTTACCACAGTGACGATTTTTCATTAAATTTTTAGCAACTCTTCCTTCTCTCTTGTCAAGCTTTATCTTTTGACTTTCTCCATGACTTATCTTCTTCTCTACTCCGCTTTTTTCTTCCCTTTGCCCCTCCTTTCCTCTTTCTTTGCTTTCTTCATTTCTTCTTTTTTTCCTACAGAAACCACTGAAATTTAAATAATCAACATAAGGCCCTATTTTCTCTCAGGACTTTCCCACATACTGTGTAAAATAATACAAAATACAATATGTCCAAGACAAAGTTCTCATTAAATTTAGGGGGAGTTATGTGGACCTTCTTTTATTTCTTTTGATTCTAAGGCCTCCTCTTAAGAATGCTCAGTGAATCTATAAGTAATTATCAAGGACAATCTGTGTTTTGGTGAACAGGGCCAAAATAATTATAACACTAATCTGAGATGCCAATTGCTAGGTAATTAGTCAGCTACCACCTGATAATTAACCTGTATTTACCTGTATGATCAACCAACTAACATTTCAATTAGAACGTGAATTAGGTTACTCAATGTCCTTGAAAGTTAAGAGCAAAATACAAAACCCCACCTACCCCAAAGAGCCTTTAGTCATATTTAATTTATTAATCATATTAGATTTGACTCATAAAACTCTGGGTCATTTGGATAGCAAGTATCATCTGGTTTCAATTAATTTAGCACTTTTTAAAACTTGGGTAAACATAATACAGAGGTAGGTGTAATAAGCATTATAAGAAATATGGCAAACTCTATCTTTTATGTTTAGACTGCTGAAGCATTTTCCTCTTATAGAACACTAGCAAGGTACTCCTACATAGAAATCTTATTTGTTCTAGTGCAAATCTTGACCACACTTTGTGTGTCCTCTAGCCACAATATCTGGGAAGGTGGTATCATTTGATGACAGATAATTAAGTCTGCAAAAGTTTCTGAAAGGCAGGCAGTTTAATGTCACTCAACAAGACTAAGCTGATTTGGATTTGTCTGTCTAAATACCAGGCTTAAAATAAAGTGCTAACCAAGCATCTTTTAGGCAAGCACCTCTTTCTCCTGTTTATTTTTGTCTGTGGGGAGATAGAACTGCAAAAAGAAAAACTGAAGAATTATTATTTCTTGATGAAATGTTAGGGGCCCTGAAACTGCTCTCTTGTTAATCCAGTGGATTTATTTCCATTATAAGGAACTTACCGTGGGAATAGTAGGCAGTGAGAATGGGCAGCGTGAAAAGTAAACTTTAGTCCAAGGCAATTTCATTGAACACAGAAGAAATGGAGGCTTTGGGTTTGCTCGAACAGAACTCTGAGAAAGACGGGAGGATCTTTTAGCTAGTTCTTGACTATTGCCTTTGATCAAAAGGACAAGCAAAGTGCATTCTTAAGGTCACAGATGGCTCTAAGGAAAATGTGAACTGTAGGTTATTATCCAGGCAATTCAGGCCAATTTTCCTCTTGAATAATGTAAATTAAAGCTGTTTAATTTATTTCTCTCTCTGACCCTACTTTTGAAATAATGTCTAGCATGACAAGCAGAAAATAATAGTATCCAGCATGGTAAGCAAGAAAAACAAATGACATAAATAAATTTTATAAGATTATTGTTGAACATATCTGCATTCTAGACACAGAATTCTATATCAAATTCCAGTCTGCCTCATACCAACTTTGTGACTTCAGATAAATTGTTTAACCTCGTGGTTTCTACATTTATAAAATGTGAACACAATAATACCTGCCTCACCAGTTACTGTGAGGAGTTAACTGGTTAATGTGTAAAAAGTTAATACACGTGACCCATTTAGAAAAGAATTTCGACAAAAATGCTCAATACGTGTTAGCAGTTGTTGTCTTTGTTATTTCCTCATCTGTCAGAGAAAAATCTACCTATCTCTTTGAACTGTGACATACCTGAGATATTAATTCATGACATGTTGATTCTATCGTCAGAAGTAGAGTTGTACTGTGTGTTATTGTAGTTGTTTTTTTAGTTCTCTTCCGTGCTCCTGAAAGAATTTTTCCATATAAAGTTCCCAGAAAAGTCAACTAAAACAGTGATCGGCAGTCTCTCCTAAATACCTAAAGCCCTAAGACTCTATATTATAACATATATAAGTTGAGGTTGAAGAGAGAGAAGATTTGAATAGAGACTTCTAGCTCCTTCTCTCAGTAGCTATAACTCAAAGTCTATACTATGACTTCCACTCGTCCCCCAAAGACCTGCTGATAGACTGGAAAAGCAGATTGGAGAGCAAAGCAAGACGAAAGTGATTGATCTCTCTTTATTTGTTATAGTCCAAGAAACATCATGACTTCTCCAGCCCTGTGGACTAGTTCTGAAAGAGGCATCAAACAGCTGTATAGGTTCAGAAAAGACTCCAATCAAATCCACCTGGAGGAGTCTCAAAAGAAATGTTTGAGCTAGTCTCGAATAGATCTAAGTTCAGAAGAGAGGGAGGATATAAATGTTTAGTAATGGGAACAACATATTCAAAGCATCGAGGGTACAATTATGCCTTCCTTTCTTCCATCTTTATCTTGGAGAACTTATTGCTATTTTATTTCTAAATGAAGTGGGGAGGGAGGACACAGACAGAGATGTTCCTGAAGGGATATTCCAATGGGATTATACAGACATCACTGGATTGTATGGATGCCTTGAGAAACAATTTCTACACAGGCCACTTTCAAAGCACTTACAGTCTAACATTGAGTACAAAGAAGTAAGAACAATCATAGGCGATGGATGTTAAGAGAAAAAAAAATACAGCGTAATGAGAGAACCTAACCTAGCCTATGTCAGGCAAAGCCTATCTGAAATAATTCAAATTAAGGCTTGAATAGAGAGAAACATTAAAGAAAACCTCAGTCTCCTATGGAGTAGCTTGGATGATATTTCTATATACTTGGTCATAAGTTATGCATTATGTATGCATATGAATGTCGTATAGGTGTATACACACTTACTTTTATAAGTTTGAGCAGTGAACTCCACTTGATACCTCCAATTTTGGTAGAGAAAATGCTAAAAAATTGGCATCTATGAAGAGCTAAGAAACTAAAAGTAGACCTTGCTGATTATAAATTTCTGGAAGAAGAGATCTCTAAAGTTTTTTTCAACGGTAAGATTTTACAATTCCTAATTTAGTATCTAAAAAGTGATCATCATTTATATATCATTTTATAGGAAATATATCTATTTTTTCTTAATTCCTTGAAATCCTCTTACCATTAATACACATACAAATTCCTGTTAAGTTTTAGGGAATGGTCAACAGTTGTTCCTTTAAACAAATGGAGACAATATGGCAGAATGATTCAGTGTATAAATGACTCCAGGGTTGGACTGCCTGGGTTTGAATCTCGGCTCAGAGACACACATTGTCATAAAGTCTCTAAGCCTAAGTTTCTTCCTTTGTCTGAAAGGAGCAAACATATAGTGAACAGTAAGAGAATCCATATAGAGGTCTTAATCTATTGCCTAGCATATCATTAGCAATTATTGTTCAACTCCCATACCAACTCTGAGCTAAGTGTATCTCTCTCCTCTACAAATGAGAAAATTAAAGGTGACAAGTTGTCCAAGCTCAGAAACTTCTCCAAGGTCACAGAATATAGGAAGAAGGATGCAAAATCAGGTGATTGGAATCCAAGTGTATTGCTCTTTTCTTAGGACATCTCTGCCCATCATGGAGATATGATGCTGTCTGATAAGATAAGATCAGATGTGCGCATCCCTAGTGTGGTCCCTGCTGCATGCTCCTCACTTTGTAGCACTTTACTGAAGTAGATGGAAAGAGGAATCTGTTTTCTTGTCTTGGAACATTAAAAAGCAAAAAGTTTTCAGCAACAACATCATGATACAATAGTATGCCTTGATCTCCTATAAAGTGTGTCCAAATAATTTGTTACTGATAATAGAGTAATAAGGCATGTGACCATCATGCATTGTTTTACAGGAAGCAGATTCCAGGTTATCCATACAATAACCTTTCTCTCCCTCACTCGCATTCAGGTATAATTTCTTGAGTGGTTGAAAAAGGGTGGTAATTTGAGCTAATTTGAGAAATTGCAAATGAGCACCACATGTACAGATGTCGGTTGTCAGGTGTGTCTGATAGTGAGAAAAATATAAAAAGCACAGAGCCTTTAAAAGGTGGTGAGAAAGGAGTCAACCTCTTAGCAGCTCAGCCTACCTCCCAAGAAGTACTTTTCAGTACTTTGCTTTTAGGGACGAGTGTACCCACTGACCCCGTTCATTTTTGCTGGGTTAATGGGAACCCTCAGAAAAACCATGGCCCGGGGCTGCTTATTCTGACCAGGCTGCTGCTGTTGCTGCAGTCTCCTGGCAAGATGTCCTTGTCAAAGCTCGTCAAGACAGATGCTCCTGGTGGACTCAGAAGGCCAGCCCCATCGGCTCCCTGCAAGCCTGACCTGCAATGGCAGAAGCCTCTGGAAAAACAGTGGTGGTGGTGGGGGGGGACAGGGGTGAGAAAGGAAGGAAAACAGAGTGTTACACAATATGCACCAGCTCAACTCCTTGAAATCCCACTCACAGGTTTCCAGAACGAAATTGAAGTGACAGGGAGGAGGCTG
The DNA here is from genome assembly GCF_902729225.1 of Pteropus medius. Classification (NCBI taxonomy): domain Eukaryota; kingdom Metazoa; phylum Chordata; class Mammalia; order Chiroptera; family Pteropodidae; genus Pteropus; species Pteropus medius. Next base: position 16,063,814 of record NW_024340696.1, on the reverse strand, counting down.
CTCTGACATGTATCCAGGAGGTGCTTTGATGGTGACTGACAACTTGTTATACAGAAGCTTAATTGAACCGGATGGCCTCATAAATGAAAGCCAAGTGCTCCAAGCCAAAGGAAAGGAAGTGGCCGTTGGGTTTACTGTCTTCATTTCCCAAACAGTGGCCGACAAATTGCCATTTTAAAGGAGCACTTCCTGCCAACTAGTTTCCTGGGTTTTGCTGTTTCCATAATTAATTTCCAATCCTAGAGCATCTGGCATTTACTTTCCAAGATTCTCTGCAAGAAGCAGGTTATGTGAAATAAGGCAACAAGGCCAAGGGCATTGACGGTAGCTGCTTTAAGAGAATATGTACAAAGAATAACCCAGATGGACAAGGCATTCCAGCTTCCTGAATCAGAGCCTTCCTGCAGAGGGAGCTCTTGGAAATTAGAAAACTGCAGGAAAATCTGGCAGGAATCCTTTCTTCTCTGACAATAGCTACCCAGCATTTATTTAAAACTTGCTGGAATTATGTCAGGTGCTTCACATAAATTATCTTTACTACCCATCAGGAAACTAGAACCTGAACATTCTTATAAATATTTTAGAGACGAGAAAACGTAGACATAGCTTAGACACCCAAGGATATTTGCCCAAGGGGAATGAACAGTGGGATGGGGACTTGAACTTATATCTGTTTGAATTCCAAAGCTGTGCCTTTTGTGCTGTGACACACTGACAACATTTATGAAGTACTTGCTCTGGGCTGGGGATTCTGAGAAAGATGCTCCAGTGATGCTCAGAGACTCCGGTGATCATATCCAAATCGATAACTGTGACGATGATGGTGAGGAGGAGGATGGGCATGACAGTGACAAGGACGTAGCATAATGTTGTGAGATGGCAACTCATATTTGTTTGCTTTACTCTACCTGAATTCCTTCCTTTTCTTTATTCCTACCCCAGCAGAGTGTCTCCTGTGCTTTTTCCTCAGTCATGGGAAGCTGCTGTGCAGAAAGCAGAAATCTTTGCACTGATGATTTAAAAAAAAAAAAAACTACTAGAGAGGGGAGAGGATTTAAGGTACAGAGAAAATGTCTTAGCCATGAGAAGGAAGAAATTACCCCACCTCCCCCAGTGAAATAAGGAAAAGAGAGAGAAGAGAAAGCAGAGGGTCTCTGCTTGAAGAGGGTGTGATGGTGGGGGTCGGAGGAGTTGGCAGTGAGACTCCAGAGAAGGAATGGCCTCTTGGGGTACCTAGGTGATAGTAAAAGGGGCAGTCCAAAACTCTATGGAAAGCTGTACTTTCCTAAATCCCATAGAAAGCAAAGGTAGCTTCACTGAGCAATAACTGTAGGCATTAATTTCATTTATTATTAGGTGGACATTCAGAATAAGAAGTATTTGGAGAAACATATTCGTGCAAACGTTTGGAGGAAAAAAGTTTAAACTACTCTTTAGGCTTCAATTTCTTCACTTGAAAAATGTAAAAGTCAATGTCTGCTTTATGGGAGGGTTCCTCATTCATTTCACAAATAATAATTAAGCATCACTATTTATTGATTCACTAGTCACTGTGATATGTGTTGAAGGTACAATGGTAGAAGTAAAAAAAAAGAAAGAAAAATTGCTGATCTCATGGAGCGTATTGTCTGGTGAGCTAGACAATGTTTGTAAAACCAAATGTTCACGATAATTAAATAAATGTGTAATTAAGAACTTGAGTGTTATAAAATATTAAAAGAAACAGTGCACAAAATGTATTTAGCCTAGCGCTAAATTATTAATAATTTTTACATATTAATTCTCAACAAATGGTGGAGGTAGTCGGGGTGGTGTGGCAGTTATGACCATCAGGATGAAATTCTTGCACAGGCCCAAGTTCTCCTGGAGCTTGGGATGTTTTTCATATCTCTCTCTCTCTCTCTCTCTCTCTCTCTCTTTCTCTCTCTGCTTCAGGTAAGCATAAGGACACTGACCAAGTTTTTAAACAAGTGGTGAGTTAATAATTAACTACATGTTCTTAACCATCTGATTCGTCTTTCCTGACACCTCACCGAGGGCTCCTGTGCCAAACCAGGTGATGGTCTTCATGGAAGAAGGCATCTCTGTAAAAAACATCAGGCCTGCATTTTCAGTCTGAGCTTAGGGATCAGGAAGGAAGGGGATCACAATAGGAGCAGCGTGCTGTCTACCGTGTCTCTGAAATTTCCTTACCGTCTATGTTCCGTGAAACCTGGTGGGTTCCCAGCATCCTCCCAGCGAGTGGTCTCATGGGATATAAATCATACTGAACTATCTTGGATCTGACAAATTGACATGTTATAATGGGGGAGGGGAGGCGCTGAAAAAGAGCAAAAGAATGCTTAGATTTCAAGGTACTATTTCTATTTCTACTTTTAATACATAGGTTACTATTTCTGGTTAAATCAGTTACTATTGCTGAGTTTTAACTTTCTCATCTATAAAATAATGAGGTTTAAAGCTAGATAAATAAAGATTCTGTCCATCTCGGATCATCTAACGATTGTGTGACCTTTCAATAACCTCTAAAATGGCCATATATGTACCAGAAATACATACTTAAGAAAATAATTATGTATTTAGGATAGACACAGGCCTAAAGATTCTCGTGCACGTCTTCCCAGTGCATTCTTGCCATGAAAACTTTGACTGATATGATGACATTGATTTTGAAGTTTCCCAAGGAGAAGAACTTTGAGTTGAACTTGATATTTTAAATCGACGACTACATATACATACATTATAAAAAGTATATTGCTGTGGCAGCTGAACTTCTAAGTCTAAAATCAATGAGGCAAACCTGGTTTATTGAGTTATTTCAATTATACTTATTTGCTTTCAAAAAGGCCTTCATCTAATAGAACTGTGTAGCTGAGAAGAGTAATAGACTTTATCAGATTTAAACCATTATTTCACAAATGGGAACATTCTTCCCTCCTTTTATCCTGTGTCAGATTGGATTTGGTTTCACCTGAGACTGTCTCACTGTTTTGCTGTCACTATTATTATAGGGTGAAGGGAGCAAGCATTTATCGACCACACACTATGTTAAATACTGTGACAGAAAATTGCATGTCATTACATTTATACCTCACAATTTCAAAGCAAAGTAGATATTAATACCACCTTTCTACAGATAAGGGAACTGAGGCTCAGAGTTCACATAAGTTGAAATACACATAACTCATTAGTGACAGAACCAGGGTTTGAAATTACCCTTATTTATTTTATTTGTTTATTTGATATATATGTAATATGGATACTATATTATAAACATGTATCAAATATATATATTTGATACATATGCACATGTATCAAATATATATATTTGATACATATGCATATCAAATATATGTAATGTTTGATACATATATACACATATATATACATATATACATATGTATATGTATGATAATCATATCATATATATATATATATATATACACACACACACACACATATATATATATGATATGATTATTTCCCCTCTGGAAAGAAAAGCTTTTAGCTTTGATCAAAGGAATTTTCAAAGGAATATGTGACTCCCAAAATATTCAATACCCCAAATACTCATTCATATTATTATAATTGCTAATACTATTATTTATAATCTGCCTTGTTGCAAAATAATTTGAATGGAATTTACTACATGTATCAGTTAGGCCGGGATGGATAGAGCCCCCCATATCCCGCTAATCGATAGTAACAAAGGTTCATTACACACACACTCAGGCTCTATCACCATGTGAGGAAGGTGCTGTCTTCTGCATAACCTGTATTCAGTGAGCAAGAATAATAAGAGTCTCAGTCTACAGCCATGCGACCCTGAACGAGCCTGATCTTGTCTGATCTTGGAAGCTAAGCAGGGTCGGGCCTGGTTAGTACTTGGATGGGAGACCATCTACGAATACCAGGTACTGTAGGTGATAAAAAAAGAATATATATATATATATACACACATATATATGTATATGTACATATGTACATATATATGTACACATATCTATACACATATATATGTATACGTACATATGTACATATACATGTATATGTACATATATATGTATACATATATATGTATATGTACATATACATATATATGTATACATATATATACACACACACACATATATATGTATGTATATGTATATAAATGTGTGTGTGTGTGTATATATATATATATATATATATAGTCTCTACTGTCTGGAACATAACACGTCATGAAGACAGAGAGAATAGAGAATCACTTATTGGCTCCTACACGGACCTATAATCTCTGTTCATGTTTAGTTAGCCAGAGTTAGCAACATGGCTACACCTAACTATGGGGGTTGGAGGTGTAATTTCTCTTTGATGCTCAAGGTACAACAGTGGCAACGTACAGCCCATTAGAGTCCCTACACTCAAATAAAATTAAATATAAAGAAAGATGTGTGAAAAAAATTGAAGATAGAAGAGAGAAATATGTATAACAAAGTTCTCTGTAAATATTAACATTGACAAGAACATTCGATTCAGACTGTCCTTGTAACTAAAGCAGAAGGAATATATAATCATGTAAAAATGTACGTTGTCTTCAGGGGTTGGCAAAGTTTTTTTTGTAAAAGGCCAGAGAGTAGGTTTCTTTCAGCTCTGTGTGGGCCATTCTCTGTTGCAATTATCCGACTCTGCTGTTAGAGTGAAAGCAACTATACACAAGTGATGGTGAATGGACGTGGCTGTGTTTCCATTATGCCTAAGGGCTGTCTTTTGGGGACTCCTTGCCTATATAATCAACATGCATTGTTCGCTTAGCAACAGCAAAGCTTTTTCTGGGTTAATGTCGAAGACAAATGTCTCCACTGGTTACTCAAAATGGAACTTCAATCATGAACTGAACATCTTCAATAAAATTCTTATAAATGACATATTATTGCATCCTAAAAGCCATATAGTTGCTTCTAAGTAAAAGCTAAGGCATAGCATAATTCTATGGGATGAAAAAAAGTGTTTAAATTCAAATCCTTCTGGTAGCCTGGCTTAATCTAGGAAAAATAACTGAATAAATATAAGAAGAATGGAATATTCTAAGGTACATTAATATATTAAAATTATTTCTTACAATTCAGCTTTTGATTAAAATACAAAACTGAGCAGCTAATACCTGGCAAGATCGTGAAGTACAGATATTCCAGGTGTAATAGTAACACAGATTAAAAAATAATAATAATAAAATCCCCTGGGAAGAGTGAGCTGACCTGCTTTGAAGAAAATTGAGGAAACTACCCAGGATCCTCTCTTGAGATGAAAGTGACTAAAACGACTCAAATCTTTAATGACGTGAAACATCGAGACTAGAATCTAGGTCTTCTCCCAGCTTAAGCCTCTTCCCGTTTAGCGCTGCGCTTCCCTGTAATCCTGCGTGGGACTGCACGTCAGAGAGCAAAGCGGCCGCGTGTCAGAGCTGGACCTCTGGAAACACAAGGCATTCCTGCTATACATCATTGTTATCTTAGCTATCCGGCTTACTTGCCTTGTGACCTTAGGCAACTCGTTACACTTTCATCAGTCCCAGGTCCCCAGACAGCCCACTACCCAGAGCTGTTGTCAGTGTTCAATATAATAAGGCATATAAAATGCTTAGCACAATTTCTGGCATATAATAACTGGTCAACGAACTATAGCTCTTATTTTTACTACTCTATTAGTTTCATCAAATTCATCCTTATAAAATAACGTATGTTTAGATACAATCGATTTGCAAAATTTCTGCACCTCTCATGAAAACTCTTCTTCACAAAAACATGTGCTCTTCACTGCTTAAAGTTTGAGTTAACGCTTTTTTAAGAGTGAGGGTTCATCTTTAAAGATACTTGTCTCTGGAGGGAGGCAGCAGAGTTACCCAAAGCATTTGTTTTAGTACTTTTTATGGATAAGTGAGCAACATTAACATGAATGTTAACTTTTAAGTTTCTCCATTCAGCGTCTATTACCAGGTTTAGTTTCCGAGGAAACACACGTCTGCACCCATGTGCTCACAAGCAGGCGCATGAGCACACGCACGCAGAGCACTGAGGTCAGAAAAAAGATTTTGAATCCTTGAGTCCACTCAGCCTCACAGCAGGACAGCCCTGCCTTAGCTTTAACCATCTGTAGAGCAATTTAATGGACACTCAATTTTTGCAGCTACCCAGGAGAAGTTTTCATTTATTATGCCTTTTTCTTGGCTTTTTGTGTATGTATATATAAATGTTAAATGAAGACTCTTCTGGAAAGAAAACAAAGTGCTCCTGTGCTTCATAGAGAAATTGATGGTCACATTTTTCTCTGCCCGAACTGTGGTTTAATTGCTTTTCCAGGGCAAAATATAATTGGACACAGAAAACAAACTGTAACAGGTGTCTTTGCCAAATACCATTGTGTAGGAACAAAGCTAAGACAGATTTTCTCCCCTCCCTCTCTCCCTACTTTCCTTCCTTCCTTCCTTCCTTCCTTCCTTCCTTCCTTCCTTCCTTCCTTCCTTCAGCTTCCTCCTTCCTTCCACATTCCTTCCTTCCTTCCTTCCTTCCTTCCTTCCTTCCTTCCTTCCTTCCTTCCTTCCTCTTTCCTTCTATTCCTTCCATTATTCCTTCCTTTCCCTCTTTTCCATGCAGCTTCGTATTCCTCTTTCATTCCTTCATGCATTCATTCATCCTTCCTCTTATTTCCTTCCTTCCTTCCTCTTTTCCTTCCATTTTCCTTCATTTCATTTCCATTCCTCTTTTCCTTCTTATTCATTCCTTCCTTCCTTCCTTCCTTCCTTCCTTCCTTCCTTCTTCCTTCCTTCCTTCCTTCCTTTTAGGTAAATGGGAAAAAAATTTAGGCTGTCCCTCCTCAGCATTTTCAAGCTCTCCATATTATTGTCTCTATATGCTTTAAAAAATTATTATCCATTTTTCCTCCTCATAAAGTTGTCCCCCTTACCACACTGTACTACTTCTTGTTCCTTTGTTTTGTTGCCGATATCCCCGCTTCATGCATTACTCCTCTGCCAACACCATCACCACCTGAATAGATTCTATGTATTTTAAAAGTACGATAGAACTGCACAAATAGTCACGAAACAATTACAAAGCTGGATATATAGGGATAAGTTAAATGAGATATTTTCTCTTTTCCAGAATATTGCGGTCATGCACCACTTAATGACGGGGATGCATCTTTAAGAGATTATGTCCTTGTGCTAACATCATGGAGTGCATTTACACACACCTAGATGGTCTGGCCTACTGCACACCTAGGCTTTGTGGTGTAGCCTGTTGCTCCTAGGCTACAAGCCCATGCAGCAGGATACTGGACAAAACAACATGAGATTAAATCAGCAAGAGTAAATGATGCAATTGAGAGACACAGTAAACACGAGGTGTATGAGGCCACTGCCGGTGTAACACAGCATACTGCTTTACAGCAAACATTTTTTTATAGGTAGAAACAATACACTCTAAAATAACAATAAAAATATGGTATAGTCATTACATAAACCAGTGATATAATTGTTTATTTTTATTATCAGGTATTATGTACTGTACATAACTGTATATGCTACTCCACACTCGTTAATATAAAGTACTTGGTAATTGTTAGAAGATCTGAAGCAACTGCCCCAGAGAGTTCAACAGTTGCATGTAGAAAGTGGGGCCTCTGATTTGTACCTAATCTTTAAGGAGCCCCACTCCAAACTACCCTGAACCCGCCACCTCACTGACCTCTTTCCTAAGTCTGTCCTCTAGGTGGAGTTCATGGCCAATGTGTGTACTCTGGGCTCGAGGGATGGCCAACCGGCTGCTGAATTAGTGGAAAAATATCTCAAAAAAGTGTTGATTCTTACCTCTCCTAATATGTACCAGGCACGTGGTCCTTGCTCTTGTCAAGAACTTTTGGTTACAATAAACACATTCAAGTTAACACAATAAAAAATTCAAGGAGATATCCAAGATCTCATGGGGATGAAAAGAATGGGGACTCGTAGGCACTAAAACTGAGGGTTTGAGAATGTGACTGTTTTCTCTAAAGCTACATGACTGCTCCTTGCTGCTTCTCTAAGACTTTTTTTCTTTTCTTTTTTCCCTGCTCATCAGATTTCTGCTCTACTTACTGTGACTCAATCTCTGATCCTTTAGTTTACTGGAACACTGCTCAGCATCAGCCAGTGTTCAGCCAGAAAAACAGAAACCAGTAGGAGATATATATTAAGAGCTGTCTTGTGAGAAACTGGCTTACTGGCTTACTGGACAAGTCGGAAATCTGTAGAGCCCACCATCAGGAAGGGCAGGTTGGAATTCCTGGAGACGGTCAGCAGCCGTATCCTACTGGGGGAATTTCTTCTTCCTCAGGGAAGTCTCAGTTCTGTTCTGAAGGCCTCCCAACTGATTGAATCAGGCCTGCCCAGATTATCAAGGATAATCTCCTCTATTTACAGTCAACTAATTTTGGATTTTCATCACATCTACTTAGTCACATCTACTAAATACCCTTACAGCAACAACTAGTTTCCTGTTTGGTTGAGTAACTGGATGTGTAGCCAAGCCAAGTTCACCCATAATGAAGGCTGTCACATTGCCTCTGGCTCTTATTCAACCAGACACTTTGCTTAGCTTCCCAGAATAGACTGCCCTATTCTTTTAGTTAAACTAATCAAAAGGTAGGGTTGTATCAGTTTCTGGCAATCAATGGTATCACCCCCTGGTGAGATAGAAGAGGCCAAGAAAACAGAGCATATAGATCTGTTTCTTCCAGAGTCTGTCATAGATGGGTACTCCAGAAGCTGTGGGCATGGCTACCAAGAAGGCCATGTCCTAGATTGTCTGCTTTTCCTTGGCTCTTTTTCTTAAGACCATGGAAATCACGAGCAAATATGAGAGGAATGGCATTCTCACTTTTACAGTGAATGCTCTTATCTGAAAGGAAGTTTTTTATAAATAAAATAAGTTTAAACTATACAGCAAGAAAATATCTATCCATCAGAATTTTGCTCATTTACAAATGTATTAAATGTAGAGGCCAACTAAGAAAATGTAGCATGATCATAAAAGTCACCATTTGTTTCAGATGTAATAAGATATTAAAAAAACACCTGAGTGACTCGTTGGCTATGTTTTTCTCCATTCATCACTAACAGTTTAATTCTGTCTTTCCCCGCCCGACCACCCCCCCATTCAGAGTTGTATTCACTTGCAAGGTACATATCAACTTGGCTTCACAATTCTGAAAGTATGTTACTTTGATGTAGATTATAAAATTGTACTCACTTACTAGTGGTAGCTTTTTCCTTCAGTATATCCAATTAAGTTTTCATCCTAAAGCAAAGTCTTACAGATCACGGTGGAAACAAACAGTTGTCACAGGCTGTGGCAGAACTGAATGCTAATCATGGTTGGCTTCCTTCTGCCCCATGAAATGTGTATTTTACAGTGACATTCAGAGTAGTATAAATGAGCTATAAATTGTATTTTCATTCTCCAGGCTCCATTTTATAAGTTTAGTAAATTACTCATGCGTCTGTTTGGTTTCCTTTTGTTGCCACAGATTGCTGTGTCCCTTGGTTTTATATACCCAAGCTCTCTTGCTCATAAGCCTCTTTGTCCTAAGTGGAAGAGAGAAAGGACAGAAGTACAGACGAGTACATTTCTGAAAGTGTTCAAAGGGGATCCATAAGAGAAAGTGTTTAAGGTGTGAGTTCAGTGTTCAGTGTCATTCATTTGTGGCCTAATTTGTAAGGAACCTCCATTTTATAAAAGACGTAGTGTGAAGCACTCTGAGGAATACCATATCAAATATAAAATACAGCCCTAGTGTCAAAAGTTCACTATTTAGTCTTAAGACAAGAATGGGAAGTATTAAATTATTATTTAAAGCAAACATAGAGAAAAAACATGCAACATTTCATGAATGTCCAGTGGAGGACCAGATTGCATCCAGTGGAGAGGAAACGTGACATCAAAGAGGAGTTTTGAAGGACGCTGACGATGGACTTGCTGAAGCAGTATGAAATAAGGGATAGCACAGGCAAAGGCAAAACGTAGGAAAACAAAAGATGGGTTTGAGTACAGCAAGTCATCCCTTGTAGATGCAGAGGAGGGTACTGCCTAAACAATACGGCTGGGCCCAGATTATAAAAGAATTTGAATGCTAGGGTAATGTGCATCTTTATTTCTGAGGAAATCAACGGAGAATCCTGTGGACAAGTATAATAAAGACTTTAGGGCAGAAACGTATCCAGGCAGGGACTTGCCTTCTGACACGTCATTTCTGGTCCTCAGAGTACATAGTCCAAGGGCCTCTGCTGGTCCCTTGTCTGTTTGCTACTGGCTCATAATGAGATAAGCACAGAAAATGAGGTTCAATACTTAGGATTTTTTAAAAATGATTTGCCATTAAAGTGCATGATTTTGTATTTTTCAATCCAGAATGGATTGAAAAAAAAAAAAAAGACTTAGTTATTAACCACAGATAATCTGAGAGGTATCCCAATGCCTCCCTATCAGGGTGTTTAGCCTACAGACTATATTTGCATTGCAAATGGAGTCAGAACTGCTGTGTTTGTTTTTCTTTTGATCTTAGCTTTTCTTATCTCACTGGACATTTTCTTTAAATGCATTTTGATCTTGACGTTCTGATATCATATCTTAATTTTGACCTATTGAAAAAGAATAATGTCAGACCATAGAAATTAACTCCATATAATCTATAGCAGGAGTTGGCAAACTATGACCCTCAGTCAAATCTACCTCTCTATCTCTTTTGTTAATAAAGTTTTATTTGAACACAGCCAAACTCAGTTGTGTCCATTTTATCCATGGCTGCTTTTGTGCTATCCCAGTAGGGGTGAGTAGATGCCACAGAAAGACTGTATAGCCTTCAAATTCTAAAATATTTACCAATTGGCCCTTTGCAGTAAAAGTTTGTATGGGAAGTGATTGAGTCTTAGAATGGATATTACCTAGTAGGTACACTAAATTCTTATTTTCCTGAAAGGCTAGCCAGGAAGAAGTTTGGGCTTATACTGAGTTTCAGAAAGCCACCAAGAAAGAAGAAGGCTCCCAAATCACATATTTGCACACATACTTTGGACAGGTATGAAAGAAAGCTCAGAGAATAGGCTGCATTAAGTAATCTCTTACACCAATATTTTAGCTTAGCACAGATATGGATACAAGCTAATGAAATTTGATGGGACAGATTTCATCCTTGGTACTGACTTTAAAAGATCCCATCAAGTTTATATCCTAGAGAGGACAATACCCAGATAAATATGGAGAAGTTAAAGTTATTTAACAATTTCTTTTAAAATGTATTTTACTTGTTGCTTAGGCTTCTAAAAGCGTCAGCACAACCCAAAGAAGATTTTGGCCTGAGAGTAGTAGTTTCTTGGGTTGACATACCTGGAATTATATAAAAATGTAAAGATGTTAACTTACATCTGTAAAATAAACTTACATCGTAGGTAATATCACCTCTACTTCACAAATGAAGAAACTGAGATTTAGAGAAGTTATATAACTTGCCAATGTCACGTAACTAGTAAGTGAAGGAAAGTGTATTTTAGTCTGAGTATGTTCTTCCTGCTCTCTTAAAGTTTGATAAAAATAAGTAGCATGCCAGAATACAAATTTAGGTGGAAAAGGGGGAAAATTAGCAAGATTGGGGTGCGTAGAGGTTAAAAAATCCTCATGTCAATATAGCCAAGATCAGGGAGAAGAATGCGAGTGAGCTGTTTAAATGGATGAAAGAAAGACAGGCATGAAAAGAATGGTGTCGAGTAGACACAGGGTTAGAGGCATATTGAATATATTTTGAATAATACAACAAGTTCCAAGTTTTCAAGTCTCTGCATACATATATATTTACGAATACATGTTATCAATAATGAAACAAAACATCGGCAACCCACGCACAGCAGAATGCAAGGGTTGTAAATAGTCCTTTGGTTCACTGAGTCTGCTGGTATTCAGAAACAAATTTATGAATAAATGTTTTGTTGCTCATAAATCCAGCCGCAGGTGAATAATGTTTGCAAATCACTAATAACTTGGAAATATGTACTTATTACACCAGAACCTGGACTACTCAAAGTCATTGCAAGGATATATTTTATTTCACTATCATTTAGGGAAAGAAATCTTTTTCTCTATTCAATTGTCTTTTAGGCAAAGGATTCTCTTTCTCCCTTGCTCACTCTCCCCACTCTACTCCTCTCCTTATTATACAAGTCTTAAAGTCTTAATCAAACATTGATACCCATTTATATATGTGAGTAAAAACCCAAAAGTTTGTGTAGTGATCTCCATTCACCATTTTTAGAGAGATTTTTTGACCCAGAACACAAAAATTTTAAGAGATGGATTTGTTTGCTGGTTTCTATATTATATTGATTAACAACTGCTTTTAGTTGATGATCCTAAGGTCAATTCCAAGATGAAAAGACATGGTCCCAGGGGGTGGGAGGCAAAATCACCACCAGTTGAGAGGTTTTGATATAATGGGTAACATCAAATTTAAGACAGTTAACATCGTTCTTCTATTAAGGACTTTTAGATATTATATTGGGAAGAAGAAGCTCTGGTAATGTGTGTGTGTGCGAATGTGAGTGTGCGTTTGTGTGGGAAGTCACACTGAGATGTGGGAATGGCATAATCCTTGAGCCCTCTACTTAAGGGCTCTGACTGTAACAAGCATCCAGACTGGAGGATTCTGCCTCTCACTGCTATTTTACTCTTTACCAAGGAAAAAAATTCTTGGTAAAGAATTTTACTAACTTTTATTTCTTACTAACTTTACTGAGCTCTTATAACCACTATTTGCCCGTGCTTACTACATCATGGAAGCTATTATGACACATTCACAGATGCAGCTTTTCTCTTTTTTTTCCCCCTCTTTCCACCTACCTGTCATTGTGCCAGTGAAGGAATTTTGACAGCCTCTCAAATGAACACATTTATGTGTCTCATGTAAAATAACAGCTGCTTTCAAAAGCTGACCCAGAAGTGCCAGGCCTTTCCTGAATGGCTCCCCCTTCTCCACATAACAACCTCCCGATGCTTCTAGGAGAAACAGGTGATTGATGCTGGAGCATGTTATTTGTTTACACCGATAATCTAAAGAGCAACACAACTGCCCAGTAATTGGTTTTACTGGCTCCTCCAGAGTGCTGCATAAAGTGCAACCATCAGAAAGTGTCTCTCTGTTTCCAACGCAAATTGCTTTTAATTTTTTGGTTACCTGATAAGATAGTGAGAGAGAACTATATTAAGCCCATTATCCGAAGCCCATCATTAGGGGTGATTTCATTTTCTTATCTGCTGGCATTCGTTTCCACGCAGTTTGCACCTTTAATCAATAGCTATAATTCCATGTAGAAAAAAAATCAAGACAACTTTTTTGTTTGTTTGTTTGCATATACTTTCCTTTCTTTGTAAGATAAGTTTGTTGAATGGATCTGAGATGTACATGATTTCTGGGGACTGCAAAGGAACTTGACCTCATCTTACCCCCAATATTTTGGTTATGTTCAACTTAGAGATATATTTCTTTTGCCAACATTTTGGAAAATTAATGAAATCTGAATGAAATATGCTGTCTTAATAATAATGTTGTAGAGTAATTCATGGTTGATAGGAGTAAGAAAAGAGCATAAAGAGCATACATCGACTATTGCTTAATAGAGAAGAGGGTTCTGGAGAGTGCTAATATCATCATTGCCTACTTAGCGGGTTGTCCACAGTGAGATCCAAGTATTAGTTACATTTCATTAGGCTAAATTAGATCTGTAGGGGCTATATACTTTTAATGGGTAACTTTCCTGTTTTGTTTACATATGAGAATTATATTTCTGACTACCCATACTAGGAAGTAAGAAATTCTCCATAACAGTAGGTAATTTCTCTGTTTTCTTTTTTTCATTACCTTATTCCCAATGCATAGATTAGTGCCTACACACAGTGGGTCCTTAGTAAATTTATTTTGACTGAATGATAAGAAAAATACGATAATTGTTTCTTTCTATTCTCTTTAAATTGCTGTTAAATTTGGGAAATCTCTCATCAGGAGAGTTGCCCATGAAAGTCCTGTTTCAGATGTACAATGCGCCCAGATGACTAGTTTTCATAGTACCTTGGTACTCCAGGGATCTGTGTTGTGTTGGACATCCTGGGCTTATAGGCCTAAGGGTTGTGTAGGAAGTGGAAAGTATCCAAGCTTCTGAGTCCTTGCATATTAGTCTGTATCCTACATCTGCCTCTCACTAGCTTTGGGACCTTAGACTTCCTAGGCCCCAGTTACCTCTGGAAAACATGGATAACTAGCACAAACTTTGGATTCCCTTTTACAAACAACCTCAGAGAAATGATGCATTAAAATATAGATCTGAGTGTTTTATTCAAAACCACTGGGGACACCAAACACTTGTGTGAACTGATGTGTGGCAGGTGGCCCCTTGTGGCACTTAGGGTGTGATAATAGCAGCAGCAGAGAGGTTGTAGATAGCATTGAAGGTCTTCTGCTTCTCATCACTTGGCTTGGGAAGATTTCTGGCTGTCCTGATGCTTCAGGAAGTCAATGGTGAGTAGTGATTGCTCAGGCTGCCTGGTGTTGGTGGTGCTGAAGCCCAGCTCAACCCTTTGGGAATATGTAGACAGCTTCGACCTCTCTAACAGTCACTCTTTCCTCCCTCTCCCTTCAAACTCCCAGCCACAGTGCATTGCAATCTAAAGCGAATGTTTTCTCCCTCTGCCAGGTTGTTCAAAGGATTTAAAGGAGAATGCATGGTAATAAAAGTTGCCTGATGGAAAGGCAGCCAAGCAGGGGTTTAATAGCAGTCCTGACGTACCTCCCCTCTCATCACCTTATGCTCACAGGAAGAACACAGACTACTTGCTTCTCCTTTATACCCAATAACACACAGATTTTTCTGAGACTTCCTGGGGGACAGGACCTCTCTAGCAAAATAACCAAATGCTTGGGAAACACGATCGCCAGAAGAAAACATAAGAAAGATTTATCACATAGATTTAGAAAATCAATTATTTAAATTAATCATAAAAATTTATACAATGACATAGGGAGAATATTGATGAAATTAAGCAAAACAATGAAACGATTAGTCATAAAAAGTATAGTAGTTATTGCAGCCAAGAGCGCTCTAAAGAGACATAATGATTAAATGTAATGTGATATTCTGGATGGGATCCTGGAAAAGAAAAAAGAAAGCAGGTAAAAACTAAGAGAATCTGAATTAAGTATAGATTTTATTTAATAATTATGTGTTAATATCAGTTCATTAATTTTGATAAATGTACCACACAGATGTAAGATGTTAATAAAAAGGGAAACTGGGTGTGAGGTATACGGAAACTGTATATACTATCTTTGCAACTATTCTATAAATATAAATTTACTATAAAATAAAAGATTTATTTAAAATAAGTAAGTACTTCTGGTTTCTGGTTTGTCACGGAAGGAGCTTGAAATTTATCAAACTATCCTAACAGTAAGTAAAAAGCTAAAAAACTGAAAAGTCATCAATTCTTCTTAGATACTTCAGAAAACTGAGGTCACAAGGCAAACCACTGCCTCTAACAGAACAGGGACAAAAATGCAAATAGCCATAATTTACCAGTACAGAAACCCAAGAACAGAAATCTTCGTAGGAACCAGTGCAGGATAGGAAAATCTCAATTGTAACTGAAAATTTGTTTGAGGTTCAGCATGGACAAGTCTAAGAGTTTAAAACTCCAGAGAAGCCCCATCGTAGATGGGTCCCCACACTTTTGTGAATTTTATTTCCAGGATCTTGACCAGGTTTTCTCTCTGAATATTGTAGAAAAATCTCTTTGTGCTTCTTGCTAGGGGAGGGGGAAAAGTAACCATTTAAAAACATGCCAGAGCATCCTGTTTTTCTTAAAAAGGCCCACTCTCAGAAAAAATTATTTTATCAGAACCTAAGCTGTTGGGTTTTATCAATATCTAACTGACCTGGGGGATGGAAGTACCAAACTCCTGCCCATTCTAGCTATCTGTCCCACTGACAGGAGGGAGGGGCCGACTGAGGGCAAAACTGATTAAAAACTAAGACCAAATCATAAGACTACAGAATGTGCCCTTTCCCCACATTACTGAGGGCCTATTTATGGCAGTTCCTTTAACCCAGTGTATTATGGCCAGCTACCAAGAAATTATGACAAAGCATACTAAAAGACAAAAACCAGTTTGAAGAGATAGAACAAGCATCAGAACCAGACTCAGATATTGCAGGACATTGGAATTATTTAATTTAAAACAGCGATGATTAATATGCTGAGGGCTTTAATGAATAAAGTAGATAGCATGCAATAACTGATAGATAACATAAGCAGAAAGATGGAAATTCTATGAAAGAAACAAAAATAAATGCTAGAGATACAATAAAATACTGTATTAGAAATAAAGAATGCATTTAATGGATGCATTAGACTGAACGTGTCTGAGGAAAGAGTCTCTAAGTTTGAGGATAGGTCAATGAAACTTCCAAACAAAAAAAAAAGCAAGCACAAATAAAAAGTTAGGAGAAAAAAAGAAACAGAATATCAAAAAAAAAAAAAAAAAGTGGGACATACATGTAATGGAAATACGAGAAGGAAGAGAAAGAGAGAAATAAACAGAAGGAATATTTGAAAAATTAATGACTAAGACTGTTCCCAAATTATACCAAATCACAGATCAAGGAAGATCAGAGAAAGCCATGCAAGTTGAGTGTCCTGCAAAAATACTACACTCAGGCATATTATATTCAAATGCAGAAAATAAAAAAGATAAATTAAAAATCCTAAAAGAAGCCGGATGAAAATATCACTTTACCAACATAGGAACAAAGGTAAAAATTACATGTGACTTCTTAGAAATATGTTAAGCAGGAAGAAAGTAGAGTGAAATATTTAAAGTATGGAGAGAAAAAAAATCCACCAACCTAGAGCTCTGTCCCCGTGATATTATCCTTCCAAAATGAAGGAGAAATACTTTCTCAGACAAAAATTAAAAATGGGGGAATTTGTTAATAGTAAACAAGCACTCCAAAGAGTGTTCCGAAAAGTCCTTCAGAAAGAAAGAAAATGAGATAGGTCAGAAACTCAAATACACATAAAAAAAATGAAGAGCATCAGAGATGGCATAAATGAAGATAAAATGCAAAAGTTTTATTATTCTTAATCGACCTAACAGATAAGTGTGTTTAAAATAATGCTAGCAACAATGTAGTCAATTATATATATATACATATATAAATGCATGCCTGTATATATGTATATATGTGTGAATATATGTTTAAGTATACTTATTAATGAAACGAATGACTGCAATGATACAAGGGAATGCGGAGAGGAATTAGGATTATTTTTTTATTATAAGGTATTTGCAAAAGACACATCTGATAAAGGACCA
The DNA here is from genome assembly GCF_902729225.1 of Pteropus medius. Lineage (NCBI taxonomy): Eukaryota > Metazoa > Chordata > Mammalia > Chiroptera > Pteropodidae > Pteropus > Pteropus medius. The sequence goes on along the minus strand of NW_024340696.1, from coordinate 16,046,387 downwards.
TTATCCAAACTGTAACTCTTAAAGCTCAACAAAAAAAATGAGGACCTTGTTAAAAAATTGATAAAAGACCTGAACAGATACCTCACCAAAGAAGATATACAGATGGCAGATAAACATATGAAAAGATAGTCAACATCATATGTCATTAGGGAATTGCAAATTAAAACAATGAGATACCACTACACAGCTTTAGAAGGGCCAAAATTTAAAACACTGACAACAGTGAATGCTAATGAGGATGTGGAGCAGCAGGAACTCTTGTTCATTGGGAATGCAAAACAGTACAGCCAACTTTGGAAGATTCAGATACCAAAATACTCAATAAAGTTTTACCTAATAAAAACTACAGTTTATTAAAACGAATGTGATCAAGTCATATTTTACCCAGGTTTTTTTTTTACTTATTAGAAAATTAATGAATGTAATTTCATAATCTGGTGAAATTACAAAGAAGAAAAAAATAACATTTGAAAAAAAAGCTTGGTATTTATTTCCAATTTTAAAGAAACTTTTTACATTTTAGAAATTTTCTTAACTTGGTTAAATGTCATTTACTGAAATTCTACAACACATATTATTCTTAATGGAAAAACTTAAGATACTGTCTTTCATTGGAAATGAGTCAAAATTGCTCAGAGGCAACATCTACAGAAGCACAAGTTACTGCCCTGCACAACTGCAAGGATATCATTCATGTAGACCATGATGTGCACAGCACTGCAGAGGACTAAGCAGGACACAAATTATACAACTCTATACAGTGACACTATCATTACTACTCTTTTGTTTACCTCTGGTAGACCTGTCAATGTTATGCACTAGCAGGGAAGAGATAAGAGTTTCATTATTTTCAGAAGCTACAAATGCCTTAGAAAAATCAAGGAATAAGATAGTTTAGAAAATTTGCTGGTATAAGATTTGTCTTACACAAATAAACTCAAAAATATAATAAAAATAACATACTATACAAAAACCAACATAAAATATCTAGGAATTAACAAAGAATTCATGATTATATGGAGAAAAAATGTAGTTCTATTACATGACAAAAGGAGAAAATCAAAATAAACGGAGAGACATTCTAGGGGGGTAAAAACAGTTCATATTCTAAAGATGTCAATTCTCTCCAGATCAATACTAAGCTAAGTGCAATTTCAATCAAAATCCAATTTGTATGAACTCGAGAAATTTATTCTAATATTTACATGAAAAAATATGAGTTGACAAATGGCTAAGCCAATTTCAAAAGATGAAGAAACAAATGAGGACATACTACAAATTTATCATCTATCTATCATCTATCTATCTATCATCTATCTATCTATCTATCATCTATCTAAACAGACTGGGATGTTTCTGGTGCAAAACTAACATACACAAGCCAGAATTCGTGAGGAGCTGTGTTCATGAGGAATCGTGCTGTAAGACAAATACAGCTCCACAAATCAATGAAGAAAAGACAGACTGTTTAATAGAAAGTAGTGTGAAACATGGTTCAGAATGTGGGAGGAAAATGAAATGCGCTCTTTTGTAATGTCATATATAAATGTGTACTCCAGATATATCAAAAACCTAAGTGTGAAATATAAAACTATAAAGTTAATTTAAGAAAATGAGGAGCACATATTATGATCAATAAGTCAGGACTTTTTATAAAAATAATAATAGTATAAAAGTACAAATTATATGGGTAAGGATTTAATTTATTTGCTTAAACCAAAATTAGGGAATTTTGTTTTGTTAAGGAAATGCAAAGAAAATTAAAAGATAGCTGATTGAGAGAAAAAATTAAACTTACAAACATTTATATCTATAACGTATTAAGAATTCATGCAAATCAAAAGAAAAATGCAGAAAACCCAATAGATAAAATAATAGTAATACTACTACTACTAATTAATAATAATAATAATAGTAGTAGTAGATGCTGAAATAGATCATATGTATATGTTGAGTCATTCAGTAGACATTTACTGAGAATCTACACCTGCCAATAATAGACCTCAGAAATACATCATTAAATGCAACAGTCAAAAATCCCTGTTTTCATATAATACATACAGTTTCAGATTTAATACTAGCAAAATACAAGTTAAAACAGTATAAATTAGTTGATAGTTGGGCATGGGAATGGGGAGCACGGCAGAGGGAATGTAGTTAGCATTAATATGATGGCTAAGTGGAGGGCCAGGAGAGGGAGGGAGCAATTGGGGAGATCATTTTATGAACAGTATAGATGTCTAACCAATGTACTGTATACTTGAAACTAATTTAAATAAATAAATGTATTTAAAAAAACATTGGCAAATAAAAAATATACAAGTTAAAACAATAAAATATCAGTTAGCATGCATTAGATTGGGAAAAGTTAGAAAGCTGAGTAAAGCCACGAGGGGGAATGGGTGTGGAGTTATAAGAATCCTTAGCATTACTTCTTTGAGTCCAGACTGATACAGTCATTTTAGTCAAATGACTGAAGCAATATTTAGTCAAATTTAATGTGAATATATCCAATGGCTAAGTAATCCTCCAGAGAGGAACTTATGTGTGTCCATAAAGATGCGTGTATGAGGATGTTTAACACAATTTTGTTTGGAAAGAATGAAGCTGTAGATGGTCTGTGTTTATCACTGGGGTAGGATAATGTGCAACATATATCCACTCTGTGAATTATGCAGCAATTAAAAATTTAAAAGCGTAGATATACACATAACGCCATGCATCAATCTTAAAACCACAGCACTGAAGGAGAAAAAGTTTCTACAGAATGTGGTGTATTGTACAATGCTGTTACGTAAAATAAAAATGCATACACACAATGCAACACTACATGTGATTCATAAAATTAATGGATGTGTATTAAAAATATTACAATTCTTGCAAGGGAGGAAAATGACAGTGGAAATGTTTTAAAAGGAAATAAAAGAATAAAATAAGTAATGACAGCAATATGCTATAACTGAGTGGTTAAGAGAAACACCTCACTCAGAGGATGGGCTTAGAATCAAACAAGTGTGTGCGAATGCTTGTCAATTGTCAAGTGCACGTTTCACATTGACACTTATGCACGAAGGAAGATACAGCAGTTCTGGCTCATTTTTTTTCTGACATAGGATGACTGAACTCTTTCCAGGATCAAAGATGAAGAATTTTTCTTGGTCCCTGTGTCAGGACTGTGACAGGCAGAGTTCCAGGATCTTGTACAAGGACTCTGACTTGGATCTTCTTGGTTGTTTTTAGGGCTGCTGAGTTCCGTGGCTTCAGCCTGAATCTCTAATCCCAGCCTTCTGACTTATGCAGTGTAGCACCTGGAAAAGAACAGAGTGTGAGTCTGTGCAAACATGCCCACGACTGGAAATATAACTCACAGGCCTGAAGCAGCAGGGCACAGCTGGGTTACGGAGATTGGAGACAAGACAGTACAGGATTGATTACATGCCCCCTTCCGGCACTGCCACTAGTCATTTATTAGGGGTGGCAATCAAAAAAGTTTCTTAACTTTAAGTCTAAGAGTTATTTGAAAGAAACCAAACTTACACATGAGATATTTGAAAACACTAATTATGCTCTGTACCAACAAATGCACAATGATATAGTATCTATTGACATCAACTAACGTGTATATATAGAATACCCAAGAATTTAAATTTATTTGGCAGAAAGAGCATAGGCTTTAGTATCAGACAGACATTGGTTAAATTCTGACTCTGGGTGAGCCAAGAGACTTAACCGAACTGTGCCTTAGTTTTCTCATGAATAAAGTAGGTGCAGTGGAATCCACCATCACATTATTTTGTTCATTTATTTGTCCTGGTGAGGATTGGAAAGCGTAATCTAAAATACCTAGCACAGAACCTGCCATTTATGATGTGCTCAATAATGAGTTATCTGCTATTGTTATGTTAAAGAAATTTGATATGTTCAATTCTTTATCCAGAGGATCTGTAAAATTCCTCCTGCATGTTTTAAAGCCTGTGACACTAAGATCCTCTGATTTATCAAATGTTAAATTATTTAACAGAAGGCGTGAATTCAAGTCATAAGTTGTAAATGTTCCAAAGAGAAAAAAAAAAGCTGTAGTTATTTTCACTTTTTATTCAAAAGGTAAAGAGTCTTCAAAATTTTCAGTCTCAAACTCTGATCTGTTTGCCCTCTAGTGTTGTTAACTCTTTCTGTAACATTTATTGGTAGTATTGTTAGTTGTATTAGGTTTTTTTTTTTTTTTTTTTTTTTTTTTTAATACATGTTCTGTGCAAGGCACTGCAGGTGCATCAGACAGAGTCAGTCAGTCTCCTCCCACGGTTAGCGTGTTAACGATCTAGAAGGATTAAAATGGGGCATGTACAGATCATTCTAAAATAAGTAAGGCTTCAGTAAATGCCACAGTAAAGAGTTACAGGTAAGGAGTTGCACACAGACTCGAGTGTTTGTTAAAGGCTTAGTGGAAGACTAAATATATCAACTAACTTTAGAATAGGGGCTACTTATGGAACTCATAGAAAATGAAAGGAAGAGAGTATTCTGGGCAGAAAGAAACTGTAAGAAAGGGCAGGGATGATTGAAAAGAATCAAATATCACCAATGTTATAGTGGTCAATATTCCTGTTAGGCTTAAGAAGTATGTTCTAGACACTAATACACGTTTTACTAAGGAAGGAAAGGAAGGAAGAGAGGAGGGAGCTGGTGGAAGGAGGAAAGGATGATGGAGTGGAGGGAGGGAAGCGATGGACAAATAAATGAAAGGAAAGACCATAAAAGGTCTTAAGTATCATGCCGAGGATTTGAAATTAATCCAACACACAAATTGATTTCATTAATGTCGCTTCTTTTCAAGATTTTATACTAGCTTCTCTCTAGATTATTCAGTTCAGAACTGATGGTCATAAATATACAGAGCTTTGATTTTAGTTACATGAATGTATGATTTTTGCTGTTCCTTCCTTGGGATGATAATCTGAAAGCAAAAGCAAAAAAAAGCAGTGCGTACAGAGGGCCTGACACATTATAAATTCAGTCAGAACCCAAGCAAAATAAACAATGTTTTTGAAACACAAGTCATGACCAGAAAGAATGGATAAATTATTGCTCTGACATTTCCTATGTTATTTATGTCCAGAAATCAATCAATAGCTGAAGGAACAGAGTAATTTATAAGTCAGGTACTGTCAAATATCTGTGGGTCTCAACTGGTATAACCTATCCATGAATTCCTATGAAAATTGATGACAATAGAAAATAATTTTATTTCAAGCCAGGCATTTATAATCTGGTGCATATTATTCTAACATAATATAAAAATACAAATTAAAAATGCAATAGCTGCTGAAAACAGAAGTGCCTACTGACTGTATAAAACCTTTCCTCCATCCTTGCCACACCTTGTTTAATAAAAATAGATGTAGGTGATGGAACATTTATTATGGAAACAAGTTAACCAAAAAGACCTGTCAGTTTGATGGAGGAGGTTATTTGTTCAACAAAATATCCAAGCACGTGAGGCAATCTGGAAATCCAATAGGGAAAGCAGAGACGCCCCTGCTTTTGCTTTTTTCCACCTGCCTCCTTGACTGGAAATAAATGTCCGAAGAGAACTGATGAAAAGTACAGACACAGTTTTATGAACATATTTTGCTTCATCAGATTCAGAAGAACTAAGAAGTGGTCACCTCGTGAAAGCAGAATTTAAATAAAAATCCTTTTAGAAATAGCCAGGCAATTTCTCACTCCCTCTCCTTCTTTCTCTCCCTCTCCTTCTTTCTCTCCCTCTCTGTCTCTGTCTCTATCTCTATATCCATCTCCAAAGCTGATGTTTGACTTCCCAAACCCATTTTAGCCAATGGACCCACACTCATGTGGTCAGTCTCTCAGGGCCAGAGCTACATTAATCAAACAAATAGAAACCTGATGAATAATTTAGAATGCCAAGGAATCAGTTTAATAATGGTGAAATATAATCGATAGGCAGAGAGATGTTTCATATTAGTGTATTATCTTCCTGCAGGCTAGATGGTAGGAAAGTTCACATTGGAAAATATTTTGGTAAGGAATAATCAGATGAAGAGAACTTAGGCAATATCGATGGCTCATGGCATTAAGATGATTCAAGATGATTACTGATGAAATTATTTCCACTTCTCAGGTGACCATCGGAGGACCCTCTGCCCTAAAAAGTGTCAGACTGGACTCCCCTCAACTTCTAGGATGAGCTGTTTATACCATGCCAAATCTCGGGAACTTAAAATTACACAGGTTTATTTCTCACTCATACAACGCGTCCATGTTGAGTTAGTTGGTCCTTGTGGTTTTCATCAGGCACCCATGAGCTGAGAACCTCCGCAATTGGAAGCCTCATCAGTCACTGCATCGCGAAAAAGAAAGTAAGGCAAACTGTGCACTAGCTCCTAACTGTGTGGCCCTCGGAAGTGAAACACCAAGTTTTCTCTCATCTTCCATTGGCTAAAGAAAAACAAATGGTTGTGCTTGACTTCAGGTCACAGGATATTCCAAACATATTCCATATCTTAAAGAATGAGAATTGGAATATCATAAATAATCCTAATGTCTCCTAAAATACATTAACAAATTCTTACTCTTTGAGTTCAGCTTTTCTAGACATATTTTTCCTGCTGGGTATTAAGTTTTACCAGTTATCTGTAATGTCCTTTTATATTTGCTAATATATACATTCAAGTTCTCTTAAATTTTGTCACTTAAACTAAAATGTGTTTGGTCTGTAAACCCAGCAATATATTCATTACTTAGTGGAAGGTACTACTACCATAGAGAACTGAACTCAATCATTATTTGTTGACTTTTTCAAGTTCTCATTCTTTAAGAGTCATTATTAGTCTGCATGCTGCCATTACTCCCATGTACACATACCAGAATTATCCCCTAAACTATTTTGGATTAGTAACCTAACTATTTTGCATTAGTAATTAGTGTCATCGTTCTGGAAATTAAAATCCACTAAGATTATGTGATAACTATTTGTTTATTTGTCAGTTGTGCCAAGTTCAGGCTAATTTCGCAGAAGAAAAAAATCTTACCTAGCCATTGATAGTATCTTTGATTTAATGAGAAGCGATCTGATGTGGTCATTAAAGGCAGGGACTTTAGGATCTGGATGGCTGGATAGGCTGCTTTGGGTGTCAACCTCTCTCACTTAGCTTCTTCTTCCATCTATAAAATGGAATAATAATACTCAACTTCAAGTTCTGTCATTAGGTGTGTTACTTTTGAAATGTACACAGCACAGAGCCTGGCCTAGTAAAATACTACTTCAGTTTCATATAATAATGTTTGCTGCTGCAATGTTTTGCATACAGTGCCAGAGGACAGATATGAAATAAAGACTTTTCTCCTAAGTATGTATGTGTTCACCTCTGCTTAGTACATTACTTAGCACAGTGTCTGGCAGAGTAAATGCTTTGTTTGTTATGCTATGCTTGCCCACTTTGCCACTAGATGGTGAATTGAGATAAAAGCAAAATATTTTCTCGGATTTTTTTTCCATGTTCAAAACTGGGAGGAAATTATCCACAAAGCAAAGTGCAGGTTTGTTTGTTTGTTGTTGTTGTTGTTGTTTTCACTAGATGAGTAAATTAGACAAATGAGCAGTATCAATAAGAGGGGTTCTATAGTAAGTTCTCACCTAACAGTCAACGTGAACCCTAATAGACCATAAAATCCATGTTATTTAATGTAATTGATTACAAATTACAAGGTTTGATTCACAGCTGGTGCTAATTGAACAATTTCAGCTCTGTTTTTTTTCTTTATGTTTTTATAGTCTTTGTTTGTCAGTAAATTATTAACCAAGGAAAGTTAAACGAAAACAAATCAGCAACTATTAGAGCTGCTTTTCTTTTCATCACCACACCTACCACACCTATCAGCCACCCCTACCACAAACATTTGCATCTTTCAGTGGGGGAAAGTGGGTTTGTTCATCTAAATTTTTTCAGGCACTGAGTTTTACCTGCACTTTCTAGGTATGCTAAAGCTTTTCATTTTATCTTTTGGGTAATATGTTATAAAGGAAGACAATTTCTTAATTGTTTGGTTTTTATTTATCTTTTAAATTTATGCCTCCCTCCCTCTTCTTGCCTCCCTCCCTCTTTTTCTTCCTTTTTTTCTTCCTTGATCAAATATTTATCGAATATCTTTTATGCCTCAGAAAGTGTTCTAAGCACTAGAGGTGCAGCACTAATATTCTGCCCACAAAAGGATGAGAAGAAATATCATAAACTAAATGAAAAAAGTGGTAAGAGCTATGAAATGAAGACAAACCAAGTAAGTGGCGACCAGGATGGCTCTATTTTAGATCTATTGTTCTGAGAAGGTAGCATCTGAGATGAGACCTGAATTAAACCATAGAGGAAGCCCTGGGCATAGGCAAAAACAAGTATCATTATTATGAGCAGAAACTTGCTTGACGGGCAGAAGCCCAATTTGACTGACCATAGTGGGAAAAGGAACAGGAGGTTAAAAAATGACACCAGTGAAGTAATTCAGAACTAAGAGCCAGTTTGGGTAGGATCTTGTGGACCATGGCAAAAGTCTAAATTTTATTATTAATGTGAAGTCAAGTCAGTGAAAGATTTTGAATAAGTGAGTGGTACGGTCTGCTTTCCTCTTTAAAAAAAACCACCTCAGCTGCTCTATAGAAAAGAGACATTAGGAAGATCAAGAAGGAAAGTAGTTAGACCAATCAAGACATGACTGCTTCATCCCAGGGAAGGAATGATGATGACATGGACCAGAGTGATGTGCATGGAAGGAGTGAAGAAGCATTGGATCATGGGATATGTTTTGCTAGTTAAATAAAGATAAGATATAGAACTTGGACAGGGGAGCATGGTCCTACAGTGATTTTGTCACATAATCCCCCTTGACAAATTGAGCTCTCTAAGAACGCGATTGAGCAAATGGTCAATCCAAAAGGAACTCCTTGACCGTTCTTCTGCATTTCTCTCTGCCATTGAGAACATATGTTTAGCAGGATTTGGAATCCTTAAGATCTGAAAGTTTAATCTCCATTTCTTCTGTCATCATAACAGATGGCATTCTCCAGCATAAAAGATAATTTCATCCCTAAATACAAACAAGTAGTAACCTCCAGTACCTTTCATTCACAGTAAACAACTAATGATAAGTGCTGACTATTAGGATATTCATTACTGCAGATCCAGGAGCTTGACATATATAGCATTGTCTAGAGACTTTGAAATCACTGACCAACAGTAACTTCTGCTCTAGTAAATGTAAATCCTCCCACTACTGATTTTCCAGAGGTAAAACCTCACACTCTTGAGGGAGGCAGAAATTAAATCTTGTTATAAATTATGTGCTATCTGAGACTGTATTCTGCTCTGATCCCACCCAGGCTGCCAATAAATTATAAATAGAGTTACAAAATGTAGACTCTGTCAGAGACTCAGAGCTCTATTGCCCACATCTCTCCGTTCTCTCCTTTCCATTTTATTTTTCTCCTGAGTTCTTTAAAAGAGTACAATCCCTACTGAGTTCTTTTTGTCCCTCACCATTTCTTTTCAGAAGTTAACAATTTGTGCAAAATAAGCTCTGATTTTTTCCCTATGTATTTAGCAGAACAACTAATCTTGATTTCAAAAAGCTGTCTGGAGAGTTTTCTCTTTTCCTATTAGTCTGTATAGATTTCATTAGTAACAATAACATAAACATGCCAACTACCCCTGGCCTCTAGATTAGTGTGCATCTGGAAAGCATTTCCTAGGCTTGGAATCACTTCTGAATCATGAGAATTGAATGGTCACTTGATTTATACATAAGGGGATTAAATCCCAGGTATTTCTTTACAACTTTTGCTAAGATTCTTTTTATTCCTATTCAAGATTACCATCTGTTGACCTTCCTCTCATTCCAGCTCATTCTCACTTATCAAGAAAGACAATGACAGCCACCTCAGCCTTCTTCACTGCTCTGACTCTTGTCATCGACCTGAATGACTTTGCCGTCTACATGTTGAACAATTCTAGCACTCTAACCTCTTATGTCTTTCAACTTTCAATATCTCGTGTTGAAAGAAAAAAAAGCTACATGTGAAACATCAGTGAGTATGAAGAGAGTTCATATGCTAGAATTACTAAAATGAATAAACTTATTAAGCAGATGTTTTATGATAAGAAACATGGAAGACTCTGATGTATTGGCTAGATCATAAAATCTAATCTACATGCCCACTGATAATGACAATGATGATTTAGCATCAGTTCAAGGTTGCTTTGACTTCGGTTTACTACTGAAGTAAGAAACAGCGCAAAGGAAATATGTGAGTTAAAAATACACATGGATGTGGTTCACCAATGACTTGCTGGCTCTTAACAGAGGGGCACTTGAACTTCAGTGGTCCAGGTAGTCTGCCAGAAGAGGGCAAAACACTTCTTCAAGTCCAGAGCATTGTGTGTCATCTGGTACATACCATTTGGCTGGTTCATCAATACTCAGGGTCTGCACGAATACCATAAAGTGTACTTCTCATGATGCAGCTACATACATCTCACGATGCAGTTACATACGCCAGTAGTAAAAAAATGCTCACAAACCATCAGTATTACAAAGCATTGTGAAAGGCTCCATCAGAGCTTTCTTTCATTGGTTCAACACTGAAGACATAATGTTTAGCAGTGCCTTATTAATAAGCAATACTTACTAACATTTTTAATAAAATGAGATAAGTTAGGCCAGAATAGAATTCACTTTTATTTCTGAAAAATATTGCTATATTGACCATGTAGTCATAAAGATTCATTATTTCACAGAAGCATTTAGAACAATCTTTTCAGATATACCTAGGGCAAGGTTAGATAAATATATTTGCAACCCAACATTTAGTATGTTTATAAAGCATGCTCTAAAAACACACTCCAAAAAAAATGAAAATGTGTATACAAAGAAGTTAATAGATTTTTTATTGTTTTATTTAGTTTTTTTTTTTTTTCTTCTATCTTCCTCCTCACTCTAGAATATAAACTCTATAAGGTCAGAAGTAGTGTCAGTTTTGTTCACTGTTTATTTCCAATTCCTAAAACTCCACATAGCTTACAGAGGGTTGCCAATAAATAGTGTTTAAAAAGGTGAGTAAATGTTATTTAGACGAAACATAAAGGAAGAAAAATTTTAAATAATATAACATTCTAATGTGCTTTAGGAATTTAGAAAAGTATGTATAATAGGTAGAATTTATCTGTGCCCATTGTCTGATGTGATCTCCTATGAATAAAAAGGGATGATGTAAAGATTTTGTATTTCTATAATATTCAGAGGCTCCAGTAAATTAAATTAAATTCATTATTTAATCATGAAGAAGAATGAAAATTGGAGATGACGAAGTGGTGCCAAAGGAAGAAACCACATAAATAGTTACTTGGGGTGAATGGCTGCAATAATGACCCAGTCCTGTTGAAAAGGCCAAAACAAAATGGATTTTTTATTCAACAATTATTTATTAAATCCCTGTTATTGGAAGACTTTTTTCTAGGACTTGGAACCACGTAGATAAAAATCTAGATGTCTTACTCTCAATAAACTTATGTTTCAAATAGGAAAACAAAGAGATAAACCTTTAAGTAAATGAGAATATTGTTTTAATAAAGGTTTGGATAAAAAGGCATGTAAATAAAATGAGAAAAATATCCCCCCAAACCCCAAACTTCATTGGCATATGTGTTAACAAGTAAGGTCAAGAGAAAGATGATTAAGAATAAAAATGTATGTAAAAACTTCATATGAAAATTGATAATCTTGTTAAAGGAAATATAGAGTAAAATAATATGTCTGGAAAATACAGGTTAAACTCCTGGCCTAATTATGTCATCTTAGACCAATTACTTCAACTTCATCATCTACAAAATTGGACATTAGACTAAATAATTTCTTAGATTTTCTACAGCCTTTATTATGACCAGTACTGTATGGAAATCTGTATGGAAAACCCAAATAATAAACTAAAGTCAATTTATGTTCGATTTAATCTTTATTTGTTTGTTTTTCAGAGAATTATTCTCCAATAAACAAGAAACTTCTAGTCTTTTACTTGATCGATTTGTGTATTCGGGAAGTTTTTTAATTTTGGTTACTGAATATTCTATATCAGATTGGCAAATACAATGGTTCCCCCTTATCTGTAGCGGATACATTCCAAGATCCCCAGTGAATGACTGAAACTGAGATATATATATCTCTCCTATATATACTATTTTTTCTATGCAGGCCTGTGATAAAGTTTAATTAATAAATTAGTCACAGAGAGATATTAATAACAATCGCTAGTAATAAAATAGAATAATATACTGTATATTATTGTTTTATGTATATACATATAACAATATACTGTAATAGAAGTTATGCAAATGTGGTCTCTCTTTCAAAATATCTTATTGTACTGTATTCACCCTTCTTCTTGTGATGATGTGAGATGATACAATGCCTATGTGATGAGATGAAGTAAGGCGTTGTGATGTAGCATTAAGCTACTATAAGGGTTACTTGGAAACAAGCAGTGAGATATTGTAATAGTTATTCTGAGAACTCAGACAGCTACTAAGTAATGAATGAGTAGGTTGGGTATACAGTGCAGATATTCTGGACAAAGAGATGACTTATGTCCTGGGAGTGATGGAGTGGGACAACACAAGATTTCAGCACAGTGCTCAGAAAGTTATGCAATTTAAAACTTGTGAATTGGTTATTTCTGGAACTTTCCATTTAATAATTTTGGAACCCCTATTGACAGAGGGTAACAAACCACAGAAGCAAAACTGTGGATAAGGGAGAATTACCCTAGGAATAAAATCATAATCACTTGCCATGCTTGACACCTGTTGATACAGGTGGAAATGGCCCTGACTTCAAAAACGAGAAAGAGAATAAAGGAACAGAATTTTAATGCCTACTATCTATAGATATCATATGAGAATCTCATAAAATATGTCAATTTTAGAAAAAGAGAAAAAGTCAAGGCAGTTTGAAAAGTTACATGCCTCTCCCCATAAAAGAATGATAGCCGTCGTAATTGAATATGGACAAGACAGATGGGCAAAGCAACCAACTTTGTGATGAAATATTTAATGGGATGATTACTTAATAGGAAGAATTGCTGATCTGAAGATACAGACTCCACTGAGGATAAGCAGCGTGTATTCTGAGTTGCTTTTAAGCTGCTTAGAAGCTTTTCTCTCCTACAGATTAAGAGAGAAAATGTAATAATTTAGGAAAACAAAGTTTTAACTGTTTTCCTTTCCTTTCCTTTTCTTTCTAGGATTCTTTTTTTTCCTCCTCATTTCTTGTCTTATATTTAAGAGAAATATTTAAATGATGACAAACAGAAAGTAGAAATCCTTCATGCGTCAAGTTATTCATGATAATTTTAAATGCTTTCAACTTTTTTTAAATGCTAAATCGTTTTGAACATTGATTCTTGGGGAAGCTAATTAGTGAGTTTCACTATACAAGGGAATAAATAGCAGAAAGTGAGGATTATTTTGAACCATCTGGATAAGAAAGGTGTTGGATATTTTGTGTACAAGAGAGAAGTATATGTTTATATCTAAAATGAGATAATTGTAGATTGTATTATTATACATCTAAAATCACTTCCTTCCTGACCTCTTATTCATTAGCTTTTGATATAAACAATCTCCAAATATTGTGGAACAACAATTATTTCTTTCTTACATTACTTATCAATGACTATGAGACAGGCTACTTTCTCTAATTTATTCTGTTCTGCTCTGCCCCATGCATTTTCTCACATTTCATTGACCTGGTCCAAGTCACAGTGAGACATTAATAACAATAGCCAGTAATAAAATAGAATAATATACTGTATATTATTGTTTTATGTATATACATGTAACAATATACTGTAATAGAAGCCAAGTCCCATGACCGGGCCTGATAATGGGGTACGGAAATATATTCTGCATACAGAACACGGAAAGGGAAGGGATGCAATCTTTCGTACAACCTATAGCAGGCAGAATCATGACTCCCCAAAGGTGCCCATGCCCTAATTTCTGCTAAGATTTCTTAGATTTTGGTTGGAATGAGGGGTGGGAGCCATGGGAGAGGGAGAGGAAGATAAGGACAAAACACAGTCACAAGAAAGGGTCTATGAGAATCATTACTTGGTGAAGAAATGGAAAACCATCATTTATTTTTCTGCCTTGCTTTACTCAAGCCATGAAGGCATGCTTGTCTGTGTGTGTATGATGTGTACAAATATATTTATATATTGTGTGTGTGAATATTAGTATGTTCACATGCATACACATACATATTCACACAAGCACATATGCATATATTTCTTCTGGTTATGTGAATGTTTTTGTGGTGCTTAGTTTGTTGTTTGTTTTTTGTAATCAAATGTAAATAAAATCTAATTATACTCCTTATGATGGTCTACCATTTGCCAAACTTAGATTTCTCACTCTGGGACCTTGATTGATTAGTTTATATTAACAGATATTGTCTCTCGTGTAGAAAGGCAGTGTTATTGACACCAATAACTAGAGCATAGATTTAGAATTACTGTTCTAGAAGCTTTTGCATGTGTTTACAAGTTGATATATGTAGCTTAACAGTTAAGGTTAAGGCTAATTTCAAAGTAAAATTAAAGAAACCTATGTAATAACAATGGCTAATGTTTTCCAGACCTTACAATATGCCATGTACTATGCTAAATACATATTTTGATTATTTTATTTGATTGTCCCAAAACTCAATAAACTGCTATTATTATCTACATTTTATAGATGAGACTTAGAGAGCTTAAACAGTTGCCCATGATGACACATGTGGATAGAAAGAGTCAGAAGTGTATAAAAATGTGTCATCTTATTCCAAAGCTGATTTTTAACCACACACTATACTGGAGATGACCTTGGGCCAAGCAGCCACTGAGATTAACCTTCCTTAGAAAACATTCTACCTGATTCAGATCAGGATAAACAGTCCATAAACCTTCTGTTTAGACAAGAGAAAAAAGGAGAAATACATATGTTAATGCAGCATTCACAGCAGTGTAATGACATTGCCCAGGGAAAAAAATGAAAAAGTCTCATCAGCATTCAGAAACCTTTTAACTATAATACTAAAATACATTCCTTGTCATACTTAATGATTCTCTGCTGCCCCTTGGAGTGAGTGGAGCTTTATCTGCAGATTTTTTTGTTGTGTAAAACTGCTCTTTCTCTCTTCCTCCCCGCCCCCAAACCCAACAGAATCCACAAAAAGCACTAGTTCCAAAGCCCGGACATGGAGCCAAAGTAATACTGAATAGCAGTAGCAAAGGGAATAAGAGGCAAAGATCCCACTGCAACTGAAATAGCAGATATGTACACTGGAAAGGAGGCGTGCTTTCTTAAGACAGAGATTTTAGAAAACTTGGTTACTCCTGTAGAAATTAAAAACTTCTTGACATTCTATGCATGAATGTCAATGTCCCCTAAGCCACTATTAATGACCACAGTTGACCCTGAACATTGTGGGGACTGGGGCACCAACTTCCCATGCAGTCAAAAATCCACGTATAACTTTTGACTCCTCAAAAACTTGAGTTGTCCTTCAGTATCCGTGGGGGACCACTCTTCCCCTGCAACTACCAAAATCTGTGGATGCTCAAGTTCCCTATGTACAATGGAGTAGATCAGTGCAGTCAGCCCTGTGTACCCTCAGACTCCCAACCATGCATTGAGAACAGTACAGGTACTTACTGAAAAAAATCCATGTATAAGTGGACCTGTGCAGTTCAAAGTCATTTTGTTCAAGGGTCAACTATACATTACTAAATGTGGGCAAAACTTGATTGCAATTTTTTCTAACACTGTCAGAAAGCCTGGTTTTGTAATCTCTGCAACTCAAGACTGTGTCTTAAATCTTTTCCTAACTCCAGAGAGCCTTCCTCAGGCTCCATCTGCAGTGAGCATTATTTGCTTCATAGCTATGCTCTTGAGAGACTGATAAACCAAGGACCAAATCATCTAACTCACATCACTTTTTTTTTTTTTGTAGAGTATACATATATATGCTCAGTATATGTATATGTAGGTGTCTATCTCCTATCTATCTATCATATATTTATCTATCATCTATCTATCTATAATCTATCTATCATCTATCTATCTATCATCTATCTATCATCTGTCTATAATCTCTATATCATCTGTCTATCATCACCTGTTTATGAATATCAGTGCTTTAGAATAACGAAGATGTGCTGATTCTTTGTCATTGTCCCTTTACACATTTATATTGTTTGCCTGGTGCCCTTATAGTCACATTTGAATTTGTAACTGTAACTTTATATATTCCTCAAGTCATTTTAGTTGGACTTATTTTGTATCCTTAACTAGATGAGTTCAGGACAGGGTTTCTCTCTTTTATTTTCTTCAGAGTACAAGTATATCAACTCCTGAATTGGAGAGTAAAATTCTGTGTGCTTTTATGTTTTTAAATAATTTATCAGATCTTCAAAGGAGTCCATTACCCAAAAAATTTTAAAAGTCCCATAAAGATATCTGAGTTCACATTCATTATTTTATGCCTTCAATTATTTTATAGCTAGGCGAGAAATAAAGTGTTTTGGCTGAGGTCTATACTAATTAATGACAGACTAGGACTAGAATGAGGTCACGTGACTAGCAGGACCAATATCATTTTCACTCATTAATCTATGTTTGGATTCTTAATCAATATTTGCTTCAATCTTGTGTACCCTACAGTTTTTGGCAATGGCTCGATAAAAGGCTGATTAAATAACCCAGTCTCAATTTCAAAAAAAAAAAAGCTAGTTTGAATCATTTCTTCTGAACATCACTAGAATACCTATATTGCCTGATTCTGTTCTGGATTTGTTGATCTGAGTTCATAGAATAAATTTCAATGACAATGATGACAAACATCCCAAGGAAATTACTTGATTTTAAAACAAACAATGCTAGGGTGTACTTACTGCTAGTGTCTTACTTAGTAATGCTTTTTTTTCTTCTTCCAAGTTACTAAGGTCAGCCTCATCTTAACCTTTTCTTAAATAAAAATAAATTTCAGAAAAATGAGAGTGGTAGGAAAAGAATGAGGACTACTGTCCATTTTATTTTATTATTATTTTTTTTTAGGTGAGGCAGCCCTTGGTTGCCCTCACAGATTGCAAGGACCTTGTCAGCTTACAATCCTTTATTTTTTTTTTTTATTTTTTACACCTGCAGCACCGGGTCTTCCTAGGTGGTCTCCTATCCAAGTACTAACCAGTCCCGACCCTGCTTAGCTTCCAAGATCAGATAGGATCAGGCTTGTTCAGGGTGGCATGGCCGTAGATGGACTACTGTCCATTTTAGAGACTATCTGGTGCAAATCCAGATGCCAACAAATCTGTTGACTGAGAATTTTTGCTTCAAGTGTAATTTTTCTTTTAACCTGTAACTCTTTTCCCAAGTTTTGCTTCATTCATCTTAAATTGTATGCACATTGGGTTGTTCCATGTGCCATGGTAGTATATTGAGGAAGTAGTTTTTTAGCACTTTTAAATCCCAAGACAAAATAAATGCCACATTAATAAGCTGCAGTCTTTGAGGCACTGGATAGTTTCATGAGTGAAGAACCTTTTTTAAGCTCATCTTCCCAGTTAAGAAAGTAAGTTCTGTTTCACAAGTCCCACCCATCTATTGTTTTCTTGAAAAGTACAGAGGATAAAAATAAGTAGACAATCTCTTGAGAAAACTGAATTTGTCATCTATTTCCTGCTGAAAATGACTTTTAAAGTAAATTGAGTCAGTTTTAAAAGGCAAAGAAAAATTCCTGCTTCTTCTCAGTCAACATTACTTGTGACTTACCACTTCTTATCTTAATGTTTTTTATACTTTTCTTTCTTCTCCCACACTCTGCCCCCTTGGGGATCAAAGTCCAATTAGTCAAAAGCTATTAAAGAGAAACACTTGACATTTCCAAAAGAAAAAAATATATAAAGAACAAGAGTATTTAATGCATGGAAGTAAGACCAGATGAAGCACAATTTGAAAGAACATTGAGATGATGACATTTTGCATATTTGCAAAGAAAATAAAAGTCTCAAAAGGATTTTTTTTTCAAAAAATAAGTTAGGCAACTCCAAAGCGCTCAAGAGTTTTATTGAGTATCTACTATGAGCACTACTCGGTGAACATATTCAGAGGAAAATGCAAGGGAATATAAACCAGACAGTCAAATCCTTAAGTCACCATTTATAGGTGAGGAAATAAAACATAGATGTGTGAAAAGTAAATTAACAAAATGCCAAGGAATTGATATAGACAAGAAGAATTAAAGGAGATTCCAGAAATTTCTCTGCTTAAGGAGTATATAGTATTTTTAGTATTTGCAATTAATTTTTTTTTAATTATGTAAACATTAAAGTTATAGAATTCAGCTCTTTGATACCAGTGGGGATAACTGGACCTGAAATAACAGATAACAGAGATCCTTTGACTTGTTTTTTGATGTGAGCCACTTTTTGGACCTAGAGCCCAATTTCTGAATACCAAATGTATTCAGTAATGACTGCCTCTCTCTGTCTGCTATCTAAGCTCATACACTGCAGAAAAGAGAATGCCCACACAATGTAAGGACTGTTGGGTACAGGATCTGAATTTTTATTGATACTCAGATGCTATTTATTGATGCTATTTGAGTGGAATCATATGAGGGTCAGGTAATAAATGGATTCTGTGTCTATATCAGGCTCTCAGTGACCCACCAGGCGCTTGGAGCCACCCAGTGGTTGTTGCCCAGTCTCCAAAAGTATAGTCGGAATGGACATCTTCGATCATTTATACAACACTTATGTTAGATCCTTGGCTTATGGATGAAGAGCTATTATAGTTGAAAAAAAAAAAACAAGTAAAATTCTCTGAAATTACACTCCTCCGATTCTGATTTGAATACTAGACTATATTTAGTTTTGTAATGTTCATACAGGTAAAATCCAAAACAACATAAGTGGTAGTTATTTTATCAGTATACATAACAGCTAAAAGCTCAAGCTTTAAAGAAAATAAGGGAGTCAGGGTCAAAGTCACATTTTTTGCTTACCAGTTGGCTGGCCTTGGTAAGCTTTGTCAAACTTTCTGTGACCTGCTATATCTTCACCAACATTACCTAGCTCACAGAGATATTTCTAGAATTTAACCAGAGAGTGTAGCCTTTGACACAGATCCAGCACATTTAACCTCTATATAAGAAATTGACTGTTGTTATTATAATGATATCATTTTTATTATTATTATTGTAGTAACGATGGTTACTATGTAGTAACCATTGTTACTATGATTTTTATTACTGTAATTAATTTGAGCTATATCCATGGGAGGGAGCATCAGCTTACAAATATTGGAATCTGAACAGGAGCATGCTAGCAGACCAAATGAGGGAATGAGGGCTCCACTCTCCTAGAGCTCATGTTCATACACAAATAGGTACCCTACTATTGCTTCCAACCCAGTGTCTAATGGGCCTGGACATAAATTGCCTTAGGGTCCAACAGTGCTGAAACCCAACAAAGCTGGTGCTGAGCAGACAGCAGGATGGATTGCCTCTGGCACAGCAGGAGAGCACTGGTAGGCTGAGTGGAGAGAGGGAGCAGAGCGAGAATGTATTAATGATGAGCCTCTTGCAAGAAGGGGAGAGATCAGGGAGAGATTAGCGGAACTGCTGATTGTGCATAGGGAGGCCAGCTGTGAGCGGTTAATGGAACATTAGGAGAAGAAAGGAATCCAAAGGCAGCTGGCTGCTACCTGGGATGGTGGCTTTGGGTCATCAGATTTAAAAGCACCACACAACAGACAGCCACAGCTGGAAGTGGAGTTTTGACCTTGGGCCCTGAAGGGTTTGCTGAGAGGGCAGTTAATACAGGCATGCTGGGAATGAAGCTCGAAGAGACAATGTGCTAATTCATTAGGTACTGTGGTATTTTAGCTCCTTTCCTTTTCTGAGTGACAAGCATCCCACAGGATGGAAAATGATCGAGGACGTATGTTAAAAAAAGAAAGGTTTTCAGGTGTTCCTAGTCACATTTCCTCATGCCAAGACCTAAAATCTCCAGTGTTGATCCAGAAGAAAAATGAGCTCCTTGAAATTGATTTATCATAAGTTTTTCAATAATTTAAAGAAGCAATTCTCAAACTTTTATTTGCCCTTCTGCAACTGACTTGTCAGATGCCTTTACCCAGGCTTGACAGTCCTCATCAGATTAAGTGCACCTTTGCTGCTTTGTGGCTGCAGCATCCTCCATACGAGACCATAACCACCTTCTGAAGAGGTATCTAGTTCCTACCGGGTCTAGTTCACGAAGATCATATCCAGTTGTCTGGTTCTCATCTGGGTAGGGACTAGCAGGGACTAGCAGGTACTCAAAGGTAGGCTATTTCAGACGGTTGCTCTTTGGAAATTAAAACTAAGGCGAAATTCTCAGAATGTTTGAGATTTCATTATGTCCCAGTGGAGACTAGACTATGCCTACTAAGAGATCACTGTTATGTTTTTTTGCTTCACATTTTCTTTAGTTGCCTTTGCTCCTGCAAGTTCTAAAGCCTGGTTCTTTAATCTCTCTAGAAATTGTGAGTCGTCAATATCATTCCAAGAATATTTGGTCTTCAGCTTAGGACAACAAATAATTCTCAAGACATTAGATATAGTTTCACATTCCTTTTTCACCTCTAAGAAAGTATATCTAAATTTAAGTGAGTGAGAAATAATTTCAGGAACAACTTTGAGTCTGCTGTTTTCATTTTTTTTTTTTTAAAGTAAGACTCAT
Source organism: Pteropus medius (assembly GCF_902729225.1). Taxonomy (NCBI): domain Eukaryota; kingdom Metazoa; phylum Chordata; class Mammalia; order Chiroptera; family Pteropodidae; genus Pteropus; species Pteropus medius. The sequence goes on along the minus strand of NW_024340696.1, from coordinate 16,025,563 downwards.
CTATGCTTTATTACTTGATTGTCAGGACAAAAATAGATTTTTTAAATAGTTCACAACTGATTATAATAAATCTGTGGTAGATTGTTTTCAAAAAAGGCTTCAATAAATCCTCCCATCCTTGTATGCACACACCTTTGCAATTTGGTGAACTTTCCATCAAAAGAAGAATCTGTGCTTAATCATGTGGCATTTTGGTCAATACAGTACTGGCAAATGTTCCATAAACAGAGGTTTGAAAGGTGTTTGCACACTGAGGCTTAGCCTGTTTTTTGTTTGTTTGTTTGTTTGTTTTTGGTAGTGAGACCACACAGTCCCAGATAGCAATGAGCCGTGTTTAACCAGCTGGAAATGAAGAGACAGAGATGCCCTAGTTGACAGCTCGACAAAGACCAGGCATATGAGTGTGGCCAATGTATATCATCCATTAACAATTGAGTCAGTATGTAATTACAGCCTCATGAATCACCCACGATGAAGCCAGCCAAAAAGCCACCTGGTTGAACTCAACCCAAATGCCTAACCCAGAGAACCATAAGCAAATTTAGTAGATGTTTTACTTTTTGCTTCTGGTGTTGTTTTTCACGTAGCAATAAATAATTGATACAGAAAATTAGTACCAGAATTTGTATGGTGAGTAACAAAAACATAAAATAGTTTTGCTGGCTATGGAAACTGTTAGGAAAAAGAGGCTGGCAAGGAAACTGTTAGTCAAGGCTCGAAAACTTTTAAACTGTTATTAGAGGCTGCAAAAATGGCAATCTATGTTCTGTATCTTTGAACCAATTGTAAACTATTGTCCATGGTAACCTTGGGTTTCTCTGTGATAAATGTTTGCAAAGATGTCCCTATCAATTCCACTCATCTCTTGCACCCGTGGTCCACTTTACATCAAATACTAGAGTCTGACTCTCTTCCCCTTGAGTTTTCTCTCTCTGTACATTAAACTCTAGAAAGAGAGAGACCAAGCTAAAGAAAACGCTGTTCAATTTGCAAGGAGAGCTTAGAGGAAATGTTAGAAGCCAGGACTTGTTGAGTTGGAAAATTGAACTATCCACAAATCTGTTCTCCCTAGCTAGTGAAAGGAACTAAAGTTTTGCCACTCAACAAATGTACCTTTTGGGCTATTGATTTTAAGCTGGTTATTAAGAAACAAAGACTGAAAAAGAATCTCTCCCCTTTTCCTACCTAAGATATTAAGATGGAAAGGCCTGCTCCAGGAAGGAAATCTTAGCATATTCACCTTAACATTAGGTAGGAAGGGTCTAAACAGGGCCTATTAGCTGGATTCCTTCTTTATGTCCCATTGTTTCTGGGTTACCTAACAGGAATTTATCATTAGTTCGGCCCTTCCTGTAATTTGCCTATTGCCCCTTTGCAATCCCAGAGCCTGTCCCTTCTCTCTTTTGTCCATAATTGTAGGTAATCCTCAACCGCCCAATGTATTTGAGTCTTATTCTTATGGCACTCCTGAATGTGCATTTATATAATGAACCTTGGACATTTTTACTGTTAATCTGCCTCTGTTAACTTGATTAATAATCTGCCTCTGTTAATTTTATTATTAACCCAGCTAGAAGAAATTAGAAGGTGGGAGAATTATTATTATTATTATTATTATTATTATTATTATTATTATTTGCACTCATACTAGAAAGAGTGTAAAGTAGAGAGCCAAATGTTGTCTTTGGCTTCCAGGAACTCACAGTTTAGAAGGGGTGCCAAAGCCATGTCATATGAGACTTACTATGCGAAGCACCTAGAGAGGCTCTCAGAACATGGATGTTTAATGTAAGTTAGCTTCCCTTTCTTCTTTCAGCCTTCCAAGTCACTTCCAGCATTTAAAGTAAGGGCAGATATTAAGTTTTTCAAAATGGGTATATTTATTGTTAGCACAGTTTGGTAGTTTTAGAGAAAAGTGGTCACATAGGACATAGGTCACATAGGACATCTATTGCTATGTTCGTGAATGCGTCCAGGGTATCTGGGTTTGGCTGGTAGTAAGGAGACTTCGATTTTAAGGTCAAGAGCATGGGACACCAGACAAGTTCATGAAATGTTACCCACATATCTGCTCAACCACATTCACAGTTGTAGGGGTGAGCACCACTATTTCAAAGAGGGGCAGTTGATGAATTTCATTTGTAATAGGATGGGGAATAGAATGGGCAGCTATCTTTACAGGTGTAGATATCTTTATAGAAAAGTAGATGATAAATATGCACCTGCTCTCCATTTTGTTTCTTAGAACTGATTTCTTCTTAGTCATATTCAGGAAATGTATTATATTTATAAGTTGTCTCATAAGAAACAATTTAATAGGACTCACTCCATCAGACATCAGTTGCTGATGATGACAATAGGTTGGCTAACATTGATGGGTAGTTATTACATACCAACACTGTTCTATGAACTTTATATGTACTTACTTAAAACATCCAAGTATTCTATAAACTAGGATTATCATCATTCTCAATATATAATTGGAAAACTAAATTTTAGAAAAATTATATAATTTGATTAGAGTCACACAGTGAAAAAAGGTGTTAAACCCAAGATGCCTGGCAATGTTGTTTACTGATGTGGTTTCTAGGGAAGTCATAATTAATTTATTTTATTTTTACCATCCTCAAGAGAAAACAAAGAAAAATCTTTTTTTTTCTTTCTCACTTATGAGGATAACATCATTTGAAAAAGAGAAAGCACTAGTAGATGACATTATAATATGGTGTAGGAAACTCATTACATAAAAAAAAAAAGAGCATAAAAGGTGAATTTGCACTACAGTCCGTTAGTCTGTTAAATAAATATATAAAATGGGGCTTAAAATATGATCCTAAAGTCAAATACCTTATGTTGCAAACAAACTTGTCGCATCAGTGAAAATGCCCAGCTGTTCTCCCTTTTTCACTCCTAACACCACCCATCTGTTCCTGCCAGCCAAGGGTTTTTCATCTTGCTGTCTTAGAGAGGGTTTCTTCAAGACCCTTAGGTACCAATAAACCAAAGTCTGGCCAACGATTAAGAAAAGAAATATTTCGACCTTTAGAAAATACTTTTTATGTTTTTTTTTCTCTCCATTCTCTTACCTCTCACATTCTACTTCTTACTATATTGAGCTGTTTCTTTTCACCACAGTTCAGTAGACAAAGTATATTTAATACTAGCTAAAATTGTATTTAATATTTACTTCTGTTTCAAGCACTTTCTGCACATTAGCTAATTTAATTCTCACAAAAACTTAGGAGTTATATAATATTATCATGATCCTTTCATAGATGATAAAATTGACACAAAGAGAGGTTAAGTTTACACCAATGAAAAGATGATGGACAGGATATGAACTTAGGTAGTCATACCCCATCTTCCATATTCCAATCCACTCTGCATTACTGCTACTATATCATCAGGAAATTTATCCTACCCAGTTAGCCTTGGGCAGCAAGTCTGCGTCACATTCTGGAGTTGTGTTAGATACTCAGTAATACTTGTTTATTAATTGACTATGAGTTTTTTTTTTTTTTGCTTTTTAAAGTTTTTAACTGTTTTTTCTTGGTTTAGTTTGGTTTGGTCTGGTTTGGTTTGGATTGGTTGGTTGGTTGGCTGATTGGTTGGTTTAACCAGACCATTTACTCCAGGACTATTCCTGTTGCCATTATCCCTCACTCCCTGCCCTTTTTAAAAAAGGCTTTTCAAGCATTGTTATCTTATGTATAAGAAGGACCAGAAAACACATCTTTCATTACCAGAAATTATCAGTTTAGTCTTTCTGTTCTTTTGTAAGAGAAAGAACAGGGATTTGACAAGGTGGATGAAAGAACAGGTTAACCTAGAGTGGCGGTGAGGAAAGGAGAGAAAACATTTGAAGCATAAAAGAAAGATGATGGACAGCTCAGTCACATTCCCTCCAGGCAGACGCTCGGCTGTTTTCTAAATTTGAAAAAAATAAATGAATACGTCATATATTACCTTTACAACAGTTAGTAGAATTAATTACACAGAATTTAAAATAAAATAAATGGCAAAATTGAAAATTATTCTGTTTTAGAAACAATTTTGTGTTTGTTTTTCATTCAGCTACATACGTAAGAAATAAATTTGTGTGCTTCTTAATATTTGAATGTGTTTTTGTTCGTAGATTTTTTTTGTCTTGAACTTTTTGTACTCATGTTTGGATCATTTTACAGTGAACATTAAAAGAGGATTTTTACTAAAACAACAGTAAACATTTTTAATTAATTTTATAATTTTTCTATTTATCCATTAGGTCTATTCAGAAAGTAGACTGTCTACATACTGCCCACAATATTGATAGTTTCTTTGAGAAACTATCTCTGTTTGAATTATGTGATTTGATATTTCTGAGCTATGTTACATGGATCTGCTAGTATTGCAAAAAGGCACAAGGGAAAAATTAGGAGATAACAATTACATTTGGCTGTGCCGTGCAATCAATAGAAGACTGGGCTCAGGAGACAGATTGTCTGGATTCCAATCCAGGCTGTGATATTTACTAGTGAAGAAAAAGTGAGGAAGTTGAATCAATTCTTTGTGCTCACTTTCTCTCATCTCTAAAATAAAATTTATTATAATAATAATAGTTATCCAATTAGGCTTGGTTTGAGGCTTAAATTAATTAATATATGTAAATTGATGACAGCAATTTCTGGCACAAGAAAGCACTCAAGAAAAGTTGGCTATTATTATTTTGCATCTGGGTTATAATTAATAGTGATTAGATTTTGTAAACAGTAGTATGAATTATGGCAAACTAGAAGCAACTCTAAATCAATGGCTTATTCAGATAGTAGTTTGGCCTTTTTGAATAGTGAAGCTAAAATGGTTCTTCTAAAAAGTCCTTCTTGTTAAATAGCAGTGAATGAAGCTGGCATTTTATGAGGTGTCCTGAGGCAGCAACAGGAATTTATATTTGGTTGGGACCTGGTGATCATTTTATTGCTCAGACGAGGAAATTAAAGTGTTCGGTGTTAGCAGAGGTTGTTCTGGAACCAATATTTTATGATTTCCTGCTCAAGAATTTCTTTCACAGTGTTTTACAGTAACCTAAAAGAGCCCTATGGCTGGCTCTTTGAATAGTTAGTATTCTCTTAATTTGGGGGAAAAATATTTAAACTGAGTAAAGAGGATCAGGGTGATTAAGTATGGTTCAGAAAGCAGCACTTTCTGATTAAACAAAGAGAATAAATTCATGTTGTTTTGAAATATAATTTCACACTTTTTAGGTCTAGCTGGACAACCCTCTGATCAGTCCACCCACCATCATCAAAACAAATTGTTTTTAGTAGCATTTCTTTCTTGGATTAACAGCCTCCTTTTGCTGTGGTGGACAGCGGAGGGCTCCAGCGACCTTACGCATTACGCAATTAAACTATGGAGTCACTCATTAAATAATTCTCATGGCATTCAGCAAGCATATTATGTGTGATTTCATTTGCATTATATCTAATCCTCATACCAAATTTTACTCTGTGCATTTTATAGATGGAGAAATTCATACATTCTAAGATTAAATAATTTACCCAAGACTAAGCAGCTAATGAGATACATGCCCAGTATTTAATTCCAATGTTTCTGGTTTTCTTTCAAATATACCACATACTACATAATTTCCATTGGTCACTCCCAATGGGAATCGACCATCTTCTGACTTCAGAGTTGCAAACAACAATTTTCCTAGTGCCAAGTCCTTGAGTACCAAAAGGAGAATGGAAGTATGTGATTAGAGAAAGTCACTCAGCCCCAAACTTCCATTTCATAGTCCCTACTATTTTTTACTGATAGATCATGAATGCAACAGTGTTTATAAGAGTTATTAAGGTGAATAATAGAATGTTTATTTTATTGATATCTATTGGAATTCAGAGTCTTCTTGGCTCCATATACTAAAATTTTCTGAATCTCTGACTTCATCAAAAGCACTTTCTTGTAAGGATTGGCTTGAGAAGTTCTGTACTGTCTCACACTGCTTGAGATCTCAGCTTTAAGGTTTGAATTTTTTGGTGACTATATTTTAAAAAGAAAAATGTATGTCACTAAGTCTTTATAAGAAAGTCTAGGCCTGTATGTGTGTGTGTATATGTTTGTGTGTTTGTATATATATATATATATATATATATATATATATATATATATATATACATATATATATATACACATACACACATACATATACATATATATATATATACATATACATTCATATTTTTTTGCAAATATGTGCTAAATATGTCTCGGTGATGCTTAAATATACAGTAAATGCTACTGAAATATAATTTTTCACACTTCTCTAAATGTTGAAAATTGAGGTTTTAGGAATCCAAAAGTATAATGATTATAACTAGACCATGCAATATTCAGAATATTTGTTTCTCTCTTTAGCAATTCAAATAGATTCTCTCAGTTTCGTTTAGTGTCCTACTGGCTACTATACACTGGAAGCTTGGAGCTTGCCCTCTCTATATGAGGCTAATTTATAAGGTTATTACACCACTGGGGCACAGGATAGAAACATGATGCCATACATTGACGACAGAAACTTCAGGAGAGGCCAGTATTTTCAGCGGACTCTAATGCAGGGAAGAAAGTTGCAGTATTGTTCTATACCATGGGTTTGGTGTCATAATACAATACTTGATGTGGGAGGCTGTCTACCCATCCTACAGCTACCCATGATGATATTACTATAAAAAGTAGATTAATCATTTGCAGCTGAGAAGATGTTGCATTTCTAATCTGCATTAGATTCATTCTTCCATAAGAAATATTAGGATATTAGGAGTCCCCAGACTAGGCTGACATTTCCCTGATGACGTATATTATTGTTGAGGTCTCTCTATAGCTTTAAGTAGCAGGAAACCAATCCAAATCAGCAGCAACAGTAGGTGGGATTTATTGGTTCACAAAACTGAAACAGTTTAGAGATATGGGTAGTCCCTACTGAAACTTATTGTGGCAACTCAGTGACATCTTCACTGTGTTTCAGCAGAGTCTCTTTTATTTTCAGGCTCCATAATGTATCCCATGCCCACTTGTATGGCTCAAGGGAAGAGAGAGAAGGGCCCCAGTAGGCTTCTGTTCAAATGTTTAGATTTAGTCTCTTTTATTGGCCCAAATTAGATCATGCATCCATTCCTAAACCAATTACTGTGGGAGGCAAAAGGAATAAAACACAAGGATTAGTTTAAAACAATCAGGCTCCACCCTTGAAGCTAAACGTGGAGTCAATCCCACCAAATCGAAAGGCGGTAACACAATGGTAGACGAGTCATTTATGAAAAGAAAATCAGAGTGCTGCAGGCAAGAAAAAAAAAAGGAAGTGGAAGCTAAGGAGGCAGCCAATAAATGCCTATGACAGATGCAACCCCAGATTTCCTGCATGAAGTTAAAATGTTTACCCAGAAATGGAGCATAGATAGCCTCTCTTTGGAGCGACTACCCTGGGCACCAGAAAGTCCAAGACTCCAAGGCCAAGGTCTGAGAAAGAGAAAGTGTACCCATGTTTTCCACCTAATGGAATGCCTCAACAATATCAAAGCGTTTTGAAAATGGAAATTATTGAATTATTTTTATCATGAACCCGTAATGGCTTTCTGTTTGTTTCTGAAAAGTGTTCTTTTGAGCAGAAAAGTTCAGTAAAGCTCTAACCGTTTCACTTTGTATCATCTCCTGACTACCCATTTTGGCTTTCCTTAGAGACTGAGACTTGCAGGGAACCCAAGACCATGGAAATGTCTTCTGTCTGTTATTCTAAATATAGGACAAACCTAGATTCAAGTATAGTTGGCCAGGGGCAAACTGAGCATCATCAGAGCAAATATTAAGATATTGGAGTAGTGTTGTATACTAGAAAGACCCAGACTCTGAGGTTAGACAATTTTGAATTCTAAAATTAGTTTCATCTATAATTAAGACATGACTTTCCTCAGGTTCAATTTCTTCATCTATAAGTGAGAATCATATTACATGCATCATGGAGGAGAAAAATTACATGTGATATATATATATCACAAATATATATATTTGACCCTTGAACAATGCAGGGGTTAAGGGCACTGAAACTCCACACAGTCATACTCCATGTATAACTTTTGACCCTCCTCCATCAAAACTTAACTACTACTGTTGATAGAAAGCCTTCTCAATAACATAAACTGTCAATTAACACATTTTCATTATGTGCAGTATATATTATATTCTTACAATAAAGTAAGCTAGAGGAAAGAAATTGTTATTAAGAAACTCATAAGAAAGAAAATACATTTCCAATATTTATTGAAAAATATCCCCATAAAAGTGGACTCATACAGTTAACCTGTCAACTGTATATGGATTGAAGCAATATCTATTATACAAGAAACGAATAGTACTCATTTCTTAATCTTCCTTTGCCTTTTCTTTCTTAGTTCCTAGAAAATGTTTTGAGATCATCCTTGTGTGCCATCTCTGACTTAACTAATAACAATGAAAATAATACCTTATATGTATTGAACACAGTCTGTACAATGGTTTGAAAATACAAACTATGAAGCCAGACCACCTGGGTTTGAACACAAATTCTTCCATTGATTCGCTGATGACATTGGGTAAGTTTCTTAACTTCTCTATGCTTCAGTTTCCTTATTTATAAAATAGTGGTTTAAAAAATCTGATGTTTATTGAAATGCCAGACATTTCTCTAAACCTTACTATGTATGAACTCAGTTATCTTCACAATAACCCCGCTCAATGGTACAATTACTACTCTAGTTTATGGATGAGGAAATTGAAGCACAGAAAGGGTAAGTAACTTACCCATGTAAGTCACTTACTCAGCTCCGGCTGAGATAAAAATCCAGAAAGTGAGGCTCCGAAGTCACTTTGTTAACCACTAACTCCATTATTATGTATCTTCATCTCAAAACCCTTCCCAGGTATTCTCTTATTGAACCTACTCAAAATTAAGGCAGCCTAAAACATTGCTTCTATAGTATCTCTAATTTTCAGAAAAGGACTAAGGAACAGTAAGATGAAATAAGTAGGTCAAGTTCATAAAACTGGTATGTGTCGCTGCCTGGTTTTGAAATCGATATTCTTAAAACCTAAATCTCTCAGCCTTCATTTTAATGATACCTAGAGAATGAGAATTTTGTACAAATACACACAGTCCCCTGGTCTAATTGGAGAACTTGGAGTTCAAGAGAATTCTCTCCTTTCCCACGCAATTCCCATAACATGCCTTGTTATCTAATATGTACTTGGGGCTTTTGTTGCTGGATTCTCTCTTCACTTGCCCATGCCTCCACTGTCATTGGCCTGTGGTCTCAGAGAGCTATTTGTTCAGCCTAATTGGAGTGATTGGCAGAGGGTGGATTATCACTGGTGACTTCCAAAGCTTTTCTGTGTCAAGACTTGCCTGGCAGCAAGAAGTTTTAAGTGGCTGCAAGAAAAATATATACAGGTTTTTTTTTTTTTCTTTTTAACTTTTCCATGAACTATACCTTTTGCAGTCACCCATTCACATTTTTTCATAATGCTTTTCCCCTTACCTTCAAAATTAATACACATATATCATGGAATGTTGAAACATGCAGAAAATTGCATGAAAGATATTGAATAGATTTATGTATCTTATCATCTAAAGATAACTGTGGCTAACATTTACTATTGGTTATAATTTTTCAAGCCTCTTTGATATATATATGTATAAAGTAGTGTTTTCTGTGGTCTGAATTAGTTCAGGCACAAACATGAATTGCATGTTTTCTACCAAGTGTTTAATCCAATTGAGTTTTGTCATCTCTTTTTTTTCCCCTCTAGAAGAGAGCACATAGCACATCCCTTAATAGCACCTTGGAGAGTCTTCATATTTGAAATAGTTAATGAAAGATGTATTTAGTTTAAAAACTTCAATCTCATATTCATAGGCTTTCCTTTCCTTTGTGAAGGTCAGGGAAGATAGAAGGATCTGATTGCTATTGTAATTCTTCCATTATCAGCTGCTGACAGCTTTTTGTTTATGAAGAATATTAATCATTTGTTAAATAAAGTGTATTCACCTTTTTAATTTATCGTTTGTCTTTTAAAATTGGTATAGTTATTTTATAATTTTTGAAATAATTTAAAAATATTACATGTAACCAAATCTAGCAAAATTTTCCTATGAATTCATCCTACCCCATCCCAGAGTGAGAAAGTAGGGCTTGAAGTCACACCTTTAATCACTAATTTTGTCATTATATATCTCTACCTCTAAGTCCTTTCCGTAATTTACCTCACTTAATCCACTCAAAATTAAAACAATCTAAGACATTGCTTCTATTAGTACTTCTAAAAACCTTGGTTTTTGCTTTGTTTTTCTTTAAGACATTCTATTTTACATTTAGGTCTGTAATACATTTGGGATTCATAGTGTGTATGATGAGAGAGGGGGATCTCAATTTTCATTTTGTTTTGTTTCTCTAGTAGTTAATCAATTCTCCTAATAATTATTATTGAAAAAGCCTTTCTTTCCTCATGGGATTAAAGTGTCAAATTTACCTTCACTAGGTTTTATGAGCTTTTTTTGTATGTTCTTTTATCTGCTTGTTTGTTCCTGAGAAAATATCACAAGTTTAAATTATTATAGAATATATACATATAGTTATTAAATATAAATAGTTCTAAATTTAGAACTATTTGTTCCTTCATATGTCTCTTTTTTTCCGAAAGTAGCTTAGTGATCGTTACCTTTTTATTTTTTTATATGTTCTTTAAAAAAACTTTGTCAAATATTTTTTAAATTACACAGGATTTTGATTTCAGTTGGAATCATTCTGTAAATTTACCCATAGATAATTAAATGCCTCTAAATTCATTAAAAGGTAATTGAAATATTGAGGCTCTTACACAGAAACCTGTTGTTTACTCCTCATTTATTTAAATTAAAAGTTACATCAATAAAATGAATTCTAATAATATGTTACATCAATAAAATGAATTCTAATAATATGTTACATCAATAAAATGAATTCTAATAATATGTACACTGTTTATTGTATTATGTTGACATGGTGAGACTCTGATTCCTGACTTTAAGGGAATAACATTTATGTTTTCCCTTAAGTGTGCTGTTGGTTCCCTGGCGAGAACGTCTCATCCTTTTTACTATATTTTCATTTACAAATAGTTATTATGTCAAAGGATTTCATTTGTGAGTATATTTATTTTAACATTAACATATTTATTGTTAATGTAAACTTTTGATATTAATTTTGTTTCATTGTAGGTCACATACTTATTGAAATTTTTCGTGGGGACTTAGTATATGGTCCATTTGTCAAAATTAAATTGGTTGTAGGGTAAATTGTCAATACTATATATATAGTAATAATAATAATGAAAATATATTACACTCTTCTGTATCTAGCAGCATTCCAAACATTTTTTTCTGTATTATATCATTTACTATCACAATAACCCAGGAAGCTATTTGTTATTTTTTTCCAAGTGTTGTGAATGTGAAGTGAGTGCCTTCTGGAGGCAGACTAACCCAACCAAGATTCTTCCATTAAAATTTGCACATTGTAAGCTGAAAGTTGGGACTTAAATGTATTTTAGTTTACTTCCAAAGCCCAAATCTCTTAGCCAATATATTATCGATTCAAGCTTTATGTCATTTTACCAAATTTCTTGATCTAATAGAAAAGTTTTTCCTGTATCTTACAATAACGTACTGTGCATGTAACTATTAAAGTTATGATTCATGACTTTATCTCTTAATTTATTTTCATTTTATGCTTTTATTTCTATCTGAAATTTCACATTATATGAGTTTAATATTGTTTCTATTGTATATATTTGTGGGTTTTTTTTTTTTTTAAATCTCTCCAAAATTTTACTTGTTAAACTTTCTGTCTCATTTTGTTTTAGATCTTATCTTATAAATAGCATTCATGTGATTTCTTTCATTAACTGAAAAAAGAATATTTATACTTAAATATTTATACTTAAAAATAGTTTAATTCACCTTTAATTCCATTATAGTTGATAAAGTTACACTTTCTATATTCACATAGGTCTTTTATTTTCTGTTTGACTTCATGGGTTGATTATTTTCTTCTCTTCTAGTTTTATATCCTGCTTAAAAATTATATTTATTTTAAAAATCATATCTAATTATATGTTACCTTATATGTTTTTATTAGGAGCGATGCAATAATTATGGCACTCCTTTATTACATACGAGTATTTTAGTATGCTATTATCTCTCTTCTTACCATGTTTAAAAGTCTACCCATACACTTTGTAATTAAACCCTGAATGATGGTGAAGTTTTGATTTGTTTTGTTTTTCTTTGTCATTTTTTCTTGAAAAAAGTATTTGGCTTTCGTATGTTCCTAGAGTTTATGTTTACCTGATGTAGCAGCCATCACGGTCCTTCGGTGTTTCACTACCCAACTCACAAGTTCTTACTTCATCTTCTCTGATTGACTCAAGTAACTCTTGAAATCATTGTTTCCAGAAGTGCATATGAACAGTTAATTTCTGGGCTCTTGAAAAACTGAGAATGTCTTTACAAATGAACTTTGTCTTGTTGTCCTGTTGAGGAGAAATATGTGTTCAGTTTGATTTTGTTCTTTTGGTAATAAACTTTTCTTTCTTCTTTAATACTTATAAATTATCTTTAAGATCACTATGCATGAAGAGATACTTTCAGTTTTCCCCCAGACAATTGGTGAAATAAATGGAAATAACCTACTGATGGAAGATTTCTCCCAACTGAGAATAAACTCACAAGAGGTGATCTCCAGGGAGACCTAAGTTGGTTGGCATTCTGGCAAATCCAATACAAGAAAGTGTTCCTCTGTCTGCCAACTCTCAGGCATCACAGAGTCATTGCAATTAAATACTTGATTTCAGAAATAAAGATTCTTAGATAAACTACTGTGGATGCTAAGAATTAACTTTCTTTTTTTTGCTTGTTTGTTTGTTTTCTGGGAGTTGGAGCAGTGCTTTGATGATCTTGTTTGTCTTAGAATCCCTTTGGACTCATAAGAGAGTTGGCATGAAATTAATTAAGCTTTTAGGTCCTGAAGGATTGCGTTATTTTAGGCTAAATTGTGTTTCCTCAAAATTGACTTGTTGAAGGTTCTAATCCCCAGTACCTCAGAGTGCATGCATTTGGAGATGAGGTTTTAATGAGGTGATTAAATTAAAATAGATCCTTAAGGTGGGCCCTGATCCAATGACTGGTGTCCTTTTAAGAATAGGAAATATGTACTCACAGAGAGACACCAGACATGTGCATAGACAAAGGGATGACCACGTGAGGACACAATGTGAAGGAGAAAGGCCTCCGAAGAAACCAACCTTGCTGATACCTTGATCTTGGACTTCTAGACCCCAGAATTGTAAGAAAATAATTTTTTGTTATTTAAGCCACCCAGTCTGTGGTATTTTGTTATGACATCCCTGGCAAACTAATACATATAGCTATCCAGTGGAAACAGTGACAGGACTGATAATGGCCAAACTTCGAGTCTACCAAGTATGAGGAAGTCATCTAGCTAAGAGAAAGCAGAATAAAAAAATTGGCAAGGACTTTAATTCTTCAGACAGTTTAAGAATGTTGAACCGTTTTTGTCCTTTAACTCTCAAGAACAAGATAATTTCCTTTGGATTTGAATTTACAACAGCAAAGGGACTTAATCTTGAATTTATTTATTTCAAGTCCTTTAATTTGGGGAAGGGATTTAATCTCTACATTGGTGCATCTCTCGTTGAGATTTTATAACAAGAATATCTTCTTTTGTATCAGTTAATCTTACTGCATAATGTCTAAAGGTCTTTGAGATATGAAGCTGGATTTAATTTGGTATAGAAAGTAAATAGGAACTAAATTTTCATCTTTGAGTTTAGTGTGAGATTATGGGTAATTTAATTAATATATGTGGAAGTATGTACTCCACAGCTTTCTGGAGACAAAATGTGCCTTACTCACCAGTAGTCCCAGAAGGATAACCAAAGGGACAGTTGTCAGATACACATACACAAGGACACATATACGCACATAAATATTGGTATTATAGCAAGATGGAGCTCTCAGGAAATCTCTCAAATATTGAAAGAACTACTTTGATAAGCTACTTATTTGGGAAGGGAATTGGTGACACCCCAAGTTGTATATTGGAAATAAAGACTGTTAAACTTTCTTCTTCTAAGGAAACTAAGTATGCTTAGCTGTAAGGTATTTGATCAGTTAGTGAGTTTGTACCTTTGGGACCTAAGCTGAATTTCTAGTATAATAAAAGAGCCTGAAAACTATAAAAAGCGATCTTCCTTTGTCATCTTTTGCCCTTATTCCACGCAGTATTTATCCTTCTCTGTAAATAAGTGTCAAAAATATTAATAGCATATATATTTAAAGGGATATAGACTACTCTAGCCTGTGTGGGGTAACAGTATGGACAATGAAGAGTTCTGGTAGAGGCATTTAGATATTGAAACTTTTTCCTGAAACACATTGTAATGTCATGAAACCTTAACACAACCCATGCCTACAATTTGATCCTACAATGTAAGGGCAGGGGTGTCTATTGAGTTTGAATGAGTGTAAAACTTTTTCTTCATTAATTTTCAGGCAGGGAATCCAGTAAAGCACACAGTATAAGACTCTGAGGGAGAACGTGGTAAAATGGGGTTGATTAAAGTCAAGAAACCCAAACTTTCTTTGACACAGTAAAAAAGCTGAGTGCTAATGATTGGTGATTTCTGGTCTTATCAAATAGGTAAGCCCTGGGCTGCATGGGGGCAGTTTGTCTAGCAAACTCCAACAGAAGATCCCATCTAACCCACCCGCGATCTATGATGTCCAGCTTCCATTAGGATCTCCATTCAGGATTCTTGCATCAAAATAAAATCTATACTACAAGTTAACTGGCTAGACAGCCAGGTCAGTGTTCAAGTAACTGACATGTTGAAGTCTTGCTTTTTGTTAGTCTTCATATCAACACTATAAGATGGACCAATTCAATATTTCATATTACAGCCAAGATATTTGTGTTTAAGGAAGTTAAATAACACATTTAAATCCATACAATTAATAAGGGGCATAGTTTGCAACCAAAACTTGTCTCACTCTAAAATGTATCATTTGTCAATACACTACTGAATCTTTCAGTAAAAGAATTTAGAGACATTTTTACATTGAGTGTTAACTAATCTCAAAGCTAGCCTCAGAAATGATTTTAAAAAGTTTATTAAGTAAATATATCAGAAACTTAATAATGCTTTAAGAAAGAGAGACAACTCAGAGAGGTAAAGGAAATATCTGTAACACACGAATATGAATATAGTTTTACTCTTTACTTGAGAAAGGACTGAATTAATTCATGATTTATGTTGAGAAAGTCTTAGTTGAAGTTTGAGGGCACAACCCTAAGATGCTCACTTCAGCAGTATTTGTTTAGCACATCCTTTGAATGTCTTGTTTTTTTTGTTGTTGTTGTTTTTTGTTTTTTTTCCTATGAAAAGCTCAAGGTACAGTTCAAATATCCTTTTTCTTTTACTTAAACAAAAAATACGCCTCAGACGTTATAATGAAGAAAAAAACCCAGGAAAATATAAAACTAAAATATACAGGAAAATGGCAAAGGGTGTTAGAAAAGGTCATTTTGATTGAAAAGGATACAGTCTAGCGATTAGATTATATAATCGAATTTAGCTCTTTTATATACAAGCTAACATTGTGGCCACACATTAATTGGGCATTTAAATTTCAATTTGTACAGTGTCCTTACGCTATCAAATAACCCCTCCCTTTTCTTTTTCCTTTTTCTTTTTACGTCTTTCTCTTTCTCTTTATTACTTCTCTCTTCTCAGGGCCAATCAATGTCATCTGTTGGAAGGGTGTGAGATTGCCTTGTGATATATTTGATTTCAATAACTCCAAGGTAACCAACCTCTTAACTTAATGCTGGGACCTACAGACTAAGGGTTACACCTTTAAAAACTGTAATCTCTTTTCTAGCACTCTAAATGTCCTCCAGTTATTTATTATAGTATAAATGAAGCTCAGATTCATTTATGAGAGCACATTTTACAAGGAAAATCTAGTCATATGCCGGGCATCATCCCAAATTCTTGGACTGCTATCTAGTTTGGAACAGAAGCAGCCAACTATGTATAGAAATGTTGGTCATTCCCAAAGTCCTTGGTTCCTTTGGTTCCTTTCCTGAAAGACTGGCTTTGATATGTCTGAAATGAATTTATTTCATCTTGGCATCTCTGGGGATCTTGCTGTTAAAAGTTGACAAAACATAATTGCGTTTCACAAGCTTATGTAATAGTCAGCATTTGTATCAAGTATAGAAGGACATAATGAGAGCTTAAAATTCCCTACTATGAGAGAACGAAAGGAGAATGAGAGTCAGAGTAAGAACAAGAGAATGAGAGAGGAAGGAACGATGAATAGAAGGAAGGACAAAATAAAGATGAGAATGCAGAGAGAGAGACAGAGACAGCGACAGAGAGAGGGA
Source organism: Pteropus medius (assembly GCF_902729225.1). Taxonomy (NCBI): domain Eukaryota; kingdom Metazoa; phylum Chordata; class Mammalia; order Chiroptera; family Pteropodidae; genus Pteropus; species Pteropus medius. Next base: position 16,009,052 of record NW_024340696.1, on the reverse strand, counting down.
CAGAAGGTGGTGGCATACATTGGCAGAGAAGTGAATGGGTGAAGCACTTGATCTCATTTTCTTTTTCCGAAATGCTTTTGAATTCATGCCCTGCAATTTCTGCTTTGTAGAAATATTCTGAAACACTCATTCTGCTTATGCGTCCTTAATAACACTGAATGATCATACAGGCCAATCTCAGTTGCATATAATTCCTTAGAAAGTTCTTTTTTGCTTTATTTCTTATCTACTTTTCTGCTTTAAAGGAAGAGTGCAAAAGATTCAGTGTTTCTCCTTTCTTTTTTGTTCTGTCTCTCATAATGCAAGTTATATTTTTGATACAATAATGGATCGCAAGCTACTAAAGTTTGAAAAATGTCAAAATGCAATTTTAAATAATAGTCACAAATAATAGCAATTCTCTTTCCGTAACATTGTTACTACTTCAGATGACACAGACTAGGATAATTTGCATTTAGATATTTTATTGTTCTGGTACCATTTTTTTTTTTTTTTTACTACATTCTATTGCAATATCAACCAACAAATTATTTTTGGAACAAAGTAGAAGATATCAAAGACAGAAAGGGAGAAGAGAGGCAATAGGAGAGACAGACGGACAGAGAAGCAAAAAAGAAAAGAGAGAAAAAGCATGAAAAGCAGAATGTTTAAAAACAAACACATCCTCTATTTTTGCCAAGGCTAAAGTCCATAAATAATTTCCCTGGGCATCAACTGTCTCATTTAAAGAACTCTGAGTCGCATTAGATTGTCTCAAAGCCTGAAATCTTACTCAAATGAGTTTTGTGTCTTGTTGCCAGGTTTCTGCCCTAATGGATTTTGTGTAGCAGCTATCATTATAGAGAAAGAATTGTTAGTACAGTGAATGGTATAGTAGAGCTTGACCACAAGATAAATTACTCCTCTGGTTTCACGTTCCTCTGGCTGTTTGAGTATTAGTGATGGATATACCAAAAGGCTCTAATGAGACCAGTTTAAATAAGTAAGTTGCTATTGAAATGTCAACAAGCACATTAGTGAGGTGTTATTGTTTATCACTTAGATTTAATCTGTGTTGCTTCTATATAAACTTTATTTTAGAAAAATAAGTGTAATACTTTTCTTTATGCTTTATCACTCCTAAGGTGATAAGAGATCTCTACACGATAATCGCTAAGTCCCACAGAACATGACCCCAAATCACTGATGGCCTTGTCATGTGCAAGTCATCTTGCAGCAACAGCGTTTAATGATAGCTTAGAATTTTTGCCATTTTCCTCTTCAGAAATGTAAATGTAGTAGGAAATTTTCCTTAACTCAGGGAAGCATACACACCGATTTGGCTATAGTTCTCTGTGGCCCACATGTAAATAACGACAGTGGAACCTAACAGAGTGCCCGGCACGTAATAGACAGTTGGTAAATATTTGTCAACAAGTGAATATATGACCTTTCGCATCTTCCCTGAATTTTCTCGAAGTGTACATACCCTTGTAAAATTAATAACAACTTTATATGATTCCTATTCTAAAGACAAAAAATTGCAGTTAGAACTTAGATCGATTCAATAAGGGATTGGTCTTGGGCCCTAGTCAGTATCACATTGCCCCATCTGGAAGTCACTACTGGAAGAAACAGATGTCTTACTCTATCATTTGATAAAATTTCAGTTTTTCAAAAGAAACCGAAGATTCATGAGAAAACTTGAGCACTTTTTGTGGGTTTTTCTCCAGCAATGTCATCCATCTCCGTGGCTGGAATGGAATTGTTTTGCTAGAGCGCTTCATTAGCAGCCTCATCCAGCTCTCCAAATCTTATGTCTCCACAGTGTTCAGCTGTTGTTCCCATCTGGCACCAGAAATGTAACTCATGGAAAGAAAGAGCAGACGGGAAATAAAACAAGGACAAGAAGACGGGATTGAAGCCAGATGAGGTGGAATGAGCGTGGGCGCTGGGAAAAATGGAATCTGAATTCTAATTTTTTGCCACATTGCCACAGTCTGTCTCTGAGAGTGTTGGCCCCGTCATTCTCTTGCCTCTCAAAAAGTTTCTAAGATGGAGGAAAAGAGAGGAAAGAAGAGATGATAGGAGTGGTATAGAAATATCAATTAGGCCAACAGTTGAGTGGAAATTCAGTGAGCATCAGGAAGTGGTTTGGAAGAGGTGAAAACAAATGCTACCCTGAAATAGACTGTGACAACAATCCTGCCATTTTCTGCCTATGAGTGAGGAAATCTTTGACTGGGAGATAGAACTTTTGGAGTTTAAAGAGGATAAAAAATTCAGGAGCTTTCTGATCTCAAACTTCGTTGTTCCTGAAGCTTTAGGTAAATTTACACATTTAATTATTTAGAGCTAGATTGACTTGTCTGAGATTTGTTCCTGATATATAAAGGGAAAGGAGAAAAAGTATTGGAAAGCATTGAGATAGACCAGTGCTGTTCAAAAAAGAGCAAAAAGAAAAAAGAAAAAAAAAAAAAGCAGATTTAGGACACACACATGATGTAACTACCATGGTATAGTAGAAATGATCATTATCCAGACTCGTAATAGTTTTATGGAAATCAATCAATCTATCTATCATCATCTATCTATCTATCTTTTCTCTCTATATATAATATGTAGACAATATATATTCAGTAAAACTGTATAGATACTATATATATATATACTACATATATTTTCAAAACTGTTCAAAATTGTACATTTTAATATAAGTGTACATTATTAATAAAATTTACATATATAGCCAAACCAGAAAAAAGTATATCTGTACATTATAATGAAACATTTAAAAACTATTTTAATCAACTTTATTGAGAGATAATCTACATACAACAAAATCCACACAATTGAAGCATATGTTTAATGTCAGTGACTTTTGAAAATGTAAATATCTATGTAACTAGAACCCCAATCAAGATATAGAGAATTTTCACTTCTCAGAAAATTATCTTTTACCCCTTTGAGGTCAATCTTCTCTGCGTCACCTCCTGAACACAGAAATCCACAGATAGGATTTTTGATCAGGATAAATTTTTTTTCTTTCTGTTTTTGAACTTGTAATTGGACTCTCTTGTGATCAGCTTCTTTGTTTCAAAAAATATCTGCGATTCATCCATGTTGTCTGATTTATAGTATTTTATTCATTTTTATGAATTTTATTCAAAATTATTCATTTCTGTATAATTTTTCATTAGAGACCTGCAAATTCTCAAGAAAAATATGTCCCTTTTAAAAAAAATATGTGCTCCACCAAAAGTAGAGAAGAAATCAATTAACACAAAGATGCTGGGTCCAGTAACAGTGAAGGTAGTTGAAAGTACGTCTCAAGACGATGCTGAAGGTAACTAATAACCTGGAGATAATACAAGGTTTCAGGAGAGAATTCTGAAACAAACAAACAAAAAGTTTCTTTACCCTTTCAGTTGCCTTAGCAACTTTGTTGAAAATAAATTGAATTAAGATGTGTGGGTCTATTTCTAGACTCTCGTTTCTGAGGCATCAGTCTAGAAATCTCTCTTTGTGTTAATATCGAATATCTTAATTACCATAGCTTTATTAGTGTAAGCCTTGAAACCAAGTAGAGTAGGTCCTGCAATGTTGGAATAGGAGTTACTTTTTTTTTTATTCTGGATAAAAATATTATTTTTTATTTCTGGATTCCTTACATTCTGGATTCTTTACAAATTTTGTAATCAGTTTAGCACTTATACAAATTCTTGATGGAGTTGTGGTTGGGATATTGTTGGGTCTTCTAATTCATGATCATGTTATATCCACCCACTTAGTTAGGTCCTCTTTAATTTCTCTCAGTAAATTTTTGTAATTTTAAGTGTAGAGATCTTAGACATCTTTTGTAGGTTTGTTCCTAGGTATTATGTATGTTCTTAAAGTTTATTTCCCAATTGTTTGTTACTTGCATATAAGAACGCAATTGCTTTTTCATGTAACTTTTCATCTTGCGACTTTTTAAAATTAATTTATTAGTTCCAGTAGTTGTTTTGTAGATTTCTTGGGATTTTCTATGTAAGAAATTATATTAAAATATCTGAAAATAGGGATAGTTTTCACTTATTTCTTTCCAATCTTGTGATTTTTTAAGTGGCGAAAGCAAGCATCCTCACCTTGTTCCAAACTCAGGGCCAACAATTTCGTCTTTCATCATTAAGTATGAGTTTGACTGTAGCTTTATTTCTAGATGCCTTTTATCAGTTTCAGGAATTTTCCTGCTATTATTGGCTTACTGTATTTTTATCATATTTTTAAAATATTACCAATAATTTTTTATACATTTATTAAAATGGTAATATGTATTTTTTAATTCCATTAATACAATACATTACTGGGACTAAATTTTGAATATTGAACCACTCTTGCAATCTTGTAATAAATCCTACTTGGTCATGATATATTATCCTCTATATGTCTTTGTCATGTTTTAGTATAAAGGTTACAATGAAAAATAATAACTACTTCACAATTAAAAAAAATTATATAGGATCTGTATAATTTTTCCCATGAATATTTGATAGAATTCACTAGTGAAATCATATGAACCTAGTGTTTTAGAAGGAAGATTCTTTAGAGCAATCGTAATTTCTTTACTAAAAATATCACTATTTAGAAAATTTTCTATTCATTTAAAACTAATAAGGTGTTTATTTATTTATCTAATGAAGCATAGTTAGAATCACTGTTTAAAGTTTTTGTGTGATAGTTCCTGTATTTAATTTATCTTGGGTTAGCATTTATCGGTGGTCTTAGTTTTAGACAATCAATGGTTCTCTGCATTCTGAGTAATTGTGAAAGTTGTGTTGTGTAGATTCTGGGTCCTCTTAGTTTCCTTTGGAAAATATGGATTTTTTTCCCAACTTGGTTAGGTTTAGGCTGTAAGTTATATCTTGCAGTATGTGGGTGATGATTTAAATCTCAGTTCTAAGCCTTTGCTTTACTGGTTTGGATCTACCCCGTACACATGCAACTCAGGGGTTAGACTAAGTGTTGTACCTGCAGGGGTTCTATTTCCTCATTCTTCTAGTCAAAAATATGAGGTCGTATTAGACTTTTAAAATGCCAGGTCACTATACCACTCTGAACTGAGATTTACTTATAGGACAAAGCCAGGAGACAAAGGCAATATTTAAATCATATGGGTTGCATGTACTTTGCGTCTTCAAGCTCCAACTCTGCTTCACAATCGCCTACTTGTATTTATTTTTGTTACTGTTGTTGTTTTTGATTGTGAATTTTGCTCAGAATTGTGTTGTATTTAGTGTATTTGTTGGCTCATTTTTTTTTCTTTTTTTGTATTTAGAGATGGGCAATAGTGGGCTTAAACTATTATAGAAAAACTGAAACTCCCCACTTTAGCCATCATTGTTTTTTGAATATACATTTTATATCAAGTAAGTTTGGTGAGAAGTCTTACTACATCTGTTTATTTTATTGATGTTCTTTTTTTCATAAGTACGTTGTCATATAATCTGAATGGAATGACAGTTTTATTCAATTTCGATTCTTAAAACTTTTTGAATGTAGATTTTATACCACTCCATACTTACTTTACTTATAAATTGTCTGATTTTTATCTTTTCATCATTCTAAAATTTGAATATACCCTTACCTTTATGTTTTAAGTGTGGCAATAATAACTATATAGTTGAGTAAAAAAAAATCTAACCTGAAGATCTTTGGTTTTTTAACCGATTAATTTAATTCTAATAAACATATAATATATAACATAATAACATTAATTTAATTCTTATTGTGATTACTGATATATTTGCATTTATTCATACTGTTACATTTTATTGTTTTATATGTTCTGCTTTCAATTTTTCTTTTATCCTGCCTTCTGACTTTGTGTGAAATTGAAGTTTCTAATTAAGTAATTTTTATTCTATAAATTTGGAAGTTATGCACATTCATATTTATTCTTTAATCATTAAAATGAGAGCATGGACATTTAATTTAACAAATTCTAAATTTATTCAATTTTGTTACCCTGCTTCCAAATAATATGAGAAATTTTGAACACCTAAATTTCAGTCTTGTTCCCTTCATACATGCTATTTTTGTTCAACATTTGAGTTTCTTTTACAAGCTTTTAAATATCTAAATTAGACTATATTGCTGTAATTTTGTACTATCATTATACCTAACATCCAGGGTCATTTTCCTTCTCCCCAATTTTTCAACTGTATTTTAACTAAAAGTTACAATTCTAAGTGAAGAGATTTTTTGTCTCAGCAACTGGAAAATATTATTTTACTTTCTGATTTAAAATTTCCTCTTTGATGTGCATCATCTTAATCGTTTTACTTTATACATAATCAGTCTGTTTCTCACTGGATATGAGAGTTTCTCTTTGTTTTGGAGTTTTGAAGTTTTTCTTGCAATAAATCTTTGGTAGATTTTTCTATTTTTCATACTTTAGATTTAATTATGCTTCTTGAGTTAAAAGACTTGTATAAATTCTTAAAATTTTTCTTTCATTTTTTCTTTCTTTAAAAATATTACCTCTTCCACATTCATTAATTTTATTGTATGCATATTTACATTTAATGCATGTTTAGACCTTCTCAATTTATTCTTCTTGTCTCATATTCTTTCTTTTACATTTCTATTTCTATGCCTTGGAAATTCCCTCATAGGGTCTAAGTATTTAATTACGAATTTCAGGATTTTTTGAGCTTGGATGGGAAAAAATTGGGAACTGAGAAAAATCTTCAACCAAATTGGGAACTGAGAAAAATCTTCAACCAAAAAATTGGGAACTGAGAAAAATCTTCAACCAAGAACTCTGCCTTGAGATATCTCATAGCATCTCCAAGAAGACAGGAGGAACTTACCTTAATGACAATGTAATGTAATTATTAAACACATATGTCATGTTTGGGAGTGAGTGCACAGAGAAAGAAGTATTTACAGAGAAAGTGAGTGGCTTTAGGAGCATTATTTAGCCTTTTTACAAAATAGTTTCCTTATCTGTGAAAATGGACACGATAATAATAACTGCATGACACTTTGTGAACACTAAGAAAATATTTTTAAAACAGTGAGTATTGTACCTGGCACATTGGAAACAGCAACAAATGGGATTGAATTGGAAATTATAATAACAAAAATAACAGTGGAAAATCTTCCTAGAGATACAGATGAAAGGATTCATATGACCAAGGTAAGTAGGAGTTCTCTAAGGAAAAGGAGAGATGGAGGGGAGAATACCATTCTAAAAGGAAGAAGCTGGTAGCTCCTAAAGAGTTTACATTTACTGAGCACTTATTATGTGCTGGGCACTACACCAGAGGTCAGAAAACCACAGCACCTGGGCCAAATCCAGACTGTTGGCTATCTGTTTTTGTAAACAATGCTTTATTGGAACACAGCTGCTATCGATCATTTGTTTACATATTGCCTACAGCTTCTTTTGCACTAAGATAGCGAAGTTCAGGACTTGCAACAGAGACTGGATGGCCCTAATTATACACACAAACATTTACTATCTGACTTTTTACATTAAAAGCTCATTAACCAAAGACTAAAGAGAAAATTGCCTCATTTAATCTTCACAGTATTTAACTTCAGGGAAAAAAATGTGGTCGGTTAAGACAAAACAATTTTTCAAAAATGGCTAAAGTATAATATTGGATTGGGCAGAAAGTGTGTGGTGAAGAATAGGAATTGAGGCGAGAAGGGCAAAATACAGCCAGTTTTCAAATATTTCATTTATTTGAAAATAGTGGCAAGGAAAGCGGGAGGTTAACTAGCTTAAATAGAGTATTCATTTCCAATAAATGTGCACAGCTACGTGCTTAGGTGGCAAACTATGGACCCTCATCTATTATTTTTTCCCATTATAAATTAGTCTCTCCTCACCTATTTGCTATTTGTGTATCATACCTCACCTATTTGCTATTTGTGTATCATTTCCTTTTTGTTTATAAATTATAAATTAGTCTCTCCTCACCTATTTGCTATTTGTGTATCAGACCTCACCTATTTGCTATTTGTGTATCATTTCCTTTTTGTTTAGTGTCTAGCAATGTCTGTGATTCCTAAGAATTAAGCTACAATAAGACTTACTTGTCCTTTCCAATGCTTTTCTCAATACCCTTTTCTTACTCCCTATCCCCTCCAAGATTTCTCTGTGTGAATTTTTTTCCCCTCTGATTGTATTTTATCAGAGCTTCTTAATTTGCAAACAGACATAGCCTATATAAACGCTGACTCTTATTCTGATCTGTCTTCTTAAGATTTTTCTGAGCTTGTGAGTCAATATTTAAAATAATCTACAGCAATTGGGCTGTGACAATCTCTGGAGAAATATTTCACACTCAGGAGAGGGTTGCTCTTTCCTAAGATGGCAGACATGCCTAAGTTGTGAACATCAGCTCTCATTCCCCAAAGCAAATCTGTTTGCATTGCAGTTCATTTTCAAGAAGGTTGCCATGAGCTTACCTCAAGAAGCTCTCAGAACATGATGTTTAGCATAATTGTTGAATTCTCATGAGCAAAATGAAATCAGTAATTGAGTTATTGAGATTATGCAGATTTAAAGAAAAGAAACAAACAAAAAAGACATTCTGGCCTGGTCGGGAAAGTCTTAAATGAAAGGACTTAACATTTAAACTGAAACTGAAAAGTGCATTATAATCAAGTACAGCTGGATAACAACACACATGTGGATAGATTGCCTCTAGGACTAGTGAAGAATGAATGGTGAAAGCACTGTATTCTATCAGAGTTATTTGATTAATGCTTAGCCCTTCTACTTCATTCATTAAAACACTGCTATATTTCTCCTTTACTCTCACACAACTTCCGATAACAGATGTGTGGGTTTTCCACACGTCAAGCAATTCTCCAACACCAGCTGAGTGTTTTACAATTTAATGCAGTTCTGACACAATCTACCTGGAGTTAGTGTTAGATCCCACAGGGTAAGAACTCAGTCCCGTAAGACTGCTCTCACTTCAGGCACCAATCACAAATCCCAGGTTGTCACCTGTACTTCTGACCAACCAGCTATAAATTAGGGTTCCCATAACTGCCTCCTTGGGTTTGATAATTTGCTAGAATGGCTCTCAGAACTCAGGAAACATGTACTTACATTTACTCATTTATCATAAAGCATATGAATGACAGAAGAAGAAATTTATAGGATGAGGTCCAGAAGTGTGTTCAGCATAAGGTGCTCCTGTCCCTGTGGAGCTGGGGTGTGCTACCATCTCAGCAGGTAGATGTGTTCACCAACCTAGAAAGTTTTCTTGGAGTAATAATACCTAGAAATTAGGAGCAAATAAAAGTCTTAAGGGGACCCGATAGTGAAGATCGACAATTTTTTCACAATTCTCGCCTAAGGCTAGGTTGTTGGCAGCGACTAGAAATAATATTTTCAATATCCTTAGACACTTTCTTCCTAAATCACTTCTTCAAAAGATGCCACCAATAGCTTGGATTCCATTTCCTAGTTAGAATCCAATTGAAATCTATTTCCTAGTTAGTTATGTCATTCTCATTTGTGTGATCCTACTACATGATAAAAAGACATGTGATAAGGTGGAAATCAAGTACACTTTGTTAACCAGGTTTCAAAAACTTTAATTATGAAACTACAATTATATTAAAATATATATGGTGTTCTTATAAAGTTTTCCTAAATTATTATTTAAAAATAATATAAAAAAATGTTTACTAGTAACCAGTACAACACAACTGGGGAAGCAATTCTATCTTATACTTGGGCCCATTTACGAATACTGCTGCGAATATTTTTACATGCTGAAATGATCTCTAAATACGGCCTACTTCTTGGTGTCTACTTTTATGGGGAAGATGATAATAAACATTTGTATAACCCATTACCATTTCCAATACACTTTAAACCTCCATTTTCTGTGTTCTTCCTGACAACTATCCTGGGAAGCAGATAAGACTATTAACCTATTTCCTCAAATACAAAAACTGACGCTCAAAGAATTTAGTTGATATATTCAAGGTCACATAGCCAGGAAGCAGCCGACTTCAAACGCGACTCTTTCTATTGTACTATGTTGCTAAGAATTAGCAAAACAGGTAATTCATATTCTTGCTCCAACACTTATTAGCTGTGATTCTGAATAAATTAACATCTTTACTCTATTCTCTGAAATTTTAGATAATATTGGATAATTTAGATAAAATGTAGATAATTTCAGGTCTGTGAGGATTTTATGTCATCATTCCACTGAAATATTGTGATATAAAGTCAGCCACCATGCTAAAAGACACTGTCTTAATAGAATAACATGAAATAGGATGGCCAGGAAAGTTATTTTATTTCTCATGTCATCAATGTATGAAAGAGGGTTTTAACTTGGAATCATTAGCACTGATTAGCGAGTCTCACCCTTAAATAGCTAAACCTGTAAAGCTATTCACCTGTTAGTATCAAATCAGTCCTCTTTCCTTATCCATATCAACACATACATTGTTTCTTTACATACAATCATTTTCACCAAGCTTTCAAGGAACGTTGTCACTATTTACTAGTAACTCTTGAAAGTTTCAAACCCTCCTCTAACCTCCCTGTAAGTGGACATATTGTTTTTGCTTCTTCGTTTCAGTCACCCAAACCCACAATGTGGATAAGCATGCTTTTTCCACAGTGCCTTTTAAAGAACTAATTAGTTGAGGTTTGCAGAGTGCCTCTAAGATGACCAGTACTGTTGAGATGCTAAGTGCCATTATGCATGAAGCAATGGCTGTGGGTTCCTCTGGGATGGAAATTTCCTGACAATGTGTTGAAGGACAATGCTGAATGAAATGGAGTAGCAGTTCTCCCCAGAAGGCAGCAGCTTACATCAAGGAGGCAAAGCTTTACAAAAATAGCCTTAAGATAACTTTCTTTGAAGCAAGTAAAACTTTGAGAGTGGCCTTGGCTAAATAAAAAGTAGAATATCACTATAAAGCAGGTGCACAATTCCCTTCTACTGCTTGTTTCCCTAGGGAATAAGGAGAAAAAATAAACACAGTCACTATGGAGCTCTGGATTTTTTAAGACCAAAGAGATTTTCTTTTCTTTTCTGTATGAAGACTTCTCCTCATTCTCTGATATGAGAACTCCTTGCCCTGATCTCAATTCAATCCTCACTTGGCATAACCAGGATATGTATTCCTAGGGCTGCGATAAAACGGTGAAATGACAGAGCAGGCATGAGTGCCTCATCTGCAACATTTCCTCCTTCCTTCCTGATCCTCTGTATTCTGTTCTTCCTTCCGAAAGTACTACTGAGTTCCTACTACTTGTCAGGCACTTTTGTAGGTAGAGACCTGATAGGGAATAGAGAAAGGAGCTCTTTTATTTCTGGGTACCTACACATTCATATCAATGTCAAGTTCTCTCCTAAGTGCCTGTGCTTCTCCTTTAGATTGAATAATAGATTTATGAAGGCATGGTATGTTTTGACCTGAGAGGCTTTGGAGAACCTTATTTAACAGATAAAGAAATTGAAGTATGTACATGGGGGTATTATTACCTGTACTTATGACTACTACCAATATTGATGATGATATTGATGATGGTGGTGATGGTGATGATGATAATGATGAATGATACCAAACACTATGAACCATGGGGCCTAGATTTAGGACAAGTATTCTTATTTCATCGTTCTATATTGAGAGAGCTTTTCTTCATTTTTCTAGGGGAAAATACAGCTCTCCTGAAGCCCGTATCTTCAGATTACACCATATAGTAGCTCTTTTATATGAAATCATCTATAGACCTCTTGAACATTTTTTAATCATTGAAGGTGGTAGCACTTGATCACTATCATTCTCAATGATTAAATATCTATACAGATGATCTTTCCAGCAATTTAGTGTCTTAGTTTTAATTGCCTCAATTCAAATTCTATTTTCCTACATACCATCTTAGTGCTTTTTTCAATAAATATAGAGTAAACATTATTATTATCTATAGTTGTATCACTTCCAAAATCTTGCTTTCAAACATCAAAATCTGTGATGACACTTCCAACTAATTTATTTTGGCCCTCACACTCCAGTAATTGTTCAATACACTTTTAGTCTAAATCATTGACCTTAATATTTATTTCACTTACCATGAACTCCATTGTCATCAACTGTCTTATTCTACAGTGCATGTTCTACATTCCAGCATGAAAATCACTGTCTTATGCACATTCTTAACTCCCATTTCAGCTTCTTTGTTTTATTTTCTTCCCTTTTTTCATTTTGTTTATCTGACAAAATCTAGCTTTCCACCTATTCTTTTCCTATTATATAACAAAACTGAAGAAAAACATATAACCATGTCCTCCAGCCTTTGAAACCATAAACTACAAGTAAGATCTCAGTACTTCCTGGGAATCCTCGGTTCAGTTTCTCATTTTTTTCTCACGGTTGACTGACAGTCTTACCTTTTATTTCCCTGAGAAAATGGAAGCAATCATAAGTGAACTATTTTGTCTACCCCCCATAATATCTATCAATGATTCTGCGTTTGTACAAATATTTTTATCTTTTTTCTTGTTACAATCTTATCAAGGATATTTTCTACACTTGTTCATTGGATCCACCATCGTTACCTATGCAAAAACTTTGCTTCTGAAATTAATTATTCACTTTCCTGTGCCATTAGTTTATCCTTTTCTTCTGGATTATGTCTGTCGTTGTGCAAGCCCATGTTTCTAATGGTTCATCAGAAATGAAATGAAAAATGTCTAAAACCACCATGTTTGATCATTTTTCTTTATTTTATAGTAAATCTTCTTAAAAGTGTAGCCAACAGTGATTGTCTTCTTCTCACATTTTCTTGTGACCCCAATCTCTGCAGACTTTCTTCCCCTCAACTTCACCGAACTTGCACTTGTCATAAGAGACTACCATCTCTCCAAACTCAAAGATTGTCTTAGTCCTGTTGATGTCTCAATCAAATTTTACGCAATAAATGTCCTTCTTGAAACAGTTTTTTTTCACTTGATTTTTGGGACACAGAATTTTCCCAATTTTCTTTATATAGTATCCTTAGCTAATCTCACCTCCTTTTCCTGAATGATAAATGTTATATGTTCCAGGATTCACTCTTATAATTCACCTTTCCTTTATCTTCACTATCCACTGAGATGACCTTATCTAATTTCATGGCTTCAAATATTGAGTGGGGAACAGAGTTTGCCACCCCCAAATATGCCTCTTTGGGGTTATTAATTATTTTAAGCTGGTTATTTTCAAGAAACAAAAGACTCAAGAAAAATAACCTTTGACTATCCCTCTAATTGTGTAAAATAATTTAAGGATCTTCTTCGGGAAAGGAGCTATCATTATTGATAACTACAGTTAAATATGAGCCAAGAATGATAAAAGAAACCAAGCAAGGTCCATTAGATCATAGAGCCCTATGTGTCCCATGGTTAAAGATGGCCAGGCAATCTTTTATTTACCAAACATTTGCATTTCATCTCCATGTGAATTGCCTTCCTGTCCCTGGAGTCCCAAATCACAACCCACTCCCCCTTTTTCCTTAGTTCAAGGTAGCATATAAACCTTAATTTCCCAATCTGTCTTCTGGTTTCATATTCTCATGGAATCCCCATACATATATGTAATAAATTTGATTATTTTCTCATATTAACCTGTCTCATGTTAATTTAATTATTAGCCTAGCCAGAAGAACTTTCTAGGGGTAAGAGGAAGATTTATTTTTCTGCCTCTACAATATCATCTATATACTGAACATATAAACTATGGATGTGTACTCTCTCAAGCTTTAGGCTTTTATATATAACTGCCCATTCCTTAGCATCATACAAGTATAATGGACCTTTCAAATATATTACTTCTAAAGTAGAGCTCTTGATATCCACTCCATTTTTTTCTCATACTCAGTGTTTCTCATTTTAATCATGGGCGCTATCATGTGCTCAGCTACTTGGGCCAAGAACCTTGGTGTCGTTTTTAATTTTTCCCATTTCTTAACTATACTCTTATTCCAAGCAATCTGAAAACCCTCCAGCTTTATCTTCAAAACATATCCTGAATCTATTTTTTTTTCCTACCATATAAAAGCTGCCTTTATCTATCACGAATACTGTGCAGGCTTTCAAATTGCCTCTCCGCCTTCAAGTTTCCTCACTACAATCAATTATCCTCAAAGATGCCAAAGTGAACTTTTAAAATTTATGACAGTTCGTCCACTCCTCTCCTCAAAATCCTGCAATGGCTTTCCATACTCTTCTGAATTTTTTTTATATGCATAGAAGCTTGAAAGGTCCTATATATGGATGTGTTCAATTTCAGCTTCTACTAATTTAGAACCTCGGCTTCTTTTTTGTTCTAACATACCAAACTCATTCTTGCCTCCAAGATTTTGCCTTGTTTTTCCTCCTACCTTCAATATTCTTTACTGGGCTAATCTTCATATGCCTCTTTCTTTGGCTTTATTCAGGTATTTTTTTCAAAAATCACTTCCTCTGGAAATTTTGCTGTGACTAGCCTATCTAAAGACATGCCCCTATCAGTGACTCTCCATTGTCTCATGAGACTATGTACTTTTTTTTTTTTCATGGCTTTTATTACTATCTATTATTATGTCATAGGCTTACTTTTTATTAACAACTTCCTGATGGAGGGATGGAGGGATTTATTTATTTAAAATTGCATGTCCATTTCTATAATCACCTAGAATAGTAGCTGGAATGCTGTACGCTCTCAACTAATTCATGAATCTTAACATTTAGTCTGTCAATTATACTAATTTGAGAATAACTTCTATGGGTATGCATAGAACAAAGTGAATTATTAGACTATGCACGCTTCTTAATCTTTTGAATATTATAAGTTATTTTAAAGCAGTTTTTCAGTATCTTAAGTTTTTATAAATACAACCCATTTAGAGGATTATAAAATCAGTTTGGTGACTGTGACCAGTATTTTTGAATAATTAAATAGAATAGCAAATACTATATCACACATAGTAATGTTTCATGAAACATTTCATTCGATTCATGAAATATTTGTTTTAGTTCTATGCATACATATACATATTTGAAATAATAATATAAAAATATTTTTATTGCAGTTTGCAGTCAAAAAATTTGAGTTACTCTAATGAGATTCCATTGTAGCAGGAAATAAAGATTTTTCACTTCTCCAAGATTATAGTGAACCCAAGCAGCAGGGCGACTCACTCTTTATGAATGCTATGTGGTGGTCAACAGCAGAGATTCTAATGTTAAATGACTTTTTAAATTGTTGCCTTTTTGTTGTTGTTGTTGTTGTTGTTCAAAGACAAAAAGCCTTCAAACTCCCATTACACTTGTCTTGAGATTCCCGTGTATCATCTTTAATGCTTTCCCACACCACTATTTAAATTCATCCTTTACTCAGAAGGGAGTAAGAATCTCTCAGTCACCTTTCCCATCATTCTGCCTGTGTTTTGGAAAATTGAAAACTAGGTGCCTACGCTTGTCCATTTGTATCTTTCTGATTAATGCCCACTAAATTCTCAAGAAAGAGGCAAAACAACCCAGCCAAGCCATGGCCTCTATGTTGGAGGTCTGCAGAAATTACTCTACCTGCCAAAATTTCACTCTTTTTTGTGCCTGTTTTTGTTTCTCAGAAATTTGCAGAAATTGACCTCCTTTCCACATTTTTTCAATCTCGACCCTTTCAAGAGTGTCTTTTAGTATCAGCTTCAAACCTCCAGAGAAACTCTCCAAGATAAATGGCTACATTTCTAACAATGCCACACAATTTTACTATTGTCTGAAAAGGAAAGGAACACTAACATTTATTAAACAATCATTTTGTGCTGGAATCTCCATATATTAAATGTAAATTAGCTTTGTTTTATTTTACCTGCAGAGTTCTGTCTTGTAGTATTTTAAATAAATTTGATTTAGTTGTCAAGATTTTAAAAACATATGAATTTTAGGTTGAAAGATAAACTCAGGCATATTAAAAATGTTAAAGTTTATTGGAGTAAAAATTGATTCGAACCAGGGAGCACCAAACCAGAAGTGGCTAGGAACACTTCACTGATAGGAGCTAGGGGAAAGACATATGACGAACGTGTGAAAGAAAAGAAAGAAAATTATTTGATTGGCTATGGCCTAAAGCCCATTTGGCTGTTTGTGATTGGTTATGCTTAGTATTTTGATTTCAAAACTTTGAGGCATTTACAGGTTGAGATTTTGGTTTGCTTATGGAAGCTGCCACCTCATTAGAATCACCTCAGTCTAATAGCCTCCTTATTTAATTAGTTTAATAGAGCAGGCACAATTCAGTCTATAATAGCCTTCATAGTAATAATTGACAAGATCTGAGCCATAGAGATTTGCTCTCCAGCTCACCATAATCTCCACTGCTCCCTATCGTGTCTCTGAACCTGGGGCTGAATATCAGTTGCCATTTTTCATAAAAATGGCTTTTTTTATAAAAGTACATTAAATATATTTTCCTAAAAATATTAAAAATTCCCAACCTAGTTTTAGAATCCCACTGGCCTCCCTTTGAATTCCAGCACAATCCCTTCTTAGGTAGATTTGAGAATGTTTCATAACTCATCTGAGCCTTAATTAGCACACCTCCAAAGCAGGACAAAAATACCTATGATAGTGAGAACAAAGTGGTTCAGAGTAAAATTTCAATACATACTCTTCCTTTCTTTTCCTTGTTCATAGTACTTTGATATGCTTATCAGGATGGTCCCCTAAGCAACAACCTCAGCATCACCTGAGAATATTCTTGAAATGCAAATTCTAAGGTCCCATCCCAGATTTACGGGATCAGAAACTGAACATGGAGCTTAGGAATCTAAGTTTTAACAAGCCTTGCAGGGATCCTGAGGAATGCCAAATTCTGAAAACTACTAATTTGGAATGTAAATTCCTGTAAAGGAGTCTCTATGACTTCTCATTGGCTTCCACATTTATTTGGTAATCAAAAAAATAACAGATAAAATGCCCAGAAATTTTATTTTCACATCTGCAAAATGGTTGTATCGTAACAACCTATATCATGAATATTCGTTTAAGTAATTATCATTCGTGTTTATTTTGTTAATATTACTAAATATTAACTTAAATTAGTGATACAAGATAACACAAATGAAAGCTATAATAAAAATAATTATACATGCTTTTTTTCAGATCAAAAGAAAATAACATTTATTCACTCTACTTGGTTTTCCTCGTTAAATTATTCATCAAGTCTCCAAACAGCTGCTATACCTTGCAGAGAGAGATTTTTCATCTAAATGACTTATCGAAATTGACAGTAAATGACATTTTAATTTACATTTGAAAACAGAACAATTCCAGAAGCCCAACCAAATTTAATCCCTGTCCAATCTATTAGAGCAGAGGGGAGACATTTTTAATAAGGTATAATAAAATGCTCTTAGTGATTTAGAAATTTCAGAAGATGGAGGCAAATTCTTGTTCTGAAGGGTTCACACTAGAGCTGAGTGCAAGGGATGATCCTCTGAGGTCACTTTCTGTTGCAAAAAAAGAAAAAACAGAATTATAACTGCCCTGAAGGATAAGCCATATCTGGTTTTCAAGAGGCCTAAAGTCTAGTTCTGGTATTACTTAACCCTGGACAAGTAAGTTCCCTCTTCTATGACTCAATTTAGGTATCTGTAAAATAATGTCTAAAATAATAATAATAGTTACTACTGCCATACAGTCATTGCTTAAAATTGCGCAGGCACTGTGCTAAGTATTTTACATATATCATCTTTTTTATTCACATGGTCTCCTTTAACTAGATATTAGTGTGTTTATTTTATAGAGGAGGAAACAAGTCTCAGAGGGATCACACACTTTGGTCAGAGTCACACAGATTTATATTGAGGGAGCAGTTAGGAATTCAAACAAATTATGATTAAATCCAAAAATGGTCCTTTTAACCAAGAAGCACTACCAGCCTTGGCAAGAAACTGAATGAGGTGCTATATCAGGTCTTTGGAGTCAGATGACTGTTGGCTAAAGTTCCTACACAACTATTTATTAGTGAACCTGGATCTCAGCATCCTCTTTGGTAAAATGGAGATACATGTAGCACCTCTGACATAGGATTATTGACAGAATGAGATAATTATTTATGTGTTTTAACTTCTTTAGCACAGTTTCCGTGTTCCATATATTTTATTGTCATTGTTCTTTTGTCATTAATGTTAATAAGTTTCCATCCAGCTCTCAATATCTGTGATATGAAGAAGAAAGCGAAGCTCACAGTAGTGACCCTGAAGAGGATGCTTTTAAAAATGTCTTGAATTAGATCAAAATAGATAAGGTTGAAGACACCTTTGTTGTAGCATCCTAGTTACCAAGATAGAAATTAAATCCATGAGGTCGGGGATTCTGTCTTCATTATCTCTACAATCACAGAATCTTACAGAGATTTTATTTTATAGTGGGCACTTAAAAAAATTACTTGAGTTTTATTGAATTCAATGCTTTAGTTGCAAAGAGATGACTGGGTTTTACAAAAATTTAAACATGCATTTTGAATTAAAAATGCAACCACAAATATAAGAACATTTGACCTTAAACTAAAAAAAAAAAAAGAAACACACTTCTAGACGATGATACTTGAGTAGAGGTCAATTAGTGTAGGAAATTTTTTTCTTTCTTTTCTAAAACACCTTCTGTCTTCAATAATTTTCAAATGTAAATAGAGTATATTTCATAGACTCCTTGAAATCTCAACTCTCAGTAACTACTCTAGAGAAGGGATCAAAAGCAAATTATCTGGTTTTGAAATGCTGGCTTTTTAAATGTTTTATGTAAGTGTTTTCAGTGGATTTAGTCTAAAACATGATTTAAATGCTATTAAAAGTCTATGGTTTTTCAACCGATGCCAAATTTTGCTTGTCTTCAAATACCTACTCTGTATGTACAAATATTTTCTTTTAAGGGTCTAAGCTATCTTCCACTGTCATTAAAAGAGTAGAAATAACATAAAATATGAGTCTTTCCCAGTCATTACTTGAACCTCAGAGCAAACTTGGGGCTTTTAAGAGGTTAGGAAAAGTTCAGCAACATTATTTCACAAGAAAAAGGAAATTGCAACTTTAAGATTTGGGTCTGTCCTAAATGTCTTTCCATATTTTAGTTATCAGATTATGTTTCTTACATTATCTAATTAAAATAACTTTATTTTATAATTACAAAGTAATGAATATAGTAAACAAGTAAAATCTACAAATGTACGGTTTAAAAAGTAAAACTTTTATATAGTTGTACTCCCATAGATGTTGTTAATTGTCAGAATATATTCCTAAAGATCTTAAGCTGCTTGAACACTTAAGCTTTTCTATTTATTAATTTTTACAGATATAGTTATATTTTAATCATGTGTGTATATACATATATAATATAGTCAAATGTATCCATCTTTTCTTTGTGTAATTTATTTTGCTATTTCAAAATTATTCTTCCCAGATGTGAATAATATGCTCCCTTTTATACTGACTTTTTCTGATTTGATAAACAATTCTTTTACTTATTCTAATTTTATTTAGATATGTTTACATTCCCCCTAATTATTAACATTTTATATTTTCATAAATTATTAAATGATTATTTAAAATGACTCTGTCAAGACCTGCTTTATAACACATCTATGCTTTATCAAGGCCATCTAATTCTGAACAAAGAAAAACATATGGATAATTCTTCCTAAATAATACTTTTGAGAGTAAATGTCAAAAATATCTCAATAAGACAAAATATTATTTCTATTAATAGCATCACTAATCATTTACTTACTTTTTTACTTCAAACAACATTGAAGCACATATTAATTGAACTGGAGCAGGCAATTTGTAGTTTGGAGGTACAAGACAGTTTTCTGATGGGCCTCATTTAACTTAGGGAGGCAAATGCTGAATTCACCAACTTCATATGCAACCTGACTTCTCATATCATCACCACAAAGCATTTATTAATTTTTTAGAAGAAAAATTAAACATGAATCATTTATGTAGATGATAAAACCTAGACAATAGTTCCAACAGAAACTTTCTATGCAAAATATAAGAAAGATGAAGATAAAAGATCTTACACTGAAAAGTCATATTAAAGAAGCAATTTAATAATTTTAAGTGAGCAATTTAATAATTTTAATAATTTAACTGAACCCTTTTTTCCTGATGGACTTTGAAGTCTTGGAATTTGGACAATCTAAGAATTTGCAGCCTGGTGTTGCTGTTCCTACACATTAATGACTTTTGTGGTTTTAGAAGGATCTTAGTTATCAGTCCACATTTGCTGTCTTTCTGTAGTGAAAAGTGTTGGGCAGATGATGGTTACTTATTCCCTTTTTCTCTAACTTAAGGAGCAGTTATCAACGCAAAGGAACAGTCTGATTGGAAATAAACCAGAAATAAAATTAATAAGCTGCCTCTATTCTCTAAATAAACTAGTTCTCTTGAGAGATCCTCAGTCTTCCCAAAAGGTAAAAGGTGACCACTTCTTACTGACTTTACACATGCTTTTATAGGTAATGACCTCAATTATTTCTTGCCCATGATTGCCCAGTTTCAACCATATTGCTGACTGGAACTAAGCAAGCGAGAGACCCAAAATAACATTCTCTGTTAGGGAATCAGACTTTTCAATTGCATTTGCTCATATGTAAAGAGGTGACATTTATTTGGAATTCTAGGCAGGCAAAGATGCTTGAGAATAAATTTTTAAAATTTCAGAAAAAAATTCAATACTTTATTATCTGACTTTCTTAGAAGAGTGTCTCCAATTTCAATGCATGTCATTGTCTTTTTATCAAAAAACACTTTATCAAGATATGATTGACATAAAAAGAAACCTTACGTTTTTAATGTTTACAACTTGAAGAGTTTGGAGATAAGAATACATCCATGAAACTACTGTCCATGGGGATATGCAAAGTATATATAAGAAGTAGAAAAAGTTTAAAATCATGTCTTTTTTCAACCTAAGCACTAAGGTAGTTTCCATTTTTGCAGGTTTTCTGTTTCATATGTAAAATAGCACAGGAGAGTGTTCTTGTTTATCTTGAAATCTGTTCCTAATTTCTATTTCACCAAGACCACAGAGATGTTTTCAAACAGGGAGTTCCTTTGCGTATGTTGTTTTTAGATAAATGACAATAATCAAACCTGGTTTATAGTAAATTAACATTAATCACAGTAATCACAGATGTGCAATTAGCAGTTGGTCTCTACATTTGCCCAAGAATGCAAAGAATTTTAAGTCACTAAGGAATTCACACATTTTTTTTGCATGTTCATTTGTTTGGGGGAGTAGGCTGCTGATATGAATTTGAAATCAAATTCTGGCCTTTACATAAATATTAATGTTTGGGTTTCCTAGTCATAACTTTTTAAATCTGTGGCTAATATACAATTTCATAATTGTAGCTATTTGGAAAGGAGTCTTGTGTAAAGAAATGCCAGGAGGCGTTCTGGGCCCGTACAGAGGCTTCTCGACTTAAGATGGGGTTACGAACCTGATAAACTCATCGTAGGTTGAAAATATTGTAAGTCAAAAATTAATACGCTTAATTTACCAAACATCATAGTTTAGCCTAACTTACCTTAAAGATGCTCGGGACACTTATACTAGCCTACAGTTGAGCAAAATCATCTAACACAAGGAATACACTGATGTGGGTCAATTGTCATTTGCTCTCCTGATCTTGTGCCTGACTGGGAGCTGCAGCTTGCTGCCTCTGTTGAGCATCGTGAGAGAGTATCACACTGCATATTACTAGCCTGGAAAAAGATCAAAATTCAAAATCAAAGTTTGATTTCTACGAAACGCTTTGCTTTGGCACCATCATAAAGTCAAAAATTTGTAAGTCAAACCATCATTAACTCTGGGATCATCTGTATTGTTTTCTCTTCGAGGCAAATGTAAGCCATAGGATAAGACCCTGTGGAGGAACACTTATGCATATTGTTTCATTTAATTTTTAACAATTCTGTGAAGCTTGTTATTTTATTTATAACTGAGGAAATATGGGGCCCAGAAAGATTAAATATGTTGTCTGAGGCTTCTAGCAGGATTTGAACATCAAAGCTCATGAATGTCTCCTTGTGTCTAAGAACACTGCCTTTGCCAAGCTTCTACGAAGGAATCAAGAAGTTGGCTCAGATTTGGGTCCTGACCACCCTTACCTGTCTCCTTCTGCTTAAACATCCCTACGTTTACAGGATGGGGTTGGATCTTACCTAGAGCAGCCTCAGGTGGGATAACATGGCTTATATTTTCCTAATGGAACATCACTATACATTCATATCATCTAGTCTCCACAATTCACCAAATGTGAGTCTGATCCTATTCCTTTTTTTGTGTGTTAAAGTCCCTAAACAGTTTTAAATGACAAATAGAGTAACATCTTAGGATCTGAAAGGTAATTGTGTAATGAGAGACATATCTGCTCCTTCTAACTCTTCCCCTCCTCCTTTAATTGGTGGCCTCCTATTATTCTCCCTTCTTTTACCTCCTAAAAACAGACCTGTGTCATTCAACTTCCAGAGCCTTGGCACTTGCCATTCCCTCTGCTGGAACTATCCTTCCTCAGATCTGTGTGAGGCTTCTCCCACCTCATCGGGCAGGTTTCAGCTTACATGTCACCGTCTCTGAGAAGCTTTCCCTGACCACCTTAGCTAAAGTGCTCTTCCCTATCAGATTTCAAACCAGCATCTCCTTTATCATTTTTATTTTCATCACCATTCTCTAAAATTATCATTTTTGCTTTATATTTATTGTTGTGTTTTTTTTTCCCACACCAGAACATCGGCAGGAAAATATCCCTGTTCATCACTCTATTCTCATGATTAAAGGTCACATTTTCCTGCTTATTTGGTATCTGGGCACTTTTGCTTGGCCAACAGACACTGTGAATTATACATACATATCTACAATCCAACTGGAATTTCATGTTTACTCTGGTGTCATTGGCGAGGGATCATTTTATTTTTTTATGTAGATATCCAATTATCACTATGCCATTTTTTGAGGTAACGTTCATTTCTTCCATGGTTCAACAGTTCTTTGTCATAATTCGAATATCCATATGTGCATATTGTTTCTGGACTCTCTCATCTATTCCATTGATCTGCTTGTCTTTTTTTCCTCCAATACCACATCATCTGAATTACTGCAGCTTTACTTAAGCTTTACTGTAGCTTAATTTACTGTGTAAGACTTTTTATACAAAGTGTTATAACAAGTAGTTTTATAATAATCTAATACAGCTTATCTTTTATTCAAGAACGTTATCTTCAAAAGTCTATCTACCTAATAATCCAAGACATTGCTCACTGTGGACCCAGGTTCAGCACCACTGAAGTGCAACATATGTGACTACAAATCAGATACAAATAAAAATACTTTTTCTGCTGCCTTGGACCAACTTCACGATACGCTTTAAAATATTTAGAAATTTGTGGTATTATATTTCCTCAAGGATCTTCTTTTTAGACAGATGTAGAGTCACCATAAACATCTTGTGCATCATTGTACAAATATGTAATATTGTTATCAGAGGTCACCTAAATATAATTTAAGGCTTCACAGAATTGTATGAAAATTCTTTAAAATTTTTTATACTTTAATATTTCATGTTTAAATGTGCTACTTTTAACATCAATTATAACTAACTTTCTAACTTCAT
The DNA here is from genome assembly GCF_902729225.1 of Pteropus medius. NCBI lineage: Eukaryota > Metazoa > Chordata > Mammalia > Chiroptera > Pteropodidae > Pteropus > Pteropus medius. The sequence goes on along the minus strand of NW_024340696.1, from coordinate 15,985,397 downwards.
CACTCAACTCTAACAGAACTTGGTTTTAGGGATTACATTCTTTACGTAAGCACAAACTCAGAGATATAACAACAAAAGTGCTACCTTTATTAGTCCCCTACTTAGTTATTTAAAGTTGCAAGAGCTACTGTGTAGCTTGAAGCATCATTGCCATTAACCGTCTACCAGTTTTATTCCAGTCCTACTGCTGGCATCAGCACAGTCTCAGAGTGCAAAGTTAGAAGTGTCATGAAGATTGCTGCTCTGCCATTGGGAGTGGGCAGTCTTAGAATAGTAATTCAGGTTGCGGAACTGCCTAAACCTCTTGCTACACTAAGTGGGCAAAGGGATTTTCGTGATCTATCAAGGTCAGAAAAGTCTTGCAGCAGATTTTGCAGACAATCTTCGCTCCCTCTGCAATGGGGACGTTGCACTCCGATAAGGCTTTCTTGCACTTGGACAGCAACAGATATCGTCATCGCAGGGGTAAGGCTAAGCTGGCAAGGACTGCATGTTCTAATGAGGATGTGGCCACATTCATTTTTGCCAGGAAGTGGCAGAGTTTTCAGGATCTATAATTTCTTGACAGAAGTTACAACTAGCAGTGAGGTGTTTCTATAGAAAGTTATGGGCTCTTCCTCTTGGGAAATTCATCATTACCCCTAAGAAAGAAAAGCAGAGGCCCAAATCAGACCTGGAAAAATAGATTTCGAACTGTTCATGGCAGGCTACCATTTCCTTCACGGGCATAACAAAATGGAATCTGTCAGTTCGTTGAATGGGTTCTTTATGTGAGACCGAGGGACACATGAAAACCAGACTGTAGATTCAGCCCCTGGATTCAACGAACAAAAAGTCTCATCCTCTAGTTTGCAGTCACTAGTGATGTTTGCTACATTACTATTACTATTACTATTTATTTTAAGATTGATCTCAAAACATATTATATTCTTGTCTACCTTTTCAGAGAAAAAGATTGATGACAAAGGAATACTAAGGATTGAGACGACATGAAAACAAGCATGATTTTTTTTTTTATTTTTCTTTAAATCAAGTTTGGATACACAGTAGGAAAAAGAGAAAGCTTCAGGGTCAGCCTTGATTTATTCACTGTTAAGTCAGATAAAGCCTTTTGTAACCAAAGATAACACACTAAAATATTATTAGTCCTTTTAGCCACAAAATCCAACCTCTTCCATGTAGTCTAACAAAATGCAAACAAACAGTGAAAAAAATGTTCCTCTAATGGTTTCACAAAATTGTACAACTGGTGGCTTACAACCATAGAATAATCCTTCTGTTCTTTATAAGAATATTTAAAATCCTGAAAGTAGACTTATGTTTTAGGTTATTAGTGACTTCTAAAATATTAATGTGATCTATCTGGCCAGGGCTAAACTGAAGATCTGAAAAACTCTGAAGTTTATCTTCTGAGCACTGACCATTTCTCTTTCCACGTCCCCAGATTCACTGCCTTCTGCTTATGAGGTTACATCCCTCATTTCCTTCTGAGGCTCAGGGAATCCGGGCTTTCTGATTTAGCTACCATTCTCACGTGCTTCTTTTCAAAGAAATCAGCTTTCAGAATTCTCACACTGAATTTCACTTGTCTCAGCTGCAGCTTCTTGCCCAAAACTTGTTTCAAACTGTAATGCCATGGACAGCTGTGTCATATTAACAGTACTGGTATCACATGAGCTAGGCACCTAGACATCTTGAGCACTTGAAGGACTGATAAAATGTGATGATATTGTCTTCTTGGTTATTAGGCATGTCATCTGACTTAAGGTTGTCCACAATTTACAGTGAATCCGGGAGAAAGAACCCCCAAAATGAACTCCCATAGCTCACTCTCTAGTTTAATATGTAAAATGACAGATGACTTCATGGTGCATTGGAGGTGCTAGCTAGCTGGCTTCTTTTCGTACGGAGTAATTATGCTAATGAAGGCATGTAATTGGAAGGGCGCACACTGGTCCAAGTCACTGCACACTGATGAACTCATGGCCATTGGCTGCCGCTTGCCATTCTGCATGGAGCTGTAGGCTTAGCTTTGATGCTTTGCCCCAGCTTCTGCAGCTTAAATGAGTTCTGCATGTGGCACTTTGCTCCCGCACCTATGCATTAGGAAAGACATGGACAGAGTTCTTGTTATTAGGTACTGTTTACATGCCTTAATAACAGGGTTTACATCACATGATTTAATGTGGCAAAGGCCTTCCCTGTCAACACCTTGATACCAGCCGGATCATGTTCATGATCTGATCTTCCTCTGTTCCTGAGAATAAGGCTCAGGATTGTGTTCTGCAAGTTGCCAGCACAGAGCAGAGTCTACAATGGTAGCGTCACAGAGTTGACCGTGAAGTCTGTGGTTGTTTAGTTCCTCAATGATCTGTGCCAAGTGTTTGAGAGAATCACACTGTCTTCTTTCTCTTTTGGAGAAGGCATTGACCCATCCACAAACAGATACAATGACGTGAAGAAGTAGTGAATATATCCATGATGGATTTTTTTTCTCCTCTCCTCCAACTTTTATTCTCCACGCCTCAGCCCGTTTATGGAAGGACTCTTGCCTTCACTTTTGAAAGATATTTACACTGGATGTAGCATTCTATTTATTTAATAACATACAGATGTCTCCTCTTTTTATCTTTTGTCATAAATAGCTTCTGATATCTGCTATCCTTCTGAATTTTGCTCTTTTCTTCGTTTGCCTTCATGGCTGCTTATTTTAAATTTATTTGTTTGTTTTATCACTGGTCTTCAGTGATTTGATTATTCTGAGCCCTGGGTTATTTTCTTTATGTTTATTAAACTTGTGTTTTATTGAATTTTTGTCTTTATGGTTACATAATTTTCATAAAATTTGGAAAGATTTTGACCATTATTTCTTCAAACATTTTTTTTCCACTCTTTCTCCTCTCTTCTGGGACTCTAATTTCACATGTATTTAAACAGGTAATTTTTAATTTTTTTCAGTCCTTTATTTTTATCTCTGTGCTTCATTTTTGAACAGTTTCTATTGCTATGACTTTTAAGTTTATTTTTTCTTCTGTAGCATTCAAATTTATTATTACATCTTCAGCATGTTTTTTATTTCAGACATTTTTCAATTTCAGAAATTTCATATGGGCCTTTTGTTAAATCTTTCAATATTTTTTGTTGTTTTTATGCCGAATGCATGCAAATATTTATAATAGCTGTTTTAACGTGCTTGTCTACAAATTCTATTATATCTATCCTTTCTAGGTCTGTTTCTATCGATTTTCTTCTAATTAATTTTAAATTTTTTCTGCTTATATGAATGCCCAATTATTTTTAATTAGATGCCAAACATTGTGAATTTTCTGTAATTGGGTGCCAGATTTTGCAGTATTTCTTTAAATAGTGATGGACCATTTTGGGATAAAACACAATTAAGTTATTTGGAATTAGTTCTATGTTTTTGAGTTTTGCTTTTAGGTTTTGTTAGAGCAGGCACAGAACAACCTTTTTTTTAGGATTAATTTAGCCTTATTATGAAAGTGATATCCTTCTGAGGTCTGTTCTCTCTGCCTCGTGAACTACAAAGTCTACCCATTCAGCTGGAAGAAACATAAACTGTATAACTATGTTAACTTTTAGAATTGTGATTCTTCCACTGTCTTGGGTATTTTCTCTCATGCTTATACAAATCAGCACTCAGCCAAAGACTTGAGGGGACCCCCATGTAGCTCTTTAAGCTTCCCTCTCTGCCTCTTAACTCCAAAGCCCTTCCTTATAAATTATAGCCATCTTTTCTTCTGAATACTCCACCCTCTGAATCCTCAATGCCATCGAAGCATCTAGTTTGTTTGAGTTATTCCTCTCTGCACTGTGGCCTGGAAACTGCTTCTATACATTGTTTGGGCAACAATAGGGCTAACCTTGTTTAACTTTATCTCAGATATCACAGTTTTGTGCTTCCTGATGTCTAATGTCTGAAAGCCCTGATTTTATATATTTTGCCTTTTCTCTGGTTTGTTTGTTTGTTTGTTTTTAGCAGGAAGATAAATCTAATCTCTGTTATTTTACCATGACCTGAAGTTGAAATCTCTAATTTATTTAATTTTTGCTTTGTTTATTTTACCTACAATAAAATGTAAGCTTTATAAGGGAACGTATATCTATGATTGGTTTATTCACTGAGGTATGCCAGCCATCTAGAATTGTTTCTGGCATATGGTAAATGTTAAAAAGTATTTGTTGAATTAATGAATAAATGAATAAGTTGATATCATTTTATAGTCTGAGTTCTCATTTTTTGTAGAATATTATTTTTGTTTTACAGAGGAAACACTAATTCAGCTGGAAGTTTTTGGCTACTCGACCAGTTTCTCTATTACAGCCCACAATTTGTCACTGTTTAGCAAAATTATATAAATTACACCCTGGTGGTTCTAAAAATTGTTTGACCTTGATGATGGTTTTTATAATGATAAGGAGGAAAGGAGATACTCCAAAAACTTCAAGTGTTTTATAATACCTACAATTAGGTGACATAACATTCAAGGCAATGTTCTAGTAGAAAGTGATGGACTTGAGTATTTATGCTCAGATGGTTTTGAAAGCTTCCCTCCCATCACTCTTGGCTCCCCCCATTCACTTACAGAAGGTATTCTGCAGTTAGAAATCTCTATAATATAAAAATTCAGCTGGAAGAAACTTAAGTCATTCAATTTTTAAATTAAAAAAAATTAAAACATTCCTAGCCTTAAAAATTACTGTTATTAATCAGTACTAGGAACAGTAGCAAAAAATAAATGAACTCAGAACATCAATTGCAAAAAAAAGAAGTTTATGACCCTGAACAGGAAAATTTGTCCTGGAAAGGCTTCAACTAACAGAGGAAGAATATGCCACTTGCCTCAGAACTTGAGAAGAATGGAAAAAAAAAAAAGGCAACAGAGAGCATTCGAGGGAAAAATTACCATCTTAAATATATTCCTATACATGTCAGAAATGAACTAACTTTCGAAAGCTATTACCTGTTAATTGGAAAATCACAGAGCAGATGGAACCAATTAATCTACAATTACAGAATCACCATAATTCAAACAAAAATAATTAACTCAATTGCAAGATATGAGTTTTTAAGAAAATTTTTCCTAATATCTCTAAAATTGGGCAAGAGGTGCAGGTTTTCATTGCCATAGGAGAGTTTAAACCATTCCTGGGGACTAAATTTTCCTTCAGAATAAAAGAGAGGTTGGTCTTATTGTGAAATGTACAGTCCTAACTTCAGGAGAAATACAGAGATTAAGTGTGTTAATATCATTTGTGTAAGAATGTTTATTTTATATCTACTACACATGAGGGACTGTGTTAGTTGATGATTATAAAGTACTAGCCAACAACAGAAAAGGATTCTGTCATCATGAAGCTTACAGTCTAGTATGTGGCAAATTCCAAACCACCACCCAAATAAATTCCAAATTGCGATTGTGACTGATGCTGCGAAGAAAGGCTACATGGTGTAGTATCAACTGTAGATTGAATGTTTGTGTCTCCCTCAAATTCATATGTTGAAACCTAGTTCCCAATATAATGGCATTTGACATGAAGCCTTTGGGAGGTGATTAGCTCATGAAGGTGCTGGTAATATAGTAGTATTGTTTTTAATTTTTTGAGAAGCATTCATATTGTTTTTCATAACAGCTGCACTATTTTTCATTCCCACCAAGGTTTGAACAGATATTTCATTTAAAAAAAATATATCCAAATGACCAGTAAACTTAGAAAAACGTGCTTAACTTTATATATCATCATGGAAATGCAACCCAAAACTACCAGAATGACTAAATAGATAAAATACTGTGATAATTTCAAATGTTAAGTGAGGATGTGAAGCAAATAGAATCTTCATGCTTTTCTGGTGAGAGTATAAATTGAGATTGCCACTTTTGAAAATGCTTTGTCAGTAGATACTGAAACTGAACTAAGTCATAGCTTAACACCCAGCAATTCCATCCACTAGTGTATACCCAACAGAGGTGCATAGGTATGTTCACCAAAAATATGTCACAAGTGTGCTCACAGCAGCATTATTTGTAACAGATTGATAATGGAAACAACTGTCAATAATAGAAAGGATAAACACAGTGAAATATTAGCCAGTAGTGACAGTAAGTAAACTGTAACACCATGAAGAAATATGGATCAATCTCATAAACGATATGGTGAGAGAAAGAAGTGAGACACAAAAGTAGTATATACTATATGATTCCATTTATATAAAATTAAAAACGAGGAACATTATTTTATAGTGTTGAAGTAAGATAGAGGTTACTTTTGCATGGCTAGTAACAGAGATGGGACGTGCGGGTAACTTTGGGGATGCGGATGAAGCTCTGTTTCTTGATTCGGGTTCTGGTTACATGAATGTGTTCACTTTGTGAAAATCCATTGCACTGCACACTTAGGATATGGACCCTTTAATTATACATGTTATACTTCAGTAAAAAGGGAAAAAAGACAGAAGAGTAACACAAGCACCCGAGGAATCCCATGTTATTAAAAATAATCATACACCATTTCATGAACGATTTAAGTTCATTTTTAGAAATTATCTATATAAATTAGGAGAACTCGGAGGGGGTACTTTAAACTATTTTGTATTTTACTATTTAGCATAAGCAAGTCAAGACACTGAGAAAGAAGGAGAAAGTTAAAGAATAGATAGAAGTAAATATTCATATGTAATGAAGAAACATTCTGCTTCTAAGGTCTTTATACATTGTTTGGAACTAAATCAGTGCCATATTCAAGAGTGATACCAATATAACTTTTTATCCTGGAGAAGGATAAATTGAATCAAAAAATAAAGTGCAAGTTTTCATTTTCGCAGTTATTTATATATTTACTTGTGTGTTCTTAAATATGCTTAAACATTCTTTTATATCCTTTCTTCCCTCTCTTGCTACCTCCCTCTCAATCTCTCTCCCCTCTTTCTCATTTTATTTTATTTATTTTAATCCTCCCCTTCACTTCCACCCCTGACCTATGGACTTTGCCGTTTTCCCCTTAAGAACTGGATCTCTGAAGGCAGGCCATCTCCTCCCACACACTCACGTTGTACACCCAGGGCCTGGCGCACCCAGGGTATGGTCCGTGGCTCTACCTGGGGCGCGAGCCCAGGACCTTCTGTGTGTAAAGCAGAAGTGCTAACCACTACACTATAGAGACAACCCCTCTTCCCCCGCTATTTTAAAAAATCAAGCAACACAGTAGTTGAGTGCCAATATATCTTGTTTATAGGGACATCATTATCTATTAACTATCATCCTAGCTTCCCACAGGTCAAGCCAACCCTATATTTATTCTGATTCGTTGTCCAGTAAGTGTTGTCAGTTATAGTCTGTAGTCCTAAGATCTTATCTCTACAATATTAGAGACGCCAGTTATATGACAGCCTCTCAGTATCAAGCACAGCCAAACACCAAACTTCTCATTCTGATGTCTCCTTCATCACTGTATTTCTTAAAGCCCTAATATAGAAAGTGTCTATTAGGTTCTTGATACTAAAACTATGGTTCCCACACTACCGGACCAATCTTATGCCCAACACAGATATAATATATCAGAATTCACATTTTGACAAATTTCTCTGGGTATTTCAGATGCACATTAAAGTTTGAGAGCCACTACTCTAGGCATTCCCTGGGGAATATGTTCAAGTGATAGGTTCTTAAGTCTTACACAATAAATCATTTCTAACAGGCCCACTTTCTTGAACTTCTGGCCTTCTTTCGTGCCCTGCCAAAAGAGTTTGACACCTCAACTTTATTGACTGTAAATTACTATCATATTCAAGTTTTAAAAATCTATTCTGATAAACATTAGAAGCATCTTTGGCTGTCCTGAATGTAATACTAAATCATAAGTCATAACGGATTTAAATGGTATCAATAAATACTCCCCTATCCACAACCCAGCTCCACCAGTGCAACGCCCTCAACACTTCGCCTTCATATGTCAGATCCTATGACTCCTTTAGTAGTCGGCTGTTTCTTCCAGGAGCAAAGTTGGCATTTTCTTGCTAAGGTTCTAGTAAGACCAACTCTGGTTTTGATTCTAGAGACAATGAAATATTGGAGTAACTTGAGGAAGACAAACATTTTGAGAAACAATTGCTCCAAATGTAAGATTGCCAGATAAAAAAACAGGCCATCCAGTTAAATTGGAAATTTAGATAAGCAACAAATTTGTTTTAGTATAAAGATGCCTTGAATATTGCATGGGGCAAATTCACACTAAAAAGCATTTGTTGTTTATCTGAAATTCAAATTTAACTGAGTATTTTTTTTAATTAAAAAAAATCTTTATATTTTAAAACAGTTTTAGATTTATAGAAAAATTGCAAAGATGAGAGTTTTCATATGCTTCTCACACAGTTTCCCTTATTATTATCATGTTACGTTGGTATCGTACATTTGTTACAATCAACGAACCAATATGGATACATCTTTATTAACTGAAGTCCATACTGTATTCAGATTTTTTTAGTCTCTGCCTAATATCCTTTTTATGTTGCAGCATACCTCAGGGTACCACATTACACTGACTTGTCATGTTTCCTTCGGTTCCTCTTGGCTGTGAGATTTCCTCAGATTTCACATGTTTTTGATGACCTTAAAAGTTTTGAGGAGTACCAGTCAGGTATTTTGTAGACTGTCTTTCTATTGGGATTTCTATGACTTTTAAAAATCATGATTCAACAGGGGTTCTGTGTTTTTGAGAGGAAGATCACAGAGCTTAAGTGCCATTTTTGTCATATGATATATATATGTATATACTAACAGCATGGCTCGACTTTGAACCTTATTTTTTTTAAGGTGTGTATTTGGAGTCACTGTTTTCTGCAAATACAAAAAAAGGGGGGGCACTTAAATCTCAATTAGACCCTAAAGTATCTTATCTCGGTTTGTTGTAGGATTTTATGGTTTGTTTGAGGAACGAATCATCAACGGACTATCTACTAATCATACCATAGAAAGTACCACATCTGAGACTATATTATTTAAACAGTTAACATTTATTAATATGTCATCCAATGGAAACACTCAAAAGGTGAATTTTTCTATTAATTTTTTTATCCGTGAATTTATCTAAGTGTTATGACAATTTTTTCCTCTGACTTTTTTTAATAGCTGCACAATGAAGAAGGAACAGAAGGCCTTGGATGTTGGCTGGCAGATTACCCACATAATATCAAGAAATAAATACCTATAAAACCATGGTTAAAGAGACCATCCATAATGAGTTTCCCAGACAGAGTGATATCTACTTTGGGCAGGTCGCGGTCACCAGGATCAAGAGCCTAAATGGGTCTCCGGGAGCTTGGAAAATTGCTGGTCTGGGGAGATATCTTGAATGCTAATATCGACATTTCCTCTTCCTATTGCTCTATACAGTTAGTATAACCTCTATCAGTTTAGCAAATATTTATATTCTTATCTATCTTTGTTCGTGTATTCTTATCCCAGATAACAAAACCCGTAACTCTCTGCTGTAATATTTTGTATATAATTGCCAATTTTTTTTTTAAATATGGTGTTTTTCACCCCAAGAAACCTTATTCTTGTCTGAGCTTGTCACAACTTTCAGAGACTTTCACAGCTTTTTCTTGTTCCTTTGCGGTCTCTAAGTTTCTGCTCGTTATTATTAAACACTCTGTACCCACTGTTGAATTAGGCGTTGTTAAGAAAACAAATTTGAAATCATTAAAATAATAGTTGTTAAAACCCTACTGTGCTAGGCGGAATGGTGGACTCTCAGATAACAAAAATAAGGGAGAATAAATTATAAAATTTATCAAAATGTGAAATAAGAGCACAGTAATGGTAATAATGGTCAGTCACTTAATTAGGTCGAAACACAATGTACAGAGAGGAGACGTAAAAGATAGAACTATAAAGCTAATATCAGATTGTACTGTGAAAGGCCTCGTTTGCTTCCTAAATGTCATGAACTTTATTTTAAGTACCTGTGTGCTAAGATTGAATCTTGACTTTCTGAAGACTTCACTGCTGGCTGTAGGAAGAAAAAGACATAAAAGTTAAACAGACTGCCCTGGGATAAATGAAAATCTACTTGAGAAGGTAAGACTTATGAACATAAGATAAGGAATAATTCAAAATGGAGTATGCACAAGTAGATAAATCCTGGTCTAGAAACTATATGATCCATAACTACTAGCGTTTCTTTAATTCATTTTCCTTTTTCCAGTTAGTTCTGTTGTTAAAGCACAAATCCAATGATTTCAACTTCTGCATGTCATGACCCCTGAAATCCTTCAATGATTATCTATTATTTATAGAAAACAAAATTAAATTTCTTTAACAAGTCTTATAAATTGCTACCCCACATTTATAATTAAGTTTTCTCCTTTTTTCTGCATTTCAACCACACTGGCTTTTGTAGACCCTGCACAGCAGTCAGTATCTTAACTTTTTGAAGCAGTATTTACTTTTACAATAAGACTGTTCCCTGTGTCTCGAATGCCCTTCCCATCCTGGCTATCTTCTCTTCTAATTTAATTCCAGGCATTTCACCTCAAGAGTTATCCCCTGGAAAACATTCATTGCTTCTCTAACTTGTGTAAATCCCAATTATTCAGTTTTATATTGTATCAGTCAGAGTTCTCCAGAGAAACAGAACCAATAGGAAAGAGAGAGAGAGAGAGGGTAGAGATAGATAGAGAGAGAGGGAGAGAGAGAGACAGAGACAGAGACAGAGAGACAGAGAGACAGAGAGACAGAGAAAGAGATATAAAGAGATTTATTAGGAGGGATTGGCTCACAGGATTATGGAGGCTGAGGAGTTCTGTGATCTGCCTTCTGCAGGCTGTATGCCCGGGAATATCTGTGGTGTAATTCCAGTCCAGGTTCAAAGGTCTGAGAACCAGGAGCACCTGTATCTGAGGGGAGGGGAAGATGGATGTTTGCCCTTCCTCCCTTAGCTTTTTGTTCAGACCCTCAGTGAATTGGAAGATGCCTACCACATTGCTGAGGGTGATCTTCTATGCTCAGTCTCCCAGTTCAAATTCTAGTCTCTTTTGGAAATATCCTCACAAACATACCAAGAATTAATGTTTTGCCAGCTATCTGGGCATCCCTTAGCCCAGTAAGTCTGATGCAAAATTAACCATCAGAGTTCACTTTGTTTGTTTCTCATCTCTCAAAGATCAATATCTTTTAGCTATTCACTCTTTCTACTCCCACACCATCAGATTTTTTCTTTATAATTTTTAAGTTCACATGAAAAAGTGTATTTTCTCAATTAAAAAATCAATCTCTATTGACCCAATATTACCTTCCAATTACATGACCATTTTCTTCTACTTTCCTTCACAGAAAAATTCTTCAAAAGAATTTCCTACTCATTATCTCTAAGTTTTCTCTTCTCATTTTTTATTGGATCCAACTCAGCCAGGCTATAGTCTTGAATACTATTCTCAAATGGCTCTCCTTGAGACAACCACCAACAGGTACATTGCTAAAGACGTGGACAAAACTCAGTCCTCATTCATACCTGACCTAGCGCCCGAAGGCAGGACATGGTGACCAATGTTTTCTTCACAGTTTTTTTACTTGATTTACAGGGAATTACACTTGAATGGTTTCTTCTCACTCTATTGGAGGCAGTCTTCTCAATCTTGCTTGTTGTCCCCTCTTCATCTCTTGGTTCTGATGTGCACTGCTCTGAGTAGTGTTATGAAATCTCCTGCTGTCCCACTTATCCTGCCCTGGACGGGAATCATCCCTTCGTCCACGTCTCCACGCTGTAGGCAGCTACGTGCTCCCCATCAGTCATGTATCAGTAGCCATCTTGGTAATCAGATCGGCTGTGGTGGTATCACAGTGCTTGTGTTCAAGTAACTCTTATTTTACTTAAATTGACCCCAAAATGCAAGAGTAGTGTTGCTGGCAATTTGGATATGCCAAAAAGGAGCTATAAAATACTTACTTCGAGTGAAAAGGTGAAAGTTCTTGACTTAATAAAAAAAAAGAAAAAATCGCATGCCTAAGTTGCTAAGATCTATGGTAAGAACAAATATGTGAGATGGTGAAGAAAGGAAAGGAAATTCATGTGAGTTCTGCTGTCGTACCTTGAACTGCAAAAGTAATGGCTACAGAGTGTGATAAGTGCTTAGTTAAGGTGGGAGAGGCTCTAAATTTGCGGGTGGAAGACATGAACAGAAAACGTGTTCTGATTGACGGCACATGTGGTACCAGAAAGCACTGAGCCTGTATGAAGATTTCAGCAAGGGATCCCCTGACAGGAGTGACACCGAGGCTGCAAGCGAGGCTGGTTACACAGATTCAGGAATACGTCTGGTATTTTACCATCTCACATCAGCACAAGAAGAAGAAGGGTGAGTACAGTACAATAAGATAGTCTGAGAAAGAGAGAGAAAGACCACATTCACATAACTTTTATTGCAATATATTGTTATAGTTGTCTTATTTTATTATTAGTTATTGTTATTAATCGCTTACTGTACCTGATTTATAAATTAATGTTCTTATAGGTATGCAGGTGTGTAAAAACCATAGTATAAGGTTCAGTACTATCTGTGGTTTCCACTGGGAGGTCTTGGGATGTATACCCTGAGGATAAAAGGGAAACTACTATATAGTGTTTTTAGAAAATACTGGTTTTCTACCTGAATAAAAATGTTTAAGTGATGGAGCTAGAGAATAAATGTTTTAAAGAAGTCATTGTATAATTTCTATGCTTATCAAGGTGCAATTTTTATGCGTATTGAGGTGCAGTATTTAGCTGCAAAAAATTCTCTGGTGATCTTTAAAAAAATGCTGATAACCAGGCTTAACCCCAGAAATATGATTTAATAAGTAGCAAGATTGAGAATCTATGGTCAAACAGAATTAGGGATCAATATTTTTTGAATAAATAAAATATGTGAGTGACTGGCTAAAATGTGAATTGTTATAAACTTACATTCCTTGACAATTCAGTTAAGTTCTCATTCTTCCGTTTACCATCTTTAGTTTCTTAGTGTGAAGGAAAGATTAAAAATTAAATTCCTAACTTCCATATTACAGTTGGGGAAAGTTCTCATTACCTCTTGACTATAATTTCTGCTCTCATTTTGCCTTTTTCTCCTTACTGAAGCCAGTGCTAAAAGAACCCAATCATATTTGAGAACTTATTTATGTTTCTTCTTATTAACCCAGATCCATTTGATTGTGACAGAAACTGAAATACCACCTTAAATGGAAAAATAAAAAAATGTTGCTAACATAACTAGACAGGCCAGAGATGCATCTAGGATTTGATGAATTCTATTTCCATTTTTTGGCCTGATTTCTTCATTTGGCTTAACTTTAAGTCACAGTTTTTCCCTGCAACCTCAAGTTCACTGTTTAGCAGTTTAGCATCCGTGTTAACCAGGCAAAATTTCAAAGATTAACCCAAATATTCAACCTGAATCATGGGTTCATCTCTCAGCCAAACTGTAGCTGAAAGGGTGGAATGGATGGACTGGTCAGGCATATGTCTCTCACGAGTGTGTATTTTTCTGGTTTTGAATAGGAGTGTTTATATAGGTTTACCCCCATGCAAGACATATAGACTGAGAGTGGCAAAAACATGATTCCCCAAAGGAGAAATAGAGGGCTCTTTCCAAGGGAAGAAAGGAAAATTCAAAGCAGACAAAATGAAACAATAGGATATATTCGGGATAATTATTTAAAGTTTTATCTTAGTCCAAAAACCACTACTTATGCCCTATTTACCTCTACCGACCCAAAGCTCATCACTCCTCCTTCTGTACCCTATATTTCAGTCACACCAAGCTACTTGTTTCTGGAACATGCCATACTTGTTTACATCCCTGCTTTTGCACATGTTATTTCTTATATCAGGAATACTTGCCAAATTTCTATTCATCTTTCCAGGTATATCTTTCAATTTTTTATTGCTATGTAAGAAACAACTCTGAAATTGAATAATTTATAAAAATCATTTTAATATTTACTCAAAAATCTGCAATTTGGGCAGCACTTGGCAGAACAGTCCATCTCCACTTAATATAGTATTAGCCCATGCAGCTCAAAGAACTGGAGACTTGTAGAAAGAGGTGGACTTGGGTCATATATCTGAGGCCTCAATGATCACTGTCAACTGAGCATTCAGCTGGAGCCATTCCTGGGGCATCCTAGTTTCCTACCATGGGGCTTGGGCTTCTCATAGCATGGCAGCTATGCTTCAAGGAGAGGATGTGGAAATTGCCTGTCCTCTTTAGTCTCCAGACATTCTTTTTGATGTTTTTCTTGGTCAAAGACAAATACAAAATTAACTTAGATTCAAAGACAAGGGAAACAATCCCTCTTCATCAAACAAGGAGCATGTGAGGAGTGGGACATACATTCAGATGGCAGTGGCAGTGAAATGGGGAGCTGTGTGCGTCTTCTTTGGAGACTCCCTATTGCAGCATAAGTCCAGCTTAATGATTTCCATTTTCTAGTAGATTGTCTCAGCCTCTAAATGATACCAAGTAAAGTTAATAATTTTTGTGTCTCTATTCTTTTACAAGAATGTTTCTCATAGTATGTTTTACAGATTTGTTGGGAGGCAAAGAGGCCTAGTAGAGAAAAGTTAAAAATTTCTTTTTTTTAGTCAACTAAGTTTGTGATTAATCTAGCACACAGATCTCCCTATCACAAGAATTATTAGAATTTATAATATGCTAATATGCATTGCAAACCTACCAGTGACAGGAGTAAGGAGGATGATAGAGGATGGGAAAGGGCACATCATAGAGTATTTTCTAATACATTTGACATGGAACTCTTTATATGGACAATTTCAGGAACAAATCTTCTATAATGCATGCTTTGGAAAACCTAGCCTAAATATTTTTTTTTACAAGCCTCTAGCAGTCTAGTCATCATGCAATATTATAGTTATTTGATTGTCTCAATTTATACGTTATACTATGAGTTCTCCCATCATGGGATTTTTTGGGGGGAGTAGGGGCTTGTTTTATGTCCAGCTATCATAAGAATGAACACATAGTAGTCACTTAGCAAACATTTCAGAAAGAAGAGATTAAAAAAAAAAAAGAGGAAGGCAGGGAGGAAAGAGAGCTTTAAAACCTGCACATGTATATCTAGTCTCGTAAGCAATCTGGCCATTTATGCAATGCCCAATTCATTTCTTAAAATTTAATCCTTCTATGGATATTATTTAAGGGGGTTATTGCAATTCAAGATGGGCTAAAACCGTGTTTCTCTTGCATATTTCCACTGGAGTAAGAAGAATATTGCGCCACCCCCTCCCCCCGAGTGATATATGTCTATATGATATGTATAATCTCTAGAATCTGCAATAGTTGGGTTATCTGGCAAATGACATTAAGGTTGCAGATAGAATTAAGTTTGTTAATTAGCTGAACTTAAAATAAGAAGATTTTTTATTTTTATTTTCAGATTGTCTGGATTAGGGCCAGTATAATCGCAAGATACTTAAAAGTGAAAAAGGAGAAAGGGGGCAATGAGCCAGGGAATGTAAGTGGCCTCTAGAAGCCAGAAAAGGCAAAGAACAGATTCTTCCCTAGAGTCCTCGGAAGAATCACAGCTCTACTGATACCTGATGTATGCCCTGAAACCCACTGAATTTCTGACCTCCAGAACTATAACATAATAAATTTGCATTACTGATAAATTTGTGGTAATATGTTATAGCAGCCATAGAAAAGTAATACACCTGTGGATGGTTGTTGTATTTTCTGGTTGACTAGTAAATGAAAAGAAGTGATATGAAGGTAAGAATTGTGCAGTCCTGGCTGCATTTAATTTATTTTAATAGCTTCAGTTTTAATTACCTTGATGCTACTATACGTTAGTAAATACACCACAGCCCACTTTGTAAAACTGGCTAATCTATATTAATAGATGCTCTCAGTATGGTGTTTGGTTCTAGGCTAATTCCACTATAGCGAAGCATGCATAAGTATTTGTAGAATATGGAAATGGATATTCTTTAGGTTATATAATTTGAGAAACATTGTGCTTTCAGTATGATTTGCAGCTTACAGAAGAACAGACAGTGCTTTATAAGAAAAAAAGAAATTTCAAAATATGAGAATTTTAATAAATATAAATAATTTACCAAAAGGATGTTTATTTATTTAAACTTTATTTTATTAAGTAGTCATTAAGCATCTCCTGTGTGTCTGTCATGGTCTCAGATAGTGGAATATACTGGTAAGTTAACACATGATCACTTAAGGTTCATATAGTTCCTTAGAGGAAACTGACTAGTAAAAATTTAATATCGAATCAATGTGAATGATGCTCTAATAATATGTACGAAGTATTAGAGAAGTACAGATGAGAGTGTAACTATCAAATTTTAAGCAAAACCTTACCAAGCTAATAAAAATGCAATGCACCTTTAAAGTACTCAGATGAATATATTAGAAAAATTAATTTCAGGAAGGGGAAAAGACACGTGAAAATATTTATATATCAAAAAGTGCATTTGGATGAGAAATGGGAAGTAATTTGTGGCCCTGGGATAGAGGTTATGTGTAGAAGATGAAGGCATAGTGGAAAGTAAAGAGCATTTTGAAGATTTTTCCTCAAACACCATGCAAAGCCTAAGAATGTGAGTCTTCATTAATATGCCCAGCATGTTGAATTTCATCCTGAAGGATGTGAAAAACCATTTAAAAAATTTTAAGCAAACCTGTAACAGAGCAAATTTACATCATGAGAAATCTAAAGAGTGGACAATGGATTGGAGAGATGTTATTAAAATGAATCAGATCAACATGACTAGAAATATCACGGTTCATTGGGATTATGTGGAGATTGGGATTTTGTGAAGTTTAGAAAACTGGAAGACACCTAAAGAGTAGATTCTGTGCGATAAGAAATAACTCTATAGGTTATATTTAGGCAACTAATGAAAGTTATCTTTCTTATTCAGATACCGCAATAAGGAAAACATATATATCATTTATCATAGTTGCAGTTCTTGTTGATGACATTAATAGAAAATGCAGATTGAACTTCTTCTGAAAAATAAATTAGTGCAGGATCTCACATACTTGAAATTGCAATAGGAGCTTTGAAGAGGTTCGATGTAATGAGTAAAATAATATGATTCCAAAACAATCTATATCTCCTTTCAACTCTGCTTTCATCGTCATTTTGCTTAAATTCAGAGCACTGTCTTTAACAAGTATTTTATATGACAATGCTTGTTAAAAATATGTCTGAATGATTGTTTTTAATATTTCACCAGCTTCAGATGATAAAAAAAACATATCTTCTCATTCTATTTCTTTCCAGAATAGAAAATAAATGATTAAAATTAGGAATAAGATCTTCATGAATATATTCATTCTGTATTTGAAATATTATATAATTAACTATACAGTTTTACTATTAAAGCCTGCATTCTATTTAAACTCATAATTAACTTGCTCGAATCCTCTCTTACTTTGGTAGAAGAAAATTTTAATGTTTTTGTTTACAAATTTTGTTTTTAATAACTGCAATTCATTAAATCTTAAGCAGCTGAAGTTATCTGTTCTTCCATTTCTTGAATAAATTGATGAAAGATTTTCAATTGATTTTGAACAGAATGCAACCAAAATTTAAAGATCTTGTTTACAAAACCAGTTAAATACCATATAAAATACTTTAATTAATTTTTGAAGTAATTCTTGAAATGTTAAAATATTGCTAAAATCCTACTGATGAAGGGCAGAAAAGAGAAAGTACAAATTCATATTCTAACGTTTTTTTAAATGCAACATCAACTTAAACATACACTTATAGATCGTTCACTCCAGTAAGACCATTGTTTTTACTATGACACTGATCTTTTTTGTCACTGCAAAAAGTAAATATTTTAGCTCCAATGTTGAGTATTTTAACAGCATTTACTCACACTGCTGTTATATATTTTGCTTTCAAGAGAATAAAATGTAAATCTTTACTTTGATCACATGAATTAGATAAAAAAGTCAAACTATTATTATAGTTAACTTATCTACTACTTGAAACATGTGGTAACACTGATATAACACTTATGTTCTTTAACTCTTTGTGAGTCTTTCTGTTCATGGAATTAAGTGTCATCTATTCCTTCACTTTTTCTATCTTCTCAAGAAAACTTGGATATACTTGCTTAGAAAAAGTCAGTAAATCTAAAGTAAAAGTCATATTTTATAGAATGATACATTAATGCTCCTTCTGGAGCTGGACACATTTGTCATTTCAGACATAGTTCACTTTAAATTGATAACATTGTTGGTGTAAATATTGATGTTTCTTCTGCAGAGTCATGTCTTCTAGTCTTCCTTTCCTGATAGTAGATGGTAATATCAATCGATATTTTTTTAAGTTAAATATTTATAAGTGTTTTAAGAAATGGAAATTCTGAAAATAATTTTTAAATGTTTAGTGTCTAACTTATTGCTGCCAAAAATTGATTGCAAAAATGAAATAAAATACTAGAAAACAATAAATTAGATAAATATCTATAAATTTACAACACTCAAAAAATATCAAAACCACTTAGCAAAAAATATTCACACTACTCCAAAAAGTTTAATAGGACTATAGAGCTACTGTTTCCTGTATATTTTTGAAGTATACATCAACCTATAATTTACATTGATCTGATTAACTGGAGGTCTTATGGATTTGGGACCTCCAAAACAAAGGTCATGGCACAAATCTTGATATCAACAGCTGGTATTAAAAATGGCCAACAGTGAGCAGCTGGGTCAAAGACTTCTCCTACCATTCTGGAACTGAAAACTGTAGCTCTCTTTCCTAGTTCCTATCATAATTTTATTTTATCAGAAAAGATTCTGAATTCTGCCCTTGAAAGGATGTTGTTATATTGTATCTGGAAAGAGAGAGCAAAAAAAGACCTGTAATCCTCCAGCTAGCCATTCGTTAAAATTAAGACTCAATTCATTGCACATGAGTTTCATCCACTATTGTACAAGATCATGGCAGGAGCTAGAAGTAAAATTTTAATATAACTAGTTTTAATAATGTATTACTAAAAAGTGAAAACCATAGGACAAATGTTGAACTGGACAGGACTTGAGACAATGGGCATATATTTCAAACTCAGTTAGGTTTACCCACATAGTATGACATTGCTGTGATTATCAATTCAGACTGTGTATGTAAAACACACTGTATAGATTAAAAAAACACTTAACATCACATTTGTATTGACAATATCTACTTTTACTATTTCCATTGTGATAATATGGTTCATATTTCAAACTTCCAGATCAGTCTGAAGCAGATGTACTGCCAAGAGCATGTTAATGGAGCCTTATGGAAAGAAATTGAAATCGAACTCTGCCTACCTTTAGCTCTGTAACCACCAACACATAAACTACTTCTCTGAAATGAAATATATTATCTTATAATATGGGGATGATGTTACCTCCATCAAAAAGTTTTTATAATGATAACATGAGTGAATAGTAGCAAAATGCTAAATTATTATAGCAGCACAATAACTCATTTTCCCTCTGTATGCTGAACTTCCTTCACTTCACTTTTTTGTCAAGAGTGTGATACTTTCAATCCACTCACATTAGAAAGACTAAATTAAAGGTAGAGGCTTTTTATAAAAAGGTTTCTTTTTCTAATATTTCTAGAATGGGAACCCATTTGGGTACAGGCAAAAAAATTAATAGTCATTAAGTACTGAATATAACAGTTGGTAGATTCAAGGAAAAAAATACAACTGTTTAAAGGTCTAATGTCACGTTTTAGATCCTGGGACTCCCAATATGAGTCTTGGCAATATCTGAGACTCTTGTTTCCAACTGTGGGTATGAGGAGTTAGGAGACCAGTTTAAGAAGGGAAAATATTGTGTGTTTGAATATCATAAAGTTCCATAAAGATCCTTTGATGGAACTAGTGATCAGAAAGAACAAAGGAACAGTTCTTTCATGTTTCTCCAGAGACTGACTATTGTTGAATCTAAATGACCTTGTAACATATATCACAATCTAACTGCCAAATATACAAGTATCTCATAAAAACCATTAAGTAAAATAAAGTAATTTGAATGAGAAAACAAGGATTATGAATATGTCATTCATAAACGAGAAGCCTTGAAATGCAATTAAACGTATGAAAAACGTCTCAGCTTCACTGATCTAGGAATTGGAAGCATGAGACAAACAAAAATGAAATGCACACATATGGCAAACCTTTCACACCCATTAGATTAGCAAAAATAAAATTCGACAGTAACAAGTGTTAGCAAAGATGTGGAAAAAGAAAATCACATAGTAAAGTTAACTGCTTGGAAAGCAAGTTTTTGACAATGCTCAGTAAAACTGTCGGTGTGTAAACTCTGTGACTGGCAACTGTATTTTGGGGTTTACAGACTATGAAAATTCTCTAACATGTACAATAGGAGACTTGTGCAAAGATATTTGTGGCAACACTGTTAATAATAGCAAAACACTGAAAATGACCCCAATCTAGTACTAGAAAAATAGAAAATGAAATGTGATACATATGCACAATTTAATACTTGACCTCAATTACAAGAAATGAATTAGACTTCTTTATAACATATGTCGTCTCAAAAAAAAGGCAATTTGCAGAATTATACATGGAATATGTGTATATATATGTTTAAAACCACATATAATGATAAATAGGTCTAAATAAATGGGTATATCTTTTTACCTATATATACACCTCTTGAGAATCTTTATGCATTCATAAATCTATCTATCTTTCTATCAATCTATTGAATACACACCTATATTTTTGAATGGGCTAGAATAATGCACATCAAATTTATAAACATAGTTGCTGCAGTTTTGCTAGGATGGAACTGTAGTTATCTCAGCAAAGTACATTTTAACTTCATCCATAATGTATATCTATTTATAATTAAAAAAATAATTAAGGCAAATTTTACAAAATGTAACCAGTATTTATTTTAGGTGGTACATACAATTATAGGTTATACCATTCTTCTTACTTTTTTATTTTAATCTTCTTTGTTGTCTAAAAGTAATGTCCTAAATGAAAAAATTAACTATATGTAGTGCTGGATTTTTAGCCCTTGAAATCTGAGTATATTTTTATTGACTAGAGAAGGCAAACATGGTCATCTGTGTGCAACATCTGTGTGCAAAATTCATAAGGGAATGGAAACCTACACTTGTTCAGAAGACCAAGATCTGCACAAATCTTGTACTCTTAAATATGTCTACAGTGAGAGAAGTGGCTCTGAGAAATGAAGTAATTAGAGAAATCAGAGGTATGAGAGAACTTAAGAAGCCATGTAGGAAGATCCTGTCATTTGAGTGATGAAGAAACTGAGGTTCATGCAAGGGAAGCCACTTGGCAAAAATTACACATTTTCATCATTGGCAGTCAGTTCACTGACTTCTAGTTGAGCACACCACACAAAATTATAGGTGCTCCTTCTGGGAACTCAAATTACTTTTTCCTGTTCCAATGACTTTTGCTTCTGGGCAAAAGCAATGAAGTCAGAAGAAATACCAATTAGCCATTCCTGTATTCTGCCCTGAGCCACATATCAGGGCTGCAAAGGTTCTGCAGGGATCTACCTCAAGGTCCAGGCTTTCACCTGTCAGTTGCCAGGTCAGCTCATGAGACCCTCCATTCCTTGTCCCTACACCCCACGCCAGCTGTGCTTCCTGTGGCTTTGGCTTCACTCTCATTGATATTAGGAAAACTCAGAGGGAAAGTTTCTTCTTGAGAGAAGCAATTTTGCAGGGCTTTGGAGGCTGGTAAGGGGCTTATTAATAAAGGCTGGAATTAATTAATAGAGAAGGCCACAGGGGTTTAACCAAATATTGCTCTGGAAGGACAACACGTCGCCAAATGAGTGACTGTTACTGATTAAGAATTTCGATTGCCCGCCTGGATAGTCAATCAATACTAAAGAGTCAGATTCTTCAAAATATTAAATAAAACGAAGACACAGATTTTAGCTTGGAGCCTGAATTCCTAATGTTTTGATAAAAGTTAGAAGAAACCTCTCTGCATCAAGGTGAATTGCAGGAGAATAAGTGAAGGTGGAGTGATGGATTATTGAGCTGCCTGAAAAGCAATAGTTGCCGCCTGCGGCTTGTGTAATTCATTCTGGAAACACATGTCCTGAATCTTGTGGTATAAGTAGATCATATGTAATAGGTATTTTTTCAGTATCAGAATGTAAGGGATGTTTTTCTTTCAATTAAGGACAGAAAAGCAACTTCTTATTGAAGACTCCATTTCAAACATTAAAAGAGGTAGTGATAATTTATTGTTCTTGTTTTATAATTGAAAATAGCTGAACAGTTCCAATAAACAGTGCTTCTAAGGTCTAAAAGAGAGGCCATGTCAGAACTGAAGGATTGTGCCATTTCTACCCCTAGAGGCAAGAGCTTGCAATTAAATGGTGCTTAGTGACAACCAGGGGATGTTGACTCATTTAACTCTCACAATAAAACTCTGAGGCAGGTAGTAACATTATCTTTATATTATAGTTTAGGAAACAATCAGACAGATTATTTGCCTAATGTCACCCAGCTGTTAAAAAGCAGAGCTATGATTGGAATTGAGGAAGTCTGTATTCCCAGGCACTAAGTTAGTGAGTGGTTTTCAAATTTTAACACACATTAGAATCACTTGGAGGGGTTGTTAAAACTCAGAATGACTGGCTTCACACCAGAGTTTCTGATTTAGTAGGTCTATGGTAGGGCCCAAGAATTCGAATTTCTAACAAGATCCAAAGTAATACCCGACTGCTGGCCACGATTCAGGTTTTGTGAACCACTGCACAAGGCTATAGCCCTTGACATGTCACTACTACCTAAGATTCTACAGCATTCACACTGTACATGGTACATATGTGTGACTCTTAGACTGTCAGTTCCTCTCACGTGTGGAGTAATAATTGGTTGCCCAAGAAGAAACTTTTTGATCAGTAGACTAGGTCAAAAAGAAATACAGAAGCACCAATTGAACGTTAAGTATACCATATGTCTCATTATATTTGTGATCTAGACATGATGTGCCTTAAGACTAAGATGTGTAATTTGTGAATTGAATCATGCATATAGCTGAGTGTCTTTTTCTATCATTCGATAGTTTTTGCCCTGTGAAAAATGACATACGTGGAGCCATTTTAAAACGAAATCAGAGCAGCCATTCCAGAGGAACTGCCTTATGCATCTTGCTCCTTGAACTTTTTGAATGTCTGGACTGGGCTAAATAACTTTTGAACTGGGCCAAAGCAATATTGCCATCCGAAGAGCTGTTTCTAAAGCTTACAGAAAAGCAGACATCTTGACCACGAGAACTGATAATTATGGACCCTCTTTAGAAACAATAAACAGCCATGTATAGCTAAAAAGTACCTAATTTGTTAACACCAATAGAAACTTTTTTCTCCTATGTATGTAATTCTTTTCTTTTCATTTTCTCATAAACCCTCTTGGCTTTACCCTAAAATTGGGACACAGGCTTTCTGCCTGAATCTGTGCCCCTAGATCGCAAATAAATGTTTCTTGTCTTTTACTTTGGCTTTTTATTTTTAGGCTAACAGCACTAAATCCAATTATTTGATGATGGTCCCCAGTGTATATTTTCATACCTTTAGGCTGTTTCATTTGACTGGAATGCTCCCTCATCACTTACAAACAGACATCCCACTCACCCTTCAAGGTCCCACTCAACCTTCACTGTGAAGTGTGAAGTTTCTAACAGTTGAAAAGGACGTGAAATGATAGCTATTCTCTCGGCTCATTTGTAATAAAGATGGGCAGAACTACAAGTCAGTAGTTTCAGATCAGAATCTAATCCTCTTTGCTGATTGCTCTTGGCCGCAACATCAAGATATCCTAATCTCTGTCATTGCCCTTTCCCTATGTTTACTCACTTCTTTTTGGCAAAGTCAGATACCAAATGAATGCGAAGAATGCACGAATGAGGCCTTGACTTTCTTTAACGTTGTCCACTGTGAGATTCCAGAAATAGATAGGCAACATCAGCCTACGGCACAGCTCTAAATTCACATGAACTTCTCCAGAAATGTCAACTAATAATGAAAGGTCTCAATTACCTTTGAGGTTCAAAAAGCTTTGACTGTCTGGCAAAATCAAAGCCATTGGAATACATAGAACTCCATAATAGAGCTTGAGCTTGCTCTATATTTGAGTCTTCCATGGCCCTGTTCTTATGGTGTTACACAAACACCCTCTAGCTCTGGAAGTTTATTTCAAAAGAGCTTGAAGACAACTCTAAAATCTTCTGCAGAAAGAATAAAGGTCGACAGTGTTGCTGCTTGATCCTACTCAGACAAGGGGCAGAGACAGGTGAGTCTCTTGAGATCTACCTCCCTCCTTCTTTCTAAAACGCCTATCTTGCTTTAGAGTTGATAGAATGTAGAGTCAAAAGAAGAAATTAGCCACCTCCACATCCTCTTCATGGAAGCTCGGCTTCCTTGAGTTCTGCAGGTAATCAGGAAATTAGTAATAGACTACGCTGTAATCCAGAGGCGGTAGGCTCCATAGAATGAGGATTTGTCATGATAAGTATTAATGATGGCAAACTCCAGATATAGCTTTTACAGATAAGAGTACCTGAAGTTTCAAGTGGCTGAGAAAGCAGAGGAGTGGCAGATCCAGGATTCCAAGTTAGGCACTTCAGATTCTAGATTCTATGCATGCAGTCTCCCTCTGAAACAAAACTAAACAAAATGAGACATCTCTATAGCTCCAATGGTGCAGATTGCCCTGAAGCACTGCGTTAATCTCAGAGCATCGCTTATACTTCTAAAGATGGCCCTCCTACTTAGATGATTTTTTGGAAAAATTACATAATCTCCAGGGACTTCTCTCTCAAACCCTTGCTAATTCACTTAAGGAATGCCTCATCTCTGAATTCCTCTTTCACTTTGACATTTATTGTGTGACTTCTACATGTTCTGCACTGTGGTAGGTTTAGAAAGTGGTGTGGTAGTGAAAATAGTAGGGGCTATGGGGCCCCACAGCCCCGTGTTTCAATCCTCCATCGGCCCTTTTGGGTAGTCTTATGAAAATGAGTTTCTCTCTCTCTGAGCATTATTTCCCCCCACTGATACTGTGAGGTTGAAATGAGATAATGTATATGAAAGTGTTTCATAAATTCTAAACAAACAAACAAACCAACCCCAGTGGATTCCACTTTATTGGGGCAACTGCTATCACTATCCTTAATGAAAAGAGAGAAACCTCTTTCACACTAGGCATTCTGTCTGAGGATGTAAATAGAGTATTAATAGAGGAGGAAATGAGCAACTTCTTCAGGCCAGCTCCCTAGAGGCAGCAAATACCAAGAACAATAAGCAGAGCTTTTACCCCAGTGGCCAGAAAGTTCTGACTCATAGCTGTTCACTGGCTGTGACATGGATTCTGCTGACAGGTTTAGGAGAGAGGAGGATTACCTGGCAGTATCCACCTGAGACTGGGATATCAAAAGCTGCAGCACTTGTAATAGTGCTATTAAAACCTTGAGCCACAGCTCTCACTGGCCGGTGCTGAGCTCAGGCAGTCAGCATTGTTGGCATCTCATGAATCATGGGACTGCTTGTTTGGAGTTTCATTAGCATCCTTAGGGAACTTAGATACGTTAACACCGCAGTCAGGGGGAGATAGCCAGTGGATCTCAGTTCCTAAATACAACTCTCAGGAACTGAGTACCTACTATGTGCCAGACATGACATAGCACACTAGACTTCCAGAATTTTCTATCTTCTTAAGATTATAGTGAAAAGTTGACTGTTCATGGCTCCCCAGTGGTAAAAACATAGCCCACCACCAAAGAAATAAAGAGGTTTAGATACTCTTTCCCCTGCACCCACCCTCCTATACGTATAGTACAGGCACATAAAAGAGACTTGGCCAATCAGATATTTCTTCCTGTCACTTTGAAGTAGAATCCATAATGGAATAAAACATGATCATGACTAACGGCAAAGATGCATTTACTATCTGGGGTCCCCGTGGCAATTGGACTGATGATGGCTCCCAGTCCAGGAACCGTGCTGTCTCTATGCTGCTGTGACCATAACTGTAGTACTAATCCTTTTAGCCTCCTTGGCATTCTGCACTTTTTTGATCTTCAACAACTGAGGAACTTTCCTTCATTCCTGACTGTTCTTTATTTTATGAACTACCCATTATGCTTTTAATGGATGAACCTTCTGCCCACATTAAGCAGTTTTGTTCTCTGCATTTGTAACCAAGATTGATACAAATGTAGTAATATTGATATTGGTAATCCCAAATTAAAAACAAAATGAAAATAATGATACGAAGAGAAATTAAGAAACGTTCCCATGGACATGAGCCTGACAGATGAAAGATATAGGTGCTTTCTCTTCTTCCTTCTAATTCGAGCCTATATTTTCAACAACAACAAAAAAACATCTCATAGGTTAGTAGATTTTATAGAGCAGAAGGAAACTTAAGGATCATATTTTCTAAACAGCCCATTTTCAGGGAAGGGTGTTCTGCCTTAGACAGGGCAACAATAGCAAAACCAATCCTAGAAAATATAAACCTCCTTTTCCCTAGCTGTGTCCTCTTTCAGATACAAAACTGGTTTCTTGAATCTGAGAGTAAGAATCTTAATAGAATGAAAGGTTGATATGAAATAATACATTTTTACTGACTGTATAAAACAGTGCTGCTCCAGGAGTAATGAGATGAACGCTGAGATTATAGAGACGATCTGGAGAGTTTGGACTTCAGCATGTACGTTGTGGTGATTCATGAGGGAACAAGAAAATGATCTCTTAATAATGTTATTCCACTTTACATTTTATATGGTACGTTACAGCTTATTAATAGTAGTACTAGGAGGAGCAAAAACTCTGCTTCATTGCCACCATTTTCCTTTTCTGACTCTACAGTTCCAGCTGGTGAGCCTCTCTTCTGATCTGTTACTTTGTTGTGCCCCTAGGAGAACCTACTGAAATGTGTTCTTCCAATTACTGCAGGGTCAACTGTGAGCTTCTTGAAGTTTTCCCTAGCTCCATTCCCTTTGTTCTAGACCCCACTGATGATCTCCAAACTAATATTTTACAGCCACATGATAGGCATGTGTTAACTATATGTTCAATGAAAAGATGTCAGAAGACAGATGGAACCGAAGGAGTATATTTTCACTCAGCATAAATCAGATGTGCAATAAAAGGAAGACCCCCTTCTGTTCTCTTGCTGACTTCTTCTATCTCCTCTGATAATGTAAAGAACTTACAACTGTCTATAATTCTGTCTCTGGTTTTAAATAGAAGAAGTGCTTTGTTCATATACTTAGTTTTTTAGGATTTCTTTTCTTTTCCCTCCTCTTTTTCTTTTCTCCAAGTGGCAGATCCATACAAGCAGAAAACTCAGTCACTCTCAAGAGGCCACCTTCATCTGTTCTCTCCATGTATCTTGGGCTTCTTTCTGCATTAAAGATGGGTTTTGAGAGATACATGATCCAGAGAAGATGCATTCCAACAGGTGTCTTCTGATCTACCCTTTCAAAAGTTACATGCTGTCACTTTCATCACATCTTTTCGATTACAAGGAGAAAGAATTAGACTTCACCTCTTTATGGAGGCACATGGGGTATAAAGCTTAAAATTAAGGACCAGTGCTATGTGCTGTCTTGACATCTGAAAGACTATGAATTGCCTATCTGTGAGTATCCCTCCCTAGTCTGCTCTCACAGATAGAGTCTCCTAACCAAATAATCTCCTTTCCAAAGGGATCAGGCACAGTTTGTACTTATTTCTGAATAGTGTGTTTCAGTTCCATGATAGCTTACAAAATTATTTAAAGAAGCCAGTCACATCCTCCAGAAAAAAACCAGGGGTCATATTTTCTTCTTGGTACTACAAAGTCTGAATTGCAGCCCCTAGTTTTTCACTCTGTTCCCAAGTGTGACTCTCACATGGCAGTAGCTGGCATATGGTATGCTCCTTTCCCAGGCTGTGAATGTACATGACAAATAAGTTGCTATTGATCTCATCTATCTAGTGTTGGATGTTATTTGTTCAGGCATCTTCATAACCCTGGGGTGAGAATTCATCCTAGCAAATGGGGTAAATAGGAGTCAGTTAAAACAGCATGGCAAAATCACAAAGTGTGGTCATCTTTGGAAAATATAATCTCTACAAAAATCATGTCTTTTCCCCTTTCTCTATGGGATAGAACTTTCAAATATGTTTCAATGAATTTAGAGGCCGCCAAGGAAATATTGTGATTGAGAATCAACTATTACCATTAAACTACTTGAGGAAAATAATCTCTGTCCCAAAGCATCGTTCTGGCACTATAGAACCCGTGTGGAAAAATGCTGACGTGTGTGGAAGATTTATTTATTTTTAGGTCACGTATGCCATTCTACTCATGAGGAATTTTGTCAATTCAGATGAAACTACACCTAGATAATTCAGGAGTTAATATATTCCAGGTACTATCCTGACATAAACCAGAAGTTGTTTTTTAGTGGTGACTTTTTACTTGGCCGAGTCTGCTTTAATTATAGATTTTGGAGTCTTTTCTTCTGAAGCATCTTAACTGCTTCAGTTGTATTATGTATGGGAATTATCAAATTTGGGCACATATAGGTATCACTTCTGTTGAAAAAACCATGAAGTCTTACAGGGAGCTATATGGTAAAGACAGGATCATACTGAAGTGTTAATATGACAACATGTGTTCATGCAATTATAGTCATCAAGTTAGAATTCTCTAGAGAAATAGCACCAGTAGGCTATATGCAGAGAGATTTATTGTAAGGAATTGACTCATGCAATTATAGAGAAGTCCCACAGTCTGACATCTGTAAGCTGGACACCCAGGATAGCTAGTGCTGTACTTCTGTCTGAGTCTGAAGATCTGAGAACCAGAAATGTCAAGGGTAGGAGAAGATGGATGTCCTAGCTCAAGCAATCAGGCAGGAAGGAACAAATTTTTCCTTTCTCTATCTTTGTGTTATTCAAGTCCTCAATTCGTTGGATGATGTCCAACCACATCAGGGAGGACAATTTAGTTTACTGAGCCCACCACTTCAAATCCTAATCTTATCCAGAAACACCCTCACAGACACATCCAGAAATAATGTTTAATCTGGGTAGTCCATGGCCAGTCAAGTTGACACATAGAAAAACAATCATAGCCATTGATAAGCAATGCTGTGACATTTTGATTTTGGTGATAGTGATAACATCTGGCTGTCTCTCAATCCTGACTCCCTTTTGTGTGGTCCCCTCCACTCTCTAGGTCTGCTCTCATTGTCCTGGGTATCCAGGATCAGCCACTTTATAGTCCAGTCTCCTGCTCTTCTCAGCCTGGTGGAACCTCATTTAGTTTCCTTTGAACATAACTCATTCATTATATTCTTTTACAATCCATTTTTAAGGTTTCTGCTCTCTCTATATATCTTGCTATCTATATTTTGCTTCTTGTAGGAATTTCCTTTTTGTTTTTCAATAGACTTCTTTTCTGAAAAAATCTTGTCTCATGTAAATCAAATCCTTTGATTTCAAAGCTATTGTTTCTGATTTGAAAGCCTATATTAAAAATCAAAAGCTGAATGTATTTCCCTTTGCATTACTGACATAATAATCTAATTCTCCTTGAGTTTTATTATAGTCTCTAGAACA
The DNA here is from genome assembly GCF_902729225.1 of Pteropus medius. Classification (NCBI taxonomy): domain Eukaryota; kingdom Metazoa; phylum Chordata; class Mammalia; order Chiroptera; family Pteropodidae; genus Pteropus; species Pteropus medius. The sequence continues at coordinate 15,955,708 of NW_024340696.1, read as the reverse complement.
TAAGTAAATACTTAATGCATTTGCTATTACAAACTATTATTATTATTATTACTGATGAATGATCTGTCAAGTATTTAAAGATAGAGGCAAAGTATAAACTCAGATTTATAGGTTCCAAGGCTAGCAATCATTTAACAGGAAAAGATTGTTTTAAAATAGTCTGCTACATGCTACATGGCATGCTACATGGACTAAAGGAAAGAGAGAATGGAAAACATCTCCATATAGAACCTGACATATGAGCGTCACATGAGAAATACTTAGTAAATGTGGAATAAATAAATGAATTTGCGCTAATAGAAGAGAAATACTAAAAATAATATTTAGTGAGTATTAATATTTTAGGCTAGTATAAGAGAAAAGCAAATTTCAGTTTTAGATTATCACAGATATACACACTAACACACACACATACACACAAACACACAAACACAAGAAAAATGGCTTCATTATAGTCACATCAGCTCTTACTCTCATAAACATGTAAATAAAAACAGAAAGGATTTGAAAAACTAAGGAAAGGTAGAAGAGGGAAAAAGAAAGATGAGAGGAAGGAATAAAAACAAAGAAATAGGAAAAGTAATGAAATTTAATAATTCCTTAGGAAAGTCTCACAACCAAAATTTCCCTTCCAAATATTAGAACTTTCAATATTGTATTGATTTTCTATTTATATGAGTGTCTCTTAGACTATAAGCTCCTTAAAGACAGGCAGTAGCTTTGCTATGTTGACCTTTGTTACTTCCTAATGTGATGCATGGATTATGTACTTAATAAATTGAAAGAGAATAAATAAAAGAATATAGAAATAATTGATTAATAAATGAAAGCATGAAAATAAGTGAGAGATTAGGAAATATAAAGAATCAATTTTCTAAAAAGAAACCATTACCAAACTGAGACAGCCATATGAGTAGGGCCAGGGGCCTCTTAGATATGATCCGAATCCCGTCTGCAGAGTTCTCCAGCTCAAAAAAACAGTATTTCACTGCCTATCAAAAAGCTTGAAGTATCCTATTAGAATTCATTGCTTTGGCCTCAAAGGCTCTTCTGCCTTTAAGAGTTGTCTGTTAAATTACAGGTATCTCTGGGATATATAAAATGTGAAGTTATTATCATCTGGAGCCCCAGGGAGGATTAGTTCATGGCTGGTTGTTTGGAAGGTGTGTGCCTAGGAAGAAAGAAGGAAAAAGGAAGGGAACTAGATTTGCTGAAAGTTTAATACGTTGGATGTTTTACATATACTATATCCATTAATTCACAAAACAAACAAACAAACAAAAACACATTGCATTGGGGCTATTACTACATCCATTTCTACAGAGAGGAATTCAGTTTATAGAGATTAAATCACTTGCCAGTAAGGAGCGGAGTTATAATTTGAACAGAGATTTGGCAGGCTTCTTCATTTCTCTGGCCCACTGCCAAAGGCCAGGAGGAGATTTCAGGTCCTGAAAAACAATACTTTTATTCAGTGCTGGAAATATTTTGACATTTCCAGGCTTCTTTTTTTGGAAGGAAACTAATCATTTGTATTTCATTTTCTAGGGCTGCTATTTAACAAAGAACCACAAACTGGGTAGCTTACAACAACGTAAATGTATTGGTTCAAATTCTAGAAGTTCGAAGTCCAAAATCTAGGCCACGCAACCTCTGAAGACTCTAAGGAAGGATTCTTCCTTGCATCTTCTAGCTCTTAAAAGCCACAGGGGTTTCTTGGTTTGTGGTAGCATACCTCCGATCTCTGTCTCTATCTTCACATGGTCATCATTTCTCTGTGTTTCTCTTTGTCTTCACATGTGTTCTCTTTCCTGCATCTCTGTTTTTCCTTCTAACAGAGAAATCAGTCATACTAGATTAGAACTCACCCTATCCAGTCTGACCTCAGTTTATCCAGATCACATCTGCAAAGAACCTATTTCCAAATGAGGCCACATTCAGAGGCATGGAGGTTAGAATTTCAACATGACTTTTAGGGTTGATGAGATTCAGTGCAAACCACACCAAAATGTGCCACTTTGGGCCTATTGATTATTTCAAATTAAAGCTACTTAAGAAACAACCAGTAAAAAAAAAAAAAAAAAGGATACTCTGATCTTCCTTTGTCCCCCTGAAAGCGGGAAATAAATCTTCCATGTGAAATGTACTCTCCCTATACTGATAGGTAAGGAGATATCCTTATTGCCAGAAATAGGGAGTTCAAGGCCAGGAAGGCTGTATTAACAAACATTATTACTTCTTCACTAATTTTCTATCCAAAGCCCAAACTTTGTTGTCTTGTCAATTATTCACAAATTTATTGTTTCTTCTTTTAGTTGAAGAAAACAACCTGTTTTGATCACTTTTTGAGTTTCATATTTCTACAAGCTCTGAAACATACAAAATTAAACTTCTTTTTCCCTCCTGTTAATCTATCTTACATCGATTTAATTATTAGGCTGAGAAACTAGACGGGAAAAAGAGATAAATTTTTCTCCCCTGCAGGGTGCACAGTTGAACCCACAACACCATTTATTTCACTTGATTTCTTCTGTGATTAAAAAAAAAAAATCTCCTTTCACCAAGTTTCAGTAGAAGGCAGGGAAAGGAGGAAACCAAGTAGAAGGAAGGGTTAAAGTTTGTTTCTTTAAAGAATGTGATTTTATTGTCATGCTGGAAGCCAGAGTCACCTGCATTTATGTTTACTGTAGGCAAAGAGCTCCAGAGAGATTAGTGCCTCTGAAAATCCTGACTGTGTTTATTCTATGAATAAAATGTTGAGCAAAGCCTTCCCTGCCATTTTTCCCAGCAAAACAAGTCAATACATTGTCATTTTGGAAATGAGAATGCTTCAAATGAAATTACCTCTGCATCGAATTTGGGTTGCAATTGGAGATGATTTATTCCTTCAAATGACCAACGTATTTGCAAGACCCTCTAGAGTCACTGCTTTTCTATTGCACATTTGCTGTGTTTTTAGTTATGGTAAGCAAAGACTTTCATGATCAGACCTAGACCAAAGACACTTTCAGTTCTGCATTCAAAACATAGTCTTAAGGAGGCCTAAGGCTCCGTGAAATTTTAAAATTTGCTTAGATTCTTTGTTTTCTTCGTTTGTTTGTTTGTTTTTCTTTTTCTTTTTTTGTTTGCATTAGTGGTGCATAGGTTTTAGTCTCTGACTCTGAATCCTGGCTTTATTCTTTCACAATCACATCATTTACACTCAGTACCTTTGGGCTGTAAATACGAGGGGATAAGTAATACAGGATTATTTGCTATGTGGTCCTTAATAAATAGTGACAGCATACAATGGAACAGATTCTGGGGGACTCTCCTGGAGGTCCAGCACATTTCTCCACCCTGCCACACCTTTCCCTGCACAGGTTTGATTTCCAAGCTGACATTTGTAAAGATGGTGGAAGCTCTGTCTCCTGATCAAAATGCACTATTGGTATTTCCATATAGTCTTTCTTGCTTTACTTTCTCTTTGACAGAGGATTTCTGTGAGAAAATGACACTTACTTCCAGAGAAATGTCAGCAAAATAGGCAATTAATGTGAGTTGTCAGCACATCTTGGGGTCAGAAGATTCGAGTGAGTTCTTCAAGCATTATTAGAATTCTATCTCTAACATTGCTCATGACAGAGGGCAAATGAGCTCTTCAAAAGGGACAGTAATGAGAGGAATTCAGAAATAATCCTTGCACCAACACACACACACACCCACACACACACACCCACACACACAAAAATTATCATTCTCTGGTATTTACTTTGAGTTAATACATACTTTCTTATTATCTTTTAATTGCAATGCTCCATGCACAAGGTACAAGGCAGCTCTCAGGCCTTCACAAAGCTCACAATGCAACACATGGACTATGACATATATATAAATGGCTCTAAAAAGATAGAGTACAAACCAAGATAGCCTTAACGTTTCCCTCAGGTGGACTAAACTTTAGATGGATTTCTTTGGGCATCTATGCCCTGACCTCCCTCTCACCCTTACAGAATCCAGATGACCTAAACACAGAGATCTCTCCCTCTTTTTTCTTAGAACATTTACTTTAGGAAATTTATGATTGACGGTTATTTTTCTACCCCTTTGAGATATAACTCTTTTTAAAAGTCTCTCACCAATTTTATAATCCATGACTGTTTCAAGGACTTGAGAGTCATCCCTTTGAAATATAATTATCCAGGAAGATAATGCCCCATCATCCAATCTCTGTGGGAGGATAGGAGCCTAACTTCCCTGCTTGAAGTTGCAAAATCCCTCCTGTCATGAAGATAAAAGTTGACTTTTTCTCTGGGTAAGGCCAACACAGACGGCCTACGATCTGCCCCTTTACTCTAGTTCTTAAAAAGCTCTCTTATCCTTTGTTTCAGTGGAGTAGTGTTCAGATTGTATACTGGTTTCTTTCTCCTATTGCAATAGACTTTAATTATGTTTTCCTCTCTGTTTAACTTTATCCACTGACATTTTTGCTTTGATAGGACTAAGGTACATACCCTGGAAAGTTCAGTGTCAGAAGAATGTACTTTTTATTGGGGGAAGTAATAAAAAGTTCCAGAACATTAAAGGAACTCAAGCCAAATCTTTGTATTTTAATAAGTGGTGTTTTCAGAAGGAAAAGTAGGTAAATAAGAAGAAGCAAAACAAACAATCATAAAAAAGTATTCCTCAATTAGTTAAACATTAATTCAACACACAATTTTTACCAAATGAAAAAAATGTGTTAAAGCTCGGTTTTGAGTTTCTAGCCATTCACAGTGGGTGCAGGCTGTGGCTACCGAGTTCCATTGTTGCAAGGCTTCTGGGCTCTCCTGGTCTCCTCTCGACTCCTCTCTACCTCAGACTGACCATCACTTTTCGTTCCTTTGCTCCTTGATCTTTCTTCTACCCCTCCACCATCTTCAACTCTCTACAGCTAGTTTCTTCCTCTGCACCTTTCAGTTCCTCCCTTACCTCCTGGTCATGCCATGTGTCCCACAAGTAAAGGGAGCTGGATCAGAGAGGGGAAGATGAACTCATAATTGAGTCTCAGTCACTGCTCCTCAAAGAGGGTAGAATATACTGAGCAGGGATAAAGCACAAGGCTGACACTGAGTATGGGGGAAAAAAGGACAATGTTCAGTAAAGAGAAAAAAGAAGGTACTTCTAAATTAGGAAAATTCAAACTGACTTGTAAAAAAGGACTATTTCAAAGGTATCAACAGAGTTTAGGGAAACCACAAAGAATAGTGTGGTATCCTAGGATGAGTGCCCCAAGAGTAGAGTATCACGCTTAGTCTTGAAAGTTTAAAAGGAGAAAGAAGTTTCTGGAATCTGCAGATGCTAGAATTGTGTGAAGAGAGACATCTGACAGGAGCTATGACTTTTGGTATGTGTGTAGTGCCAGCCATAGCTTCCATGTAGTAATAAATATTCTAACCTCTTTTACTTTCTTTCACACTCTTGCTAGTGTTTCCCACCGACATAACTCTTATGAAAACCAGAGGTCAAGAGAGCCCATTGATAGCATCTAGACATTCTCAGAGTAGAGAGGAGAATAAAGAAGGGGAAACTTGATTATAAAGGACAAATGAGAGATGTTTGGCATAGATGAAAAGTAAGAAAAGAGAGGCAGAGAGAAGAAAGACCAAGGGGTTGAAAACCCATATAGTGCAGGGAACATCAAGGAGCTAAGAAAGAGGGGATAAAGGACAAAGAGAAGGGAAACTGAAGCATAGAACTAAGAGAAACAGAAGGGCACAGGTTCTCAACATGGGATTCTAACTCTGCAGCCCTCCTAGAATCTGTCAAACCATTAAAAAAAAACTCACATAAACATGGTAAATAGAAACAAAGGAAAAAGAAGTCTTTAGGAAGTCAATATCTTTGGTGACTTTGGAGTATTGTCATTGACAATTGACCTTTTAGCAAATATAAAATGTTTTCAATAAACTGATTTCCCTCACCTTGGATTACTACCAAGCAAAGTTTTATAATTAGAGAAGTTAGGGGAACAGCAGGTTTGGTTTGGCTGAATATTTAGTAGCTGATAAGAAGTGTTGGTGTGTTATATAAAGAGAGACAGGGGCCCATGTCAATCAAGAGGCTATTAGCTTCTGAGTACTTGATCCACCCATAACCTTACTGCATGATCACAGATGATTGGGCCAAAGATAAGCGTGCCAGTTAAGCAAAACAATTTTATTAATAATGATATCTAATATGCACTGTGTGTACTGGGTGCCAGGAACTAGGCTAAGTGCTTTACATAGATTTATTTTTCATGTATTCCTCATAATAACTTATGCTAATTAGTCAGTTGGCCTCCCCCACCCAAGTTCATCCTCCAACCTGTCCTGTTACCCAGGTGAATGACTTCTACAGATTTCATTCCTTATACTGACTCTGATTAAGTTTGCATTGGTAGAAGATAGAAAAATTGAGAGGAGAAGAATTCGGAGATGTAGGCACACCTTTGTGGACTCTGCTCCCTGCAAGCCTCACCATCTTTCTGGCAGTGATTGGGCTCTGTAAGTTCTTACGGTATGGTCATTCTTCTGAACCTCCAAACTCTCAGTACGATTCTAGTAATGACATCCCCTTAAGGCCAGAAGAGGAAATGGAACTGTAAAATAAAGTCCTGTCATTGTTTCTAGTTGCTGGGTGCTTCACCATTCTCTGCTGATTCCCTTAACCTGCCCACCCTTTCTGTAGGTAGTCACTTTAATAACCTTTCATTGTAGTGTACAATTTTACCTACTGCCAAGACCTTGAACTATACATGACCAGTAATGAAGAAAAATACAGACCTTGTTTTACATGTGAGAAAACCAATAGTTAAAAGTATAAAGTGTTTTCGTTTTCCAAGACTAGACAGCCAATAAGTGATAAGGCTAAAATATAATGATAAGAAAGTGTATCAGCTTGCAGAATCTTCTATAATAATCATTATCTTACCCATCTTCTCAACAACAAGTTTTTGAAGTATGGCATTCCCCACTTTTCCACCTGACTTTTAACTATTTAAATCTGTACTATACAATATGGTAGCCACCAGCCACATGTGGCTATTAAGACCTTAGTAAGTTGTTAGTTCTACATGCTAAATGATAATACTTTAGATATAATTTAGATATAATATCATATCTGTTTATTTTCTCTTTTAAAGAAATAAGGCTACTAAAATTTTTTAAATCATTTATGGGACTTGGATTATATTTCTATTAGAAAGCATTAAAAAGATCACTTATTGGCTTTTGCATTGGCTTGGCCTGGTGCTTTCTCTCCAATGTGAATAGTCCAAAATAGGCAGAAATTCGATCAGCTAGCTCCTGCCTCAGAGAGTTTTGTGTGCATGACATACAAAGCATAGCAGAATTAAGTAGCAGAGGTTAAAGTCAAAAGATACACAGAGAGAAGACAATAAGCAAATGTGAGTATAATTATGATTTACTAGATGCGTGAGCCATCTAAGTTTTTATGAATGATACTTGATGCAAGTATCATGCATCAAGCATCAATCATGCAATAGAGAGAGTAAAGAAAACTTAATTGGTAGAATATTATTATTGAAAACAGATACAGAGATGAATTGCTTACCATAATGAAGAAATGGTACTGGAATGGAATGATGGAGAACTTTTTGTTGCCAAGTAGGAGAAAAGATAATAACTTGTTAATAGAATCAACTACATTTTTTTATGAACCATATTTTGATTCTCAGTAAAATCCGGCCTTTTAGGAAATTAACACTGTTTTCTATAATGTTTTACTTCACATATATCCTCACTATCAAGCCTCAATGATTAACGGGCCCTCATTATCTGTCCTTCTGTCCTGGGAAAGCCTAGATAACAGAATCATGATGGAGAACCTTGTCTGGAATCATCTATGATAGAGGCGGGTACAAGTTTGTGGCTCCCCAAGACTGCCCTCACTTCTGACACCAATTTCTAGTTCAGAGCTTCCCAATGCCACACTTGGGTTTGATAATTCGTTAAATGGACTCACAGAACTCACTGAAAGCTGTTATTCTCACAGTTACAGTTTACTGCAGTGAAAAGATACAGATTAAAATCAGACAAAGAAAGAAGGACGTAGGGCAGGGGCCTAGAGAGTTCCAAACATGGAGTTTCCAATTTTCCCCTCCCAGTAGAATTGCACAGTGTTTACTTTTCCCAGCAATGATGTGAATGATGTGAAATATGCATGGAATATTGCTCATCACAGAAGTTCACCCAAGCCTTGGTGTTGAGTGTTTACTGGGGCTGGGTCACATAAACATTGCTGAGTACACAGGACTGACCTTAGCCTTCAGCTGTTGAACTGAAAACATGGTCCAACCTCCCCCTAACCCAACCATAAATCAATATATTGTTAGCATCTGATATAGCTCAAGGTGCCCAGATAAACGAAGACCCAGGCAAGATACACCAAGGGCATAGAGATTACCTCTCAGGAGTTAAGACAAAGAGCCAAACATTTCTTTGGAAAGAGTTAGTCCTTTACTGAACAAAGAACACTGAGTACAGTAATGACTACGATGGAGAGCCTTGAGTGCATTGACACTTCTCGGTACTTACTGGAGAAAGTAGTGGGGACTATTAAATGGCTTTTTTTCTCAGTGCCAATATTGACATGGGAAGAAAAAAATGCATTTAATCTGTTGTGTTTTTTCCCATGTATTTTATTTTCCCTTCTATGTTATCCCTCTGTTAATTGCCCCCTTCTTATGCCTATTTTCCTTTTGTTAATAAGCATCTCTTCGGTAACCTTGAACTCTTTGTGGTAGCCCAGTGATCTATGAGGAATAGAGGCCAATCTTTGTCTTCCTTGCAGAATCTTAGAAAATACTTTTATCTTATGCTTTTGGCAAATATTATAAAGAGAGGAAATACAGCCTTTCAAATGTGGTTTAAAGACATAAATTTTCCATGTATATTGGCCAATTCTTTTTCTAATGATGGTCATTTCTCTCCCTTAAAGATTCATATCTGAAGAGATGAAAAAATCCTTCTTTCCATTTTCATAATATTTTATCAAGGAATCACCCAATATATGAAGCTTTGCTATAAAACAGTCAATTAGCATAAAATAATCTTTTAATCTTTTGAGTTTTAAACCCCAGGTATTTTGCTTTGAATCGCAGATATTTCCCTGCCCCAAATTTCAGAGGCAAATTTCAGGGAAGATAAGTACCAAAGGAGTTTTCTATATTCTCAAAGAAAAAAAGAAAAAATGATTAGCTCTATCTTACCACCCATGAAGCCTATGAGATATTCTAAGATACAAGGTAATATAGAATATCACCGGGGATGTTAGATAATAAAAAAGGGAAAGATGCAAAAACAAAAGAGTCTAGAATAATGGGAGCTCTACAATGAGGGAGACTAAAGTGAACACCGTACTGCTAAGCCTGTTCCATTGGAGGATTCCCTTTTTGAGGTCTTCTCTCTACTTTATTCTTCCTTCCCCTTGAACTTATAAACATTATGCAATGCAGTGATTATTAATAATGCTTATTAGCCATTTTTCTCTTGACACTTTCCAGACACTGGATGTATTATTTCTTGGACTCCCTTGTTTCAATGGGGAAATGACGGTTCCAATGAGTAATGAGCAAAAGTAATATGTATTACTTCCAGTAGGAGAATTCAATTTCTTGTGCAAAGACCCTCTAGAGCTTTCTCTTTTCTTCTTACAGAAACTTTTGATTTCCGGACAGTAATTTCTCTATCAACACAGAATACAATGACAATGAGCAGAGAGCGTGTCCAACCAATCAGTGACTGACAAGTGGTATAAGTGAAAGGTACATCATTATTGTTTTAAACCAATGATATTTGGTGTTTTTACTGCAGAATAACCTACCCATCAATACAAGCCACCCATAAGAAATAATAAACAAAGTGAACCTAATGATCATTATAAATAAAATTTATTCCTTTTCCTAAACTTTAACCCTGAGAATAGTAATATGAAATTGGACTCTGTTTGCAGTTAGACCTCTGGAAATAGTTATTCGAATTGTGTTGATTGGATTTTCTAATGAAGAAATGGAAATTCTACCTCATTCAAATAGACCCAAAAAGTGACCATAGCTCTAAAATTACATCATTCTGTACATTGTTAAGGACTATTGAAAGGTGTAGAGATATGATCAATATATCTATCTGAAGTATTTTAAGAATCCAGGAAAGAGGGGTATTTAAGGTGAACGAAAGTGGTATTGGGTTTTTATATTTATTTCAGAATGGGTATAAATGAGTTCCTAGCATTGCCCATCTTCCATTAGCACTGCTCCTGAATGCTTTGGATCTTATTTTACACATTTTTTTTTCCTCATTAATTTCCTTGGAGCATAATTGTTCAATATATTTTAAACTAATCTGGTATTTGACTGATTTATTTTTAAGATATTTCTTTAATTACAGTTGATATACAATATTATATTAGTTTCAGGTGTAAAACAGAGTAATTAGACGTTTACATACCTTACAAAGTGATCATCCCAATGAGTTTAATACCTATCCGAGACCACAATATTATTGACTATATTCTTTATGCTATACACTACATCCCCATGACTATTTTGTAACTACCATTTGTACCTCTTAATCCCCTCCCCTCTTTGCAATACCTGCATTCCCCTTCCCGCAACCAGCAACCATCAAAATGCTCTGTTTCTATGAGATTGTTTCTGTTTTGTTTGTTCACTTATTCTGGTCTCTAGATTCTACATATAAGTGAAATCATATGACATTTGTCTTTTTTAGTCTGACTTATTTCACTCAGCACAATATCTTCTAGTTCTGCTCAAACTGTTGCAAATGGCAAGATTTCATTCTTTTTTTTTTTATGGCTGACTAATATTCCATTATATATGTAACACCTCTTCTTTATTTGTCCATCGATGGACCCCCAGGATGCCTCCAAATCTTGGCTACTGTAAATAATGCTTCAGTGAACATATGGATTCACATGTCCTTTTGAAGTAATGTTATCAGTTTCTTCGAGTAAATATCCAAAAGTGAAATTAATGTGTCTTTCTTTGTCTCTTGTTTAGCCTTTATTTCAAAGTCTATTTTGTCTAATATAAATACTGCTACTCAGCTTTTTTGTGTGTTTCTATTGTCATGAAACATTTTTTCCTCCCTTTACTTTTAGTCTGTGTCTTTTGATGTAAGTCTCTTGCAGGTAGCATGTGTAAATATTTTTTATTCATTCAGCTACCCTACGTCTTTTGATTGGAGCATCTACATTTAAAGTAATAGTTGATAGATATGTAGTTATTGCCATTTTATTATATTTTTTTAATCTTTTTTCTCTTTTTCTTCTTAAAGAAATCCTTTAACATTTCTTGTAATACTGGTTTAGTTGTGATGAACTCCTTTAGCTTTTTCTTGTCTGAGAAACTCTTTATATGTCCTTAGATTCTAAATGATAGCCTTAATGGGTAGAGTAATCTTGGTTGTAGGTCCTTGCTTTTCATCGTTTTTGATATATTTTGTCAACCCTTCTGGCCTGCAAATTTTCTGTTGAGAAATTAGCTGACAGTCTTATGGGAGCTCCTTTGTAATGGATTGTTTTTCTCTTGCCGCTTTTAGAATTTTTTCTTTGTTTTTAATCTTTGACGTTTCAATTATGATGTATCTTGGTGTGGGCCTCTTTGGGTTCATCTTCTTTAAGACTCTCTATGCTTCTTGTGCTTGTCTATCTTTTTTGCCAGGTTAAGAAAGTTTTTCATCATTATTTTTTAAAATAGGTTTTCAATCCCTTGCTAGTACGTTTGATGTTGTCCCAGAAGCCCCTTAAACAATCCTCATATTTTTGGATTATTTTTTCTTGTTGCTGTTCTGATTGGGTGTTTTCTGCTACCAAATTTTTCAAATCACTGATTTAATTCTCTGCTTTATCTATTCTATTGTCGATTCCTTCTAATGCATTCTTCACTTCGGTTATTGTATTCTTTGCTTCTGAGTGGTTCTTTTTAATGTTTTCTATCTCTATTTTTATTCCTCCTTCTCTTTGTTGAAGTTCTCACTGAGATCATTGAGCGTCCTTATAACCAGTGTTTTAAACTTTGCATCTGGTAGATTGTTTGTCTTCATTCTGTTTAGTTTTTTTTTTTTTTTTTTTTGGAGCTTTGGTCTATTCTTTCTTTTGGGACATATTTCTTTGTCTTCTTATTTTAGTTGCCTCCCTGTGTTTGTTTCTATGTATTAGGTAGAGATGCTATGTCTCCTAATCTTAGTAGTTTTATGTAGTAGGTATCCTGTGGGGCCCAGTGGCACTGTCTCCCTGGTCACCTGCTCCAGGCGTGTCCTTTGTTTGGGTTGTATGTACCCTTCTGTTGTAATTGAGGTTTGATGACTGTTTGCATGTCAATGGGAGGGATCTACTCTCAGGCCAATTTGTTAAGTACTGGCTGTGACTATGGTGGAGGAGCTGTTGTGTAGGAACTGACCCTACAGAGAAGGATTTGTTTTAGCAGGGCTCTTGTGCCTGCCCAATCTGCCCTTTGGGTGTGTCTTTTGTGGAGGTGGTTGGGTGGTGCTCTGGAGTTGTCTGAAGCTGGGCACCAGGGCTTTTGGTTCTGAGGCCTCTTGGAAGGTGCTCTGTTGCAGGCCAATTTCAGCTGCTGCCTGTGCCCTGCCCAGGGCTAATTGGTATAAGCTACTAAGTAATCTGTAGATGGTTGCCAATTGTGCTGTTCTTGGAGGTGCTGGGAGGGGCTAAGCTGTGAACTGAGGCCAGCTGTTATAAGTGCTGGGCTTTGGGCTGCTTAGCAAGAGATATGGGGCATGCCAAGGCCAAATGTTGCTTGTTTGGGGTTTGTGAACCTTTGAGAGATTTTAGGAACATCCACAACATGAGCCAAGACAGACTGTTTTATGGAAAATCCACTGGAAGAGACTTGGGTGGGCACCCAAATTGGGTAAGGTAAGGTTTCAGGGAATCACCAGGGCAGGGCGAAAAGTGTTTGCTAGGTTAATGGAGACCCAGATAGAGCAGCCACATACATCTGCATGCTGTGTGGTGGGGAGGCCTCAACAAAGGAAAATGGTTTCTGCTAGCACTTCTGTCTGGGAGAAAGCTGCCCCTCCAGTTCTTGCCTGAAGCTAGACAATTTAGTTCCTCCCTGTATGTCCTACATCTTTCATGCTGCTGCCCCAGCACTAGAGCTCAGAGCAAGAGAGTCCGTTAGCAAGTAAGTCCATATGTGGGCCCTCTAACAGGAATGTCTGGGACTCCAGCAGCTCTCCATCTCATTCAGCCACAATGTTCACTGGTTTTCACAGCCAGAAGTTAATGGAAACTTCTCTTCCTAGCTCTGGAGCCCTGGACTCCCTCCTTAGCGGGGAACTTCGCAGCCAAGATATCCCTCCTGGTTTTTAACAGCTGTACGTGGGTGTGAGACCAGACCACTCCACTCTCCACCTGTCCTACCAGTCTCCATATGGCTTCTTCTGTATATCTTTAGTTATAGGACTTCTGTTAAGTTAGATTTCTGGTGATTCTCAATGATGGTTCTCTACTTGTAATTTTGATGTGGTCGTGAGAGGAGACGAGCACAGCGTTTACCTACTCTGCCATCTAGACAGAACCTGACGTGTTTATAACTTTAACCTCCTTACAAGTAAGAAGTTGAAGTAGCAGAAAATCAATTTGGCAAGGAGCTAGTCTTTGATGGGGAGATCTTTCTCTAGAAAGACAGCCCTAAAAGCCAAGGCATAGTGAGGTAGACTAGAGGAATTGTGATAATATGACCAGTAAGAGTACACAGCTCTTAATTCAGATATGTTTAGAGCACTATTACAGCTTTGCGTAGGAAGGAGTATGTGTGTGAACAAAGTGAGATGTGGTTAGATGCAAGGGTATTTAAAATGAATTGATCAAGACAGAATTTATGAAGCTTTTGTGCTGTTTGATCTTAGATAATGGGAATTCCCTTTTAACCTATGTAGTCATCTAATAAAATATTTAAATAGCTCTACATAGTTTTGCTGTTAAATTTAGCAGGCATCTGTTACCACATTTATTCTATTTGTAGATGCCAAGGGGAAATCTACATATGCATTATTGCTGAAACAGGTCTCTTTTAAGGCTCCCACCATTTCAATATTGTGACCCAAATCAGGCATTTAATGAGTAATAATGACAAACTGTGGATATAGCAGGTGAGCTGTGAAACATGCGACATGATTAATGACAGGATTCCTGAGATTGGTGGAATAATGTCATCATTAAGAGACTGTCAAACGGCCCAGAGATCAGACCATATGTATATTATCATGTCTGTTTACAACACTATCTAGAAACCTATCTCGTAGAATTGAAGCAATTGTAATAAGTAAATGAGGGAGAAGACCATAGAATAGTAACTATGGTAAGCTTTCCCATCAGAGGCAGAGGTCCTGATCTCTGCACTGTCATTTTCTAATGTGAAGGCATACACAATTTCATTCATTTAATAGATATTTATTAAGCACCTACTATGAATGATTTTTTTTACTAGGCACTAGGAATACTTTATGGAACCAAACATACACATAAGCAAGAGGCATTGTTCCTGCTTTCACTAAGATTAATATGGGGAAACAACATCAATCAAAGAATCTACAAAGAAATAGACAGCCTCAACTGTGATACACGTTGCCAAGAACAGTATATTATTGGAGGAACTGACCTCATCAGACTCTTTTCTGTAAAATGGGATGCTACTGATACCTATCTCCCAGGATTATTATAAGATTAAAAGAGATATTATGTATTAACAGCTGACATAAAATAAGGGCAGCATACATTTTCCTTTTCTTTCTGTTTTCTTTATTCTTCTAGATGAAACTAAATGCAAGGCATTAATTTGCAGATGATTTTTCCCGCTTACTGCTGGATTCTGAAGTATTATGAATGGTCTTTATTAGAAAGAAATGCTAATGGTCATGCATATGGCACTCTTTGCTGGTCTTGGCAGGTGCACACTCCCCTCTCTCTCTATCCTCAAAGCTGTATTTTTTTTAGAAGGCTGCCATTTGGCAAACTCATTTTCCCACCCTCCCATACAACAGCATTTAGATCTTGCCTGAACATATGTAAAATAAAAAAAAAAAAACCTTCAAAGAAAACTGTCACAAATATATTTTACAAATACAGTATCCAAAACAAGACAGAAATTTTACAATTAAACTTAGTGTAAAAAGAGGAAAATTGCAACTGTGTGGAATATATAAGAAATGAAATTATGGAAGACAAACTAAAACTCAGTGGTAGAAACACAATTCTCATTTAGACCTCATATAGTTACCTCTGAGGTGAATGAATAATGAAACAAGCAAATGAAGAAGTTTAATAACTCACTTTTTAAGAATTCATGGATGTTTCTTGGGGAGAATAAAAAACTTGTAATTTTTAAAAAGAGATTTCCTTTACACTTTTAATTTCGGAATAGCAGAGGCCACATATCATATTGGTCTCATAGTCACAATATAAGAAGCTGGCTAAGATGTTGATGGGCGGGAGTAGTGTTTGGGAAAGATAATGCAGTTGAGTGTTCTTTGGTCTGTAAGAACTAAGGATTAAGTTATGCTCTTTGTTATTGACCCTTCATGTTTAGGTACTGTGCTGTCCATAATAGCTTATATTTTCAGTGGAGGCATGGCATGTAAGGGGACATGCACTAAGGAGATGGTTGGCTAGCGAGGAGGAAGTTACACTGATTTTCTATACATCACAAACCCTTCCTTTTCTATGGTGATTCCCAGGGTTATAGGAATCAAACCTGCAACCTAGATGTCATATACTTATATGGGAATGTCATATGTATGCATGACATCATATATACGCATGGTGATTACTGTGGATATAGGAACTGAACTTGCAACCCAGATGTCATCTATACCTATACCTTGCTCAGGCTAATTGAATTAAGCAGATTCTGAAGCCGGAGGGCTAAGGAAAAATATTTTAAACTTCCGGTCAAGTGAGGCACTTGCGAAATAAGTAAGCCTTAAGGGAATGTCTTCTGCTGGTGGGGGAAACATAGTAACTAACCTAAAAAAGCAATGTTCATTTTCTATATCAGTGTTCCCAAAGTGTGGTATGCCTTAGGGAAAAAATGTGAAACATAAAGCAGGAAAGAATGAGACTTTTTATAACAAGATGGTTTAAAATGCTTTAGCTCCTAAGGGAAAAACCTGGGAAGAAAACAGTATGAGACATTTAAGTTTTACTTACTCCCGTTTATATATTACTCTCTGTCCTTTGCACTAGGAAAGGATTCTCTAGGTTGAGAGAAAAATGAGATTCAGGGGCAAAATGAGACAGAATTGGGGGTAAATCCCAGAGGAAGGGACCCTGTGCCCACCCTGTGGGCCATGTCCCAAGGTGTGGTGAACCAACAGAAACAAATTTATAAGAATAAAAGCCGAGAAGGGATGCTTGTGCCCTGCAGGGGAGAGTGAAGGTAACTGCGAGAATAAAGGGGTGCATTGTCAGACAAGGATTCAATAACAGCAACAAAAGTAATTGGAAGCCTACGTTTCATTATCACCATCTGCTGCTTATTCTAAACAATGTCAATAATAAAATGCTTTTCCCAGATAAAAATATTTTCTTAGTTTAAGTTCTGAATGCTTGTTACAGTTAGTGTTCAGTTTTAGTAATATATGTGAGCTTATAATTAGTTCATACTTTTTTTTAAAGTGATTCTTTAATAAATATTGTATTCCATTCAGAAGTTATTTAGAGAACTCCTGGTTATTCAAGTAACCTCTGTAATGGGTTATGGTGGCCCCCCAAAAGATATACCCATATCTTAATTCCAAGAACATGTGTGAAATTTGAAAAATGGTCTTTGCAGGTGTAATTAAGGTTCTTGAGATGAGACCATCCTAGATTTTTGAAGAAAAGGTTCCCAAGTCCAGTGTCAAATACACTTAAAGAAGACACACATAAGAGAGACACATAGAAAAGAGGAGAGACCATAAGGAGACAGACACACAGATCAGAGTGATGTAGCCCTAAGCCTAGGAACACTGAGAACCTCCAGAAGCTGGAAGACACAGCAACAAAATCTCCTCAAAATCTGGGGGGATGTGGCCCTGCCCACAACTTGAATTTGGATTTCTGCCCTTCAGAACTATGACAGAATAATTTTCTATTGTTTTAAATCACCAAGTGATTTGATACAAGCAACTCTAGGAAACTAATAGTGTCCTTAAACCACATGCTTAACTGTAAGTGAATTCATTCCTAGAGTAACTTTGTGAAGGTTCAGTCATTCCAACTCCCTTCTGAATCAGTCAATGGCTCCATACAGTGCATTTAAGCAAATATTCAAAATAAACAATGATAGCACAGTGATTACAAAGATGAGAAAACAGAACTTGAATTATTTCACTTCAATCTGTGACTAATAAAATTTTTATTTGTGCTTAAAATTTAAAAGAGTTAAATAGAGCGTGAACTGTGAGATATATTTTTATTGGTTGAGTATACATTTTGGTACATGCATGAGATATTTTACTGAATTTAAATGATATCTTTAACAAAAATTTTTCATCTTCTTATTGTAATTATTATTAAATTACAATAGTGTTATCAAAGCAATAGGGCACTATTTATTTTTAAATTTCCTCCACAGAAACATTAATGTAATTAGAAAGTACAAATTCATTACTTATTTAATATTGTTATATTTTGATTTATTTTTTACTGGTATGATTATGCATACAAGATTTAATAGATAATTTTTTTACTATCTGCATTTGTTTTCTGACCATTATTATTATTATTCACATATAACATGAATATATTATTCATGAATATTACTGACAATAATTTTGACACATAAAGGAGGAATTTATGCACAAGATCTTTTGGCCACAAACATGCTAGACAGGTAGGCATGACACTGCTGACCCAGTGGTAGGTGAGACTCTGCAGGAGATACGGCAAGTGCTCTATTGGGTAGACAAGGTTATAGTGTCACAGAGGATCTTTTGTCCCAGCATGTTTGGAATCAGGAAAAAGACTTCGATGTGCCTCATTGGGGTAATAATATAACCTAAAAAAGTCACCAGATCTGTAGATGGCTCAATGGTG
>NW_024340696.1:15815369-15937616 GCF_902729225.1 Pteropus medius | reverse complement strand
TTTTTTTTTTTTTTTTTTTTTTTTTTTTTTTTTTTTTTTTTTTTTTTTTTTTTGGAGCTTTGGTCTATTCTTTCTTTTGGGACATATTTCTTTGTCTTCTTATTTTAGTTGCCTCCCTGTGTTTGTTTCTATGTATTAGGTAGAGATGCTATGTCTCCTAATCTTAGTAGTTTTATGTAGTAGGTATCCTGTGGGGCCCAGTGGCACTGTCTCCCTGGTCACCTGCTCCAGGCGTGTCCTTTGTTTGGGTTGTATGTACCCTTCTGTTGTAATTGAGGTTTGATGACTGTTTGCATGTCAATGGGAGGGATCTACTCTCAGGCCAATTTGTTAAGTACTGGCTGTGACTATGGTGGAGGAGCTGTTGTGTAGGAACTGACCCTACAGAGAAGGATTTGTTTTAGCAGGGCTCTTGTGCCTGCCCAATCTGCCCTTTGGGTGTGTCTTTTGTGGAGGTGGTTGGGTGGTGCTCTGGAGTTGTCTGAAGCTGGGCACCAGGGCTTTTGGTTCTGAGGCCTCTTGGAAGGTGCTCTGTTGCAGGCCAATTTCAGCTGCTGCCTGTGCCCTGCCCAGGGCTAATTGGTATAAGCTACTAAGTAATCTGTAGATGGTTGCCAATTGTGCTGTTCTTGGAGGTGCTGGGAGGGGCTAAGCTGTGAACTGAGGCCAGCTGTTATAAGTGCTGGGCTTTGGGCTGCTTAGCAAGAGATATGGGGCATGCCAAGGCCAAATGTTGCTTGTTTGGGGTTTGTGAACCTTTGAGAGATTTTAGGAACATCCACAACATGAGCCAAGACAGACTGTTTTATGGAAAATCCACTGGAAGAGACTTGGGTGGGCACCCAAATTGGGTAAGGTAAGGTTTCAGGGAATCACCAGGGCAGGGCGAAAAGTGTTTGCTAGGTTAATGGAGACCCAGATAGAGCAGCCACATACATCTGCATGCTGTGTGGTGGGGAGGCCTCAACAAAGGAAAATGGTTTCTGCTAGCACTTCTGTCTGGGAGAAAGCTGCCCCTCCAGTTCTTGCCTGAAGCTAGACAATTTAGTTCCTCCCTGTATGTCCTACATCTTTCATGCTGCTGCCCCAGCACTAGAGCTCAGAGCAAGAGAGTCCGTTAGCAAGTAAGTCCATATGTGGGCCCTCTAACAGGAATGTCTGGGACTCCAGCAGCTCTCCATCTCATTCAGCCACAATGTTCACTGGTTTTCACAGCCAGAAGTTAATGGAAACTTCTCTTCCTAGCTCTGGAGCCCTGGACTCCCTCCTTAGCGGGGAACTTCGCAGCCAAGATATCCCTCCTGGTTTTTAACAGCTGTACGTGGGTGTGAGACCAGACCACTCCACTCTCCACCTGTCCTACCAGTCTCCATATGGCTTCTTCTGTATATCTTTAGTTATAGGACTTCTGTTAAGTTAGATTTCTGGTGATTCTCAATGATGGTTCTCTACTTGTAATTTTGATGTGGTCGTGAGAGGAGACGAGCACAGCGTTTACCTACTCTGCCATCTAGACAGAACCTGACGTGTTTATAACTTTAACCTCCTTACAAGTAAGAAGTTGAAGTAGCAGAAAATCAATTTGGCAAGGAGCTAGTCTTTGATGGGGAGATCTTTCTCTAGAAAGACAGCCCTAAAAGCCAAGGCATAGTGAGGTAGACTAGAGGAATTGTGATAATATGACCAGTAAGAGTACACAGCTCTTAATTCAGATATGTTTAGAGCACTATTACAGCTTTGCGTAGGAAGGAGTATGTGTGTGAACAAAGTGAGATGTGGTTAGATGCAAGGGTATTTAAAATGAATTGATCAAGACAGAATTTATGAAGCTTTTGTGCTGTTTGATCTTAGATAATGGGAATTCCCTTTTAACCTATGTAGTCATCTAATAAAATATTTAAATAGCTCTACATAGTTTTGCTGTTAAATTTAGCAGGCATCTGTTACCACATTTATTCTATTTGTAGATGCCAAGGGGAAATCTACATATGCATTATTGCTGAAACAGGTCTCTTTTAAGGCTCCCACCATTTCAATATTGTGACCCAAATCAGGCATTTAATGAGTAATAATGACAAACTGTGGATATAGCAGGTGAGCTGTGAAACATGCGACATGATTAATGACAGGATTCCTGAGATTGGTGGAATAATGTCATCATTAAGAGACTGTCAAACGGCCCAGAGATCAGACCATATGTATATTATCATGTCTGTTTACAACACTATCTAGAAACCTATCTCGTAGAATTGAAGCAATTGTAATAAGTAAATGAGGGAGAAGACCATAGAATAGTAACTATGGTAAGCTTTCCCATCAGAGGCAGAGGTCCTGATCTCTGCACTGTCATTTTCTAATGTGAAGGCATACACAATTTCATTCATTTAATAGATATTTATTAAGCACCTACTATGAATGATTTTTTTTACTAGGCACTAGGAATACTTTATGGAACCAAACATACACATAAGCAAGAGGCATTGTTCCTGCTTTCACTAAGATTAATATGGGGAAACAACATCAATCAAAGAATCTACAAAGAAATAGACAGCCTCAACTGTGATACACGTTGCCAAGAACAGTATATTATTGGAGGAACTGACCTCATCAGACTCTTTTCTGTAAAATGGGATGCTACTGATACCTATCTCCCAGGATTATTATAAGATTAAAAGAGATATTATGTATTAACAGCTGACATAAAATAAGGGCAGCATACATTTTCCTTTTCTTTCTGTTTTCTTTATTCTTCTAGATGAAACTAAATGCAAGGCATTAATTTGCAGATGATTTTTCCCGCTTACTGCTGGATTCTGAAGTATTATGAATGGTCTTTATTAGAAAGAAATGCTAATGGTCATGCATATGGCACTCTTTGCTGGTCTTGGCAGGTGCACACTCCCCTCTCTCTCTATCCTCAAAGCTGTATTTTTTTTAGAAGGCTGCCATTTGGCAAACTCATTTTCCCACCCTCCCATACAACAGCATTTAGATCTTGCCTGAACATATGTAAAATAAAAAAAAAAAAACCTTCAAAGAAAACTGTCACAAATATATTTTACAAATACAGTATCCAAAACAAGACAGAAATTTTACAATTAAACTTAGTGTAAAAAGAGGAAAATTGCAACTGTGTGGAATATATAAGAAATGAAATTATGGAAGACAAACTAAAACTCAGTGGTAGAAACACAATTCTCATTTAGACCTCATATAGTTACCTCTGAGGTGAATGAATAATGAAACAAGCAAATGAAGAAGTTTAATAACTCACTTTTTAAGAATTCATGGATGTTTCTTGGGGAGAATAAAAAACTTGTAATTTTTAAAAAGAGATTTCCTTTACACTTTTAATTTCGGAATAGCAGAGGCCACATATCATATTGGTCTCATAGTCACAATATAAGAAGCTGGCTAAGATGTTGATGGGCGGGAGTAGTGTTTGGGAAAGATAATGCAGTTGAGTGTTCTTTGGTCTGTAAGAACTAAGGATTAAGTTATGCTCTTTGTTATTGACCCTTCATGTTTAGGTACTGTGCTGTCCATAATAGCTTATATTTTCAGTGGAGGCATGGCATGTAAGGGGACATGCACTAAGGAGATGGTTGGCTAGCGAGGAGGAAGTTACACTGATTTTCTATACATCACAAACCCTTCCTTTTCTATGGTGATTCCCAGGGTTATAGGAATCAAACCTGCAACCTAGATGTCATATACTTATATGGGAATGTCATATGTATGCATGACATCATATATACGCATGGTGATTACTGTGGATATAGGAACTGAACTTGCAACCCAGATGTCATCTATACCTATACCTTGCTCAGGCTAATTGAATTAAGCAGATTCTGAAGCCGGAGGGCTAAGGAAAAATATTTTAAACTTCCGGTCAAGTGAGGCACTTGCGAAATAAGTAAGCCTTAAGGGAATGTCTTCTGCTGGTGGGGGAAACATAGTAACTAACCTAAAAAAGCAATGTTCATTTTCTATATCAGTGTTCCCAAAGTGTGGTATGCCTTAGGGAAAAAATGTGAAACATAAAGCAGGAAAGAATGAGACTTTTTATAACAAGATGGTTTAAAATGCTTTAGCTCCTAAGGGAAAAACCTGGGAAGAAAACAGTATGAGACATTTAAGTTTTACTTACTCCCGTTTATATATTACTCTCTGTCCTTTGCACTAGGAAAGGATTCTCTAGGTTGAGAGAAAAATGAGATTCAGGGGCAAAATGAGACAGAATTGGGGGTAAATCCCAGAGGAAGGGACCCTGTGCCCACCCTGTGGGCCATGTCCCAAGGTGTGGTGAACCAACAGAAACAAATTTATAAGAATAAAAGCCGAGAAGGGATGCTTGTGCCCTGCAGGGGAGAGTGAAGGTAACTGCGAGAATAAAGGGGTGCATTGTCAGACAAGGATTCAATAACAGCAACAAAAGTAATTGGAAGCCTACGTTTCATTATCACCATCTGCTGCTTATTCTAAACAATGTCAATAATAAAATGCTTTTCCCAGATAAAAATATTTTCTTAGTTTAAGTTCTGAATGCTTGTTACAGTTAGTGTTCAGTTTTAGTAATATATGTGAGCTTATAATTAGTTCATACTTTTTTTTAAAGTGATTCTTTAATAAATATTGTATTCCATTCAGAAGTTATTTAGAGAACTCCTGGTTATTCAAGTAACCTCTGTAATGGGTTATGGTGGCCCCCCAAAAGATATACCCATATCTTAATTCCAAGAACATGTGTGAAATTTGAAAAATGGTCTTTGCAGGTGTAATTAAGGTTCTTGAGATGAGACCATCCTAGATTTTTGAAGAAAAGGTTCCCAAGTCCAGTGTCAAATACACTTAAAGAAGACACACATAAGAGAGACACATAGAAAAGAGGAGAGACCATAAGGAGACAGACACACAGATCAGAGTGATGTAGCCCTAAGCCTAGGAACACTGAGAACCTCCAGAAGCTGGAAGACACAGCAACAAAATCTCCTCAAAATCTGGGGGGATGTGGCCCTGCCCACAACTTGAATTTGGATTTCTGCCCTTCAGAACTATGACAGAATAATTTTCTATTGTTTTAAATCACCAAGTGATTTGATACAAGCAACTCTAGGAAACTAATAGTGTCCTTAAACCACATGCTTAACTGTAAGTGAATTCATTCCTAGAGTAACTTTGTGAAGGTTCAGTCATTCCAACTCCCTTCTGAATCAGTCAATGGCTCCATACAGTGCATTTAAGCAAATATTCAAAATAAACAATGATAGCACAGTGATTACAAAGATGAGAAAACAGAACTTGAATTATTTCACTTCAATCTGTGACTAATAAAATTTTTATTTGTGCTTAAAATTTAAAAGAGTTAAATAGAGCGTGAACTGTGAGATATATTTTTATTGGTTGAGTATACATTTTGGTACATGCATGAGATATTTTACTGAATTTAAATGATATCTTTAACAAAAATTTTTCATCTTCTTATTGTAATTATTATTAAATTACAATAGTGTTATCAAAGCAATAGGGCACTATTTATTTTTAAATTTCCTCCACAGAAACATTAATGTAATTAGAAAGTACAAATTCATTACTTATTTAATATTGTTATATTTTGATTTATTTTTTACTGGTATGATTATGCATACAAGATTTAATAGATAATTTTTTTACTATCTGCATTTGTTTTCTGACCATTATTATTATTATTCACATATAACATGAATATATTATTCATGAATATTACTGACAATAATTTTGACACATAAAGGAGGAATTTATGCACAAGATCTTTTGGCCACAAACATGCTAGACAGGTAGGCATGACACTGCTGACCCAGTGGTAGGTGAGACTCTGCAGGAGATACGGCAAGTGCTCTATTGGGTAGACAAGGTTATAGTGTCACAGAGGATCTTTTGTCCCAGCATGTTTGGAATCAGGAAAAAGACTTCGATGTGCCTCATTGGGGTAATAATATAACCTAAAAAAGTCACCAGATCTGTAGATGGCTCAATGGTGGTTTCTATGAACCAGAGTCTAAAGACAACACAAGCCAGATCTGGCCTTAGTGGATGCTGGTCCAGACAGACACTTAGAACCACTCTTCTTCATTCTTCACCACTGACACCTCTTTAAGCCTTCTTAAATTTCATAAGGAAGACAGTAGGATGGGATAGCCAACTGACAGAATATATTTCTATCTCTTTTGCAGAAAGAAAGCTAAAAATAGAAATTTAACTAACTTGAATTTCAAGAATCTCACCCTCTTTACTGTGCTAGGCTATTGCTCCAGGAACTACTGAGACTTCTGATCCATGGAAAAGAATAAGCTGGGATTATTCCAAGGGGCGAGGCAAAGTGCTGACCTCTAAGTTTTAGGAAAACAATCTCCTCCTAAATTTTTGGTTACTTTTATCCTTGGATTATCTTAGAGGAGCAAGATGGCTCAGGGGCAAACTGGATTCATACACCAATGGCTTAGAATCTCAGCTCCATCTCTCATTCCCAATGACCTTGGGGAACTTCCTCTATCTCTCAGTATCTTTTATTTTCATCCCTTATATGAAGAGAGAAATAACTCACAGAGAATTGCAGATATTTAAAATTGTAAATATAAAACATCTGAGATGTAGTAGGGCATTATTAATTAGATCTATTTTATATTATTTTTATGAAGACACAAGATTCCAGAATAGTTGTAAATGCACTACCATTCCACATAAAGCCTCTGATAATTAGTATTAGAAAAGATGTGTTATAACTGAGGACTACTGTTTTTATTTATCCATTGATTTATTGTTTATTTTTGCTGACGATATTGAGTATACAGGCCTGCCTGGTGGATACAGGGAAAGGTTCAAACTAGACATGGTATTAGTTCCCTTAAAATTCTCTTTCTGTTATAACTTACTGATCCTCTCAGCATGAAATCGATTAAGAAACTCACATCACTTAATTTTTTTTATAATCACCTAGTGTGAAACTTGCAAGGAAGGACTTTTTTTTTTTTTAACAGGTAATGAGCCAATCCCTTCTTCTAAAATGCCCAGATAAGCAGCATTCCCTGCTTAGCTTCACAGATCAGAATTCTGAACGTCTAATGAGTTAACAGAGGCAGAGAATGTAAGGGATAAGAGGTGGAAACAGGAAAAACAAGTTGTAGAAAAAGGGAAAATGAACAAAACTAAGTCCACTTGGCTGTTTCTGAAAGAAACTAATAGAATGGGGACAAAGAATGCATATGAGGGAAGGCTCTCTATTAAAAAGTGGCCCTTTAAAATATTTCTGCAGGAAAATAAAGGAAAAAGAAAGATATAGGCAAATGTTTCTGATAGAAACTTCATACCTCTAAAGGTTGTTTCCAAGAAGTAGAAGAAACATTGGGTTTAGAGATAGACCTGGAACTGAATCTCTTCCAGTTAAGGTATGTATGACTTTAGCTAACTACTTAACTTCTCTAAATCAGTCGGTGTCTCTTCATCTGTTGTTAGGTATGTTCTTTCTTCACTTGTTGATAATTTAGGGGTTAACTTCTCTACATTTACTATTTTATGCCTTTGATCAAGATATTAGCTTTGTTTGGAATTTCATGTTCCTATGTCTATCTATTCTGGGTGCCGAGCTCATTGAGGGTCCTAGTGACATCTTAAATCTCTGCTCATCAATGTCTTTACCACTCCATTTGTGCTAGAAGCTGAAATTAGTTATGTGGTGACTTTCAAGGTAGGCAGCTAATAATTTATTATTATTATTGTTATTGTTGTTGTTTACTTGGAATGTATATATAGAGGGGACAGTATTTCTCTAGACCTTGACAAGAGGGGCCCAAGCCTTGCATTCTGGTCTTTAATAGGTCCATTTGAATTCTCCTCTAGTCATACTCTTTCCTATAACAACAATTCCCTGGGCCCCCAGAAATGTGTTCATGCTTAGCTCAAGCCCTCTTATAGATCACACCGAGGAGATCAGCAAGAATTCCTTGCCTTCACTGACCTGACACCACTTCCGAGGCTGGATCTGTCCTCAAGGGTGGACTTTACTGGTGATAGGCTGACTCTAGGCCTCAGAGAAGGTTGTTTGTGAAGGAGCATATGGGTAAAGCTTGAGACTGTAGGCTGTGGTATCCCCTAAATGCATGTGGGGCTCCCAAATGGCATGGAACAAGGTATAGAATAAGAAAGTCACTGTGTCAGGCCAGACCCTACTATGCAGCCAGTTTATGGCACAAAACTCTGAGGAGTCTGAGAATTATGGGTTATTATAAAGGTCAAGATTAGAATATTTTTTGAAAGCAAGTTTGATTTACATCTCTTAACTATTTAGACATATGACAAACAATTCTTCATTTGTATTCACCAATCTTAGGATGTACCTGAAGAAATCCATCTCCATCATTTTTCTTTTAGTGATAAAAATAGGAAACTGCATTATATGGCATGGGTGTTAATTTCCAAATCACTCTGACACCCTTTTTGGAGGACATTATCTCACTCCAAGGAGGTTCTTCCCCTATGTTTGGATCCCATGTATTTACTTTGGGCCTTTACCTTTAGATTGGCTATTATGTTTTCCAAGAAACATTCAGCAACACTTTGAAAGACAGTCAAAGAAATATCATTGTCCATTCCTGTCAAAACTTTGTAGCCAGCAGGATGGCACTGAAAGAAAGAAGTGTCAACAAGTGAAAGAAGCTGCCCAACATCCAGAGATCTCCGTGTCTCCACATAACCCTCCTATGAATGTTCAGAAGGAAGAAGAAGAGGAATTAGGACTCAGATGTCTGAGGCTCCTAGTGAGTCAGCAGGTTTCAGAAATAATTAGTCTAGAGAAACGGAGGCTGGAATCTTAGACTGAGAATATTATTGATGCAGTTTGGAGGCTAGTGTTAAGGTAGAGGGCTTGAGGAGGGAAGGAAATTTGTCTTCATGTCCTTTAAATTATTCCTGGCATGGCGCACTGGAAAGAGAGAAAACATCTTTCTGGGAATTCAAACTTGTGCCAGGTCAGGGACCAATGCCTAGGACTCACGTGGGGAGTAGAAATTGGTTTCAACCTCGTCCAATGAAGAGGCTTTCCCTTGGAAGACCAGAACAGGAAAGTGTGCGTTCTGTGGTTTAGCTTTTGCAAATGCCCTGTGACTCTAATAACATGGACAAATGTTTATACCTCTCTTAACCTTACTTTCTACCTCACAGAGTTGCTGTGAGAATTGCTCTGAAATGGTGCATGGAAATGGCCTTTATAACCTGCAAAGTTTACTACTTGGTGGTCACATGAATTATAACAGAATTGGTTATTAGTTAAAAGTTATTATTAAGAATGGTTAGTTTAAGAGTTTTAGCTTCTAGATTGGCGATTTTTTTATGCACTAGTTAATATTACTCTAAGGTTTGAATTGTCATAAGTGTAGGTTTGTTGTTCACGTACTGTGCTTCTCTTATCAAATTATTCTAAGAAAATTTAATATCCTTGAAGTTCTTAAACAAAATTTATTTCCTAATTCTATATCTAGGTTTATAAAACATTTTCAAACAAATCTGAAAAAAGTGAATATAACATCATGTATCCTAATTCCTTCCAAATTATTTAGATCTAACATACTTTTGGGTAGAGAAAAGGTTTTTATTTCTGCTGAGTAAACATCAGAGCAGATCATGGTTAACTGCTAAGGAAGCAGTTGTGAAATGATGAAAAAAATCTGATCTTCAAGTCAGAAGGGTAGTAATTCAATCATATGTGTAATATTTGGTAATTGTGTGTCTCCTGAGAAAGCACTAACATTTTTGACTGTGCGTTTTGAAAACAGGTATAATAATTCTACCGTATTAATCTACCAGGTAGCTTTGAGAAGTATATAAAGTGATCATTGTTGTGTTCTAGAGTCAGGCTCTAAGGAGAACCAAATTGAACCAAAGAAAAAAGAGTAGCCTTGTTGTAAGTATGTGGTACTTAGTAAATATTTACTGGTTTGCGTGGAGTGTCATAAATGAAGGAATTTCTGTGGGATATAATACATGAAGCAGTATAAAGATGTTTCCATAGGTACATAAATTAGGGTAGATTAGAGAATATGAGAGAATAAAAATTAATCCCTCTTAGTCAAGTGGTTCATTTCCATACTGCACACTGGAACCAGAATAATTTTCCATAAACATGATAATCATCATGCCATCTTATTACGAAAAAAATTTTTTTGAAATATTTGCACTAATATGCTAGTAACTCAAGATCTAATATCCTTCACAGAATGGTTCAAATTGCATTTTCTGGTTGAAGGGGAAATGGAGAGTAAGTACTAATAGCTCCAGCGTTTCTTTTCAGGGTGATGAAATATTCCAAAATTGATTGTGATGCTGATTGAACAACTCTGTAAAATATGGAGAAAAAACAAAACAAACAAAAAAAACAAAAACATTAAATTGTATACTTTTGATATGTGTAAATTACATTGTACCGAATTACATCTTAGTGAAATTATTTTTTAAATTATTTTTTTCATACATTTATCCTTAAAAATTATTTCTCAGTTCTCATCCCAGTACACATATTCTGCTATAAGCACAGAGGACTATTTATTTTTTCCCGAACCTCCTGTTTCTCTTGTCCTTACTTGTGGGTGTTTACTCCCTGCTCATTGTGCTACCTCTGCCTCAAATTCCTGTACGTCTCTCATGGCCAGTATTAAAGGCTGCCTCTTCCAAATCTCCTTCTTGACTGCAACTTACCCTAAAATTAACATCTTCCTTTATGTAATCATGACACATATTTTTCTAAAGTTCCTTATTTTAAAACAAAGATTAAATCTGACTTAAATTTTTGTTATATTTTAAAAGAAAAGTGAAGTCCACCTTATAAGAATATCTCAACAAGTGTCTGTAATCTAACTCCCTTGATATTGTAAAATCAAAAAGACATAGTGCTTTATTTGTTAGTTTTCCCCCAGTATCCATCTGGCTTTGTGATTTTCATGTAATATTCATATAATAAATGTTTATAAAATTCTCTTTAATTGTTGTAATATGGAGACATTACCTATGGAAAAATTATGTTATCTTCACTAGTATATCAGCCTTGAAAATATGAGTCAGAAGTTAAACATGTTGAATACTATCCTTATAAAGCTTCATTTACATTTGTTAATGCCAAAGGATGAAAATCTTTCTAAATACTGGAGAGTGTACTCTTAAAAATGCATGCTAACACTTGGATTCATCAAGCTTTACTGTTATATTCCATTTTCCTTGTTGTTTCTTGCTGTCTCCAATTAGAGCATTTCTGTTATCCTCTAGGATTTTTGACACATTATCTGGGGCAGATTTTAAATATCATTCTATGTTCATTTAAAAGTGAATTCATTCTAGAAAGAGAAATAAAAGGTAAGACACATCTTACATGTATTCTTTTAGGTTTATTATTCTAAAGTGTTTATATAAATGAGCTTCCTAAAATTGAGAATTATTATTTTTAAATTTTCTGTCTCATCACTTTATTTAAGACTATCGCTTCCTCACAAATTAAAGATCCATTATATTTTGTATTTCTCTGCAGTGTTCTTTTTCTACTTTGACATTGCTCTCAATGCAAAGACGAAATTCTCAACCTTTGGCTAATGATATGCTTTGTAGACTTCCTCTTGGATTGCAGGGGGTTGTCTGCCAACTGAATGACAGAAAAAGAAAGGAAAGTTGCTCTAAGGAAAGTAGATTTTCCCTAGGAAGTGTATATTGTCACTTGATACTCAATTACTCATTTTTACGTGTGCATAAATTGACCTACTAGTCACAGATCCTTATTTCATGTAAGATAGAAATTATAATTTCAAATGGAAAGAAAAGAAAGTAGGCTCATTGAGGTAAGTTGATTTTCTCAGAGTAACACAGCTAGTAAGTGAGATAATTGGGGTTAGAAATCCCAGAAATATGTTTCCAAAACTTTTGACTTTCTAACTTGCACGAACTTCAGTGGGTGTTTACTCTCTGCTCATTGTCCATCTCCATATCTAAGTTAAGTCTATATTCTTTCCAATAATTTACCACTTGTACCACTACAAGCAAATCTAGAGTCTTCAGCTACTTGTTATACAATTATTATTACATTTTGATAGTTGTCACAGGTCTTTTTGTCAACTTTTTATTTGAGTTAATGTACATAAACTCGTACTTGTACATCTAATATGTATTTGAATTAATGTAGATACTCAGGAATGTTAGTGAAAAGTAAAAAAAAAAAAGTGTAGGAAGTTCCAGGATAACTGAATTATATTGATTTTTTTTTAAATACAGTAACTGCAAACAAATGGGGTGTTTGCTGAAATAAAGTCATATTTCTTGGAGGTCACTTCATGGTGAATGGTTGTATGCTTTATATATAATATCAGTTATAGCACTGCCAAATGTCAAACTTAGAGTGCAGAAATTAAAAAATAAATAAATAAATGTATATTTTGAAATTTGGCCATAAATTCTGATGTATAAATATCAGTTAATTAATCTTTCTTATTACATACATCTAAGGCATGAAAAATATATGCAATGAATAAATAATTCATAAATAAATCCCAGGTCTGATGATGTTTCTCCCATGTTAAAAGGTTTCACTGTCTTCCCATTGTATGTATAATACAAATTCTTTAATTTAGCTCATGATGGTCTTAATAATATAACTCCTTAGCTTTTCAGCCTTGCTTCATTTCTCCCTTCATCATACTCTATCCTCCATTTTATTTGATAAACTACTTATAATTTATTGTCACCAGGGTCTTTCTGGCTTCTGGACTATTTTTCCTTAGTCTGGGTGTAAGAGACTGCTAATTTTTCAACAATACCTATTCCACTCTTCTTATTGGACACATTGTTGCTTAGTTAGATTGTATTTCCCACTGTCTTTGCAACTAGATAAAGTCGCACAGCCTACTTCTTGCCAATGGAAAGTGAGAAGAAGCAATATGTGTTGCTTCTAGACCTCAGTCTGAATATATTGGGTATGCCTCTTTTGTATTCTCTTCACATTATCCACTGGTTGGAACCCAGATATTTTGTATTCTCTTCACATTATCCACTGGTTGGAAACCAGATATAATGGTATCAGATAGCAACTGTGCCTTAGAAAGCTGAGAATCAAAGATTTGAAAGAAACTCAAGTCCATAATTGACAATGAGAAGAAGAGTTGTGTTGATGACTGTCTAGAATAGAAAAATTTTCTTTGTCTTTTAAGTTATTGTATTGTTGGGCCCCTTTGTTGGAGCATCTTAGACTTTGCTTAATGAAGAAACAATCTTCCTTTTATGTGCTCTGTGCTTTGCTTGGGAAATTCTTATCTTTTGTATCTGTTTAGATATCTTGCCCGATTGACCTCCTGTCCCAAATCCAGGGACCACACCTATGTTTTTCCAATAAAATTTGGATCTTAAAAATATTGCCTAATATTTATTGAACATATGCTATATGCCAGGCACAAATTAAAGCATACATGTGCATCTTAATATAATATAATAAAATGCTAGAGGAAAGCCTTTGATTAAATAGATATTAATATAATCTCCATTTTATAGATTAGAAAACAAAATTACAGAAAGATTAAGTATGGCTATATTTTTCAAAAGTTACCTGCAATGTTTCTTGCCTTATGTGCTCTTTTAAATGTTACTTTAACACTTCTCCCACTGAGATGGGTTCCGTGTTTCCTATCCCTGAATATGGATGGATTTGTGACTATGGAAGAAGAGACAGTCTCTGACTTCTAAGGTTAGATTAGAAGTTGTATCAATGAATCCTATCTGGTTCTCTTGGGGTGCTCACTTTTGGACCTCTCGGGAACCAGATAAAATATCTGAGGCTGCAGGTGTGAGAACACCTACGTAACCAGGACCAGCCATAGTATTCTGCCAACAGCCACAGCTAAAGTCTCAGCCAGCATCTATTGTTAGACATGTACGTGAAGACACCTCCTGATGATTCCAGCCCTGAGACATCCTCATCTTGAGCTTCCAAGCCTTCTTAGATGAAGCTCCAAGTATATGGAGTAAGAGTAAGTTATCATTATGCTCTTTCTAAATCCATGATCATGAAATCCATGAATGTAATAAAATAATCATTTAAGCTGTTAAGTTTTGGTGTAACTGGAACATTGCCCAAAGTAAAAAATCTAGTAAGTAGAAGCTCTAAGATTCGAACCTAAAAAGCCTGATTCCAGAGCCCTTAGATGTTATATTCTTTTGGCTTAGTTTCCTATATAGAAACTGCTCATTTATTTGTTTGTACCCCTCAGCCAATTTATAAACTACATTAGATTTTTTTCTTATTCATCCAAAAGAGCAAGGATTTTTACCTGTTTTGTTCATTTCTGTACCCCATAATCCAGCACGATGGCTGATACATAGTAAGTACTCAAAAACGTGTGTTTGACTGAGAGCACTGACTTTATCATATAGAATTCTACAAGCAACTAGTATAAGCTAATGTTCGTTAAGCATCTCCCAGTTACTTGATACTGTGGTAACTGCTTTACAAATGTTCCCCACAGTAGAGATGCTATTAACAGACCTATTTTATAGAGGAGCAAATGGAGACTTCAAATTAATAAATGACTTACTCAAGGGCCCTTAGTTATTAAGGGAAAGAATTTGGATCTGAACTTTGACTCCAGCATATGCTGAATACTCTCCATTTGCCTGTTCCTTCTCTCTACCCTTCTTCATTCGGCCTTGTAAGCTGACAAGCTATTCTCTATGGATTGCAGCAACCAGATTCTCTTTCCATCTGGCTTCTGATTAGGTTTAGCCAATAAAAGGTACCACCAGGAGATGAGAGGGAAAAAGAGAGAAGTATGTGGTATTCATTTACCTGCCTCTGACAGGCTGTGGGTTGCCAATGACTGCATTCCTCATATTAAAAGCTATAAATGCTGGAGGAAAGCCTTTTCCTTAGATTTATTTCCAGGTTCCTTGCCCTGAAGCCTAGGAATGATAGTAGATTCCGGCCATTGCTAGCAACTGATTATTCTTAATCCTCTAACACTTTTGTAAACATTCCTCATTAAACTCTCTTTAGCCATCCCTTTTGAATGTGCCCTCTGAGATGTTCCCTAATGTATGTGGGGAAGGGCAGGGGAAATTGAGATACTTATATCATATGTCATGTATCATATATCGACATATAACATACCAAATATTTATGGGATTTAAATCATTCTACCATATTGCTTACGGAATGTTTCAGTCTCCTACCTCAATAAATATTTTATTACAAATGACCTGGGAGACAAGTCTATAGGATGATTGGACTTCTTAGAGTCCGATGCTAGAATATGAAGACACTTCAACTTGCCTCTCTCTTCTCTTTCTTATGGACAACATCCTGCACTTTGAGGAGCCTCATGCACATATGTGTGGACACCTCAACCCATATATTTAAGCTCCATTTGCAAACACACAGCCATCTCTTTGCCACCCACTGAGCTTCTGGGTTTGCATACTGGTGGTGTATTTTGCATTTGGCAAGTTGAATTTTCTGAAGGGGACTTCATGGAACTTCCAGGTGGGTACAGGCCATTTGGACAGGAAACTCCAGGGGAACCAGGTACCTAAAGCATGTTCTAGAAAAAGGGACATGGCTCCTGGAAGGCAAAACTCCTTAGACCATAAAATTTTTGTCCCATGAGGAAGGATGTGGTTGAGAGGACTTGAGTGGGGTCCTCTAAAATAAGAGACCCTATGACAGTCTGTAGCAAAATAGTTCATCTCTTTCCATTCAGGACATTGCTAATGTATCATGTCCCACTCACTAGGTTTCATAGCTTAGGAATGTAATTAATATTTATTAGTGAAGTCCATGATTGATGTGATATCTAGATCTTCTGGGGGAAAAAAAAATCTTAGTTTACTTCAGGATTTAAAAATTGGTATAGACAAAGAATTTTTCCTTTTAACCTCTTTGAGTTTAGAAGTTTAGCTAATAACTATCCCATAAATGTCTTGAATAATACACCATTTGCTGCAAAAGTAATTTTGTGCCAGACAGATAATTCTAGTCTATTTCACATAAGTAGGCCTCCCTGAGATAGAAGAAAATTTCTGTCAGAAACTTTGCCGGGACTCCCAGTGACAAAGTGAGAACACCTACTCAACTGGCTAGTATACTCCCTCTGATTTCAGAGAAACCCTGACAAAAGCAAAACAAGATTTTAAAAAACATATGTATGGCTAGTCCTGAAAGAGTTTGAAATATTGTGTTTTATAGTCATTATTAGTAATTTGGAGTCTTGGCTGATAGAGTCTTCTCTGTCTAAAGAATTTGATCTGTTTATTCAGTTAGACTTTTCATCTCTTTCTGGTAGAAATGAAACTATCAGCAGTTACGCCTAGGTTAGCAATTAGTACCTTTGACGACCTGGGAGACAGGTCATCTATCACCACCGCTTTCAGAGGAAGAGTGCTTACTTACACAATTGCCATAATTCATGGTAGCTGATCATACAAATACTAACAATCTAGGTTGATTAAAGTAGTAGATAATAAATAAGTAAGTTATATAGCAATGCTTTATTGTACATGTTTTAATTTTAAAAAAATCAATTATATAAGTTCCTTTTCCTGCAAAGAAAACTATTTAGTTCCAAATTCTTAGGATGGCAGAATCACTAATCTAGAAAAGACAGAGATCAGTACTACTCTACGTATGGTCCATGGACTGGCACTGGTCAGAAAATTGTTGACTATTGGCCCATGATGACATAAATATAGTTTTCTATTTCAGAAAAGATTGAAAAGAATCAGCTAGTCTTTCACCATAGAGAGTTTGAGTAGAACTGCTCTATATTATATACATATAATTATTTAATCATTTATTTTTCAAAGAAAAAATATTTTGAACACTCACCATGTACCAGTCATTATACTAGAAACTAGAGATAGATTGATGAACAAAACCAGATCAAGCCCTCAATAAAGCTCAGAGTCTAATTGAAGGGATACATATTAATTACGATTTTTACACAGATACAAAATTTTAATTCTGGATAGGTGACATGAAAGGATTTCCTAAAAAATAATCTGAGGACATATATGAGTAAACTTGGCAAAAGAAGAAAGGTGAGTATTCCAGATAGAAGATACAGCATAGGAAAGACTCCTGGGGCAAGAAGGAACATGACAGACAAGAAGAGGCAATATAACTTTTTGGTTTAAACACAGAGCTGGTAGGGTCCAGAGCATGGTATAAGAGGTATGCTAGAGCGGAGTAACACATTCCCTGTGGGCCATGTTAAAGGAGTTTTGCTTTTGCCTAAGACCAATAGAATAGCATGGAAGAATTTTAAGCTGAGAAACGAATTGATCATATTGAATTTTGAAAAATTTACTCTGGTTACAGAGCAGAAAATGGATTCTGAGACAAGCAGAGAGAATAAAGTAGACCAGTTGCAATTCTGTCATAAGTTGAATTGTGTCCCCCCAAAAGATATGTTGGAGTCCTATCCTCTGGAATCTGTACCCCAGAATGTGACCTTACTTGGAAGTAAGGCTTTGCAGAAGTAATCAAGTTAGAATAAGGTTCTTAGGTTGGGCCCGAATACAGTATGACTGGTGTTCTTATTAAAAACAGAAATTTAGACACAGAGAAAGACATGTACCGAGGGGATATAATGTGAAGACACAAGGAAAAGACAGCCATATGACTGGAGAGATGCATCTACAAGACAAAGAATGCCAGAGGTTACCAGAAAACACCAGAAGCTAGAACAGCAAGAAAGGATTCTTTTCTAGAGCCATCAGAGAGAGCATGGTCCTACAAACACATACATATCAGACTTCAGGCCTCCAGAATGATGAGACAATACATTTCTGTAGTTTTTATGCTACCCAGTTTTGGGTTCTTCGTTAAAACAGCCTTAGGAAACCAATATAGATGCTATTGCAGAAGATCAGGTAAAAGATGAAAGTAGCTCAGAATAGGAGGAAAATGACAACGAAGCAGAGAAATAGTTCTTGATTCTCAGAATACTCATGGGTATTTAAAAGGTAAAATTGACAAGGATAGATAACTAGATGTGATATGGAGGATAAAAAAAAGGTATCAGTGATGACACCTAGGACTCTAGCTTGTTCAAGTAGGTGAAGAGTGGTGCCATTCACTGACATCAGAAATGTTGGGGAAATGCTGGGTGTGTGGAGGAAGATCACCCATATGCAGTTGGTGGTATTTTTATGAAACCCAAGAGGCCGTGGCATATAAGGCCTGAAGTCAAATGAAAGGTCTGTGTAATAAATATAAGTTAAAGAATCATCTTCATAGAAGTACAAAAGAAATATAGAGGAGAAAAGAGAGCAGAGCTTAGGACTGAGCCCTCGAGGAATACAAACTATTAACAGTTATGTGCAAAAGTGTATTATCTCAATTCAATGAAATCTTAAGGAAAATGTTTCAATAGATAACACATTTCAAACTTCAACCATATGTATTTATTGATATACCTATTAATAAACTTAGGGGTAATCTATTCCAGTGGAAGTTGAAGATATTTCACTACTTCAAAAAGACATCTGGAAATAAACAAAGATGAGGCAAATGGAAAAAGCAAAGGCTATTTAAGAGTTTGCTATAGCAAGAGAGTCAGCCACTGTCACTTGTGTTTTGGCAGAGACTCAAGACAGTGGTCAGAGTTCAGATATATCTATCATTAACATATGAATACTTCTCTAATATTCTATCTTACCTTTCTACTCTTTTAAGACTAGGAGAGGAGGCAAGAACCCAATCCTACATAGATCAGGTATAAGTTAGGTGGAGAGTCATCTGATACAGGTATTTCACTTGTTTGTACCCTGAACCGGACTCTTTAAGCCAGCTGGGCTGCATCACAGACAAGCTCTCCTGGATAGTATTAATGAATTTATGAATTCTACACTTCTATTTAAATATCTGTATCTAAAATAAGATCTGTTAAAATCAGATTTATATGCCAGATACTATTTGAATAGTATAACATAAGACCACTCCCTTTTGTTTTTCCATCCTTGAGCCCTTAAGATGTAGGACTCATGTGAATTCTCCATGGTATAGACAACCTGTCTTTATTGATTATATTTAAATTTTATTTTGGCTTGTTGTAATTGTTGGCTTTCGAAATTCTATACAGGAAGTACTGAGTGATATCATTCAGGTTAGAGGGTGCGGTGCAGGGAGCAGGAATTAAAGACTAGAATCCGCATTTGTACACATATACACTGTTTTGGAATAAAAAGTGATTCTAGACTTTTAAAATACATATTCTGCATAAGATTTCATAAATATTAATTGTCCCCACCAAAGATTATGTATCATTATCTTTTTAGGTCAAGTCACAATGGAGGCTGATGAATTCACAATCATAAATTGTCCGACACTGACTCCATCTTTTGACTTCCAACACTCCCCTACTAGTTGACTACCTATATCCTGCCTATAATTAGGCAGACTTTAAAATAATTCTGGGCCAGGTCACTTACCAATAATAATATACTTTATTAATCAATACAAAGTGATTTAAGCTTCAACTAAAAAGGCACTATGTAGTAGACACTTGTGCAGTGAAAAAGGTTAAGACTATCTTTGGTTAGGAAAAATTATTAATACATTTATGAATTCTACACTGCTATTTAAATATCTATATCTAAAAATATTATCTGTTAAAAGTGCTTTCTCCTGTCTGTAATAAAGCAGAATTTGCTGAACCAGGATCCTTGGTATGGAATGTAAAATCTGTGGAGATGCAAATACACTTTCATTTACTAGTGGCCTTTTGATATAAATGCCAACACAGTGCTAGTTCCTAGGTTCATTATATGCTCAACTCTGAATAGAATATTTTCTTTGGCCACATTAAAACCATATTCTATAACTATTTTTTCCTGTTATTAACTAGATATCAAAAGTATTCTGAAATTATATCAAGTATGTACTGATAAAATAGACCTTATTTTTCTATAAAGATGTGAATTGGAATGTTTAAGCTGTCAGTCTGTCTTCACTTTAAGGACAGGATAAAGTAAATAGGTAGATAGGTGGAGGGAAGATATACAGAGAGAACCATGATAGATAGATGATAGATAGATAGATAGATAGATAGATAGATAGATAGATAGATAGATAGATAGATAGATGGATGATGGATAAATGGATGGATAGATATAGATTTTAGGAAATATATTTAAACTTAAGAAAGCATTTTTCATAAATTTTACATTTGATGTCCACAAAAACCTCTAAAAGTAGTAATTTCCCATTTCAAAAGTAAGGAAACTATAGTGCAAATAAATTAATCATATTATCCAACTTGTAGAACTGAAATGTTTCCCCCAGAATTCAAGCCCATTTCTTCTCTCACACTATTGATTCCTCTGCCCATCCTAATACCAGATACTGTGTCAGGATAAGAAGAGACAAACTTGACAGTGGGTCAAGTAAAACAAAGAGTCAATGCACAAGGTTATGTAAGAGAAGGTAAAAGATGTAAGGTCCATGGTTTCAGAACTCTGATGGGACACTTATGGAAAAGTAGATCTAAGTAGTATCAAATTATCTAGCAAAATCTAGGATGAATGCCCATCTTTAATAATAATTAAAACCATGGGGTGTATATTATATGATATCAAAATATAACATATTCCAATATATCATATTATAGTCTGTCATGTTATTACGTTGTATTACAATCCAGTTTTGCAGACCCACTGCTCATGAAATGTTTGCCTACTACCTTCCACCTTTTCCTCCACACCTACCCCCGAAACTGCTCCTTCTAAGAACCAGTTTCCTTTAGTGAAGATTTATGGTCATTGCTCTAAAGTGGTCCAGAGGGGAGTCCTGGAAGCTCATTTTCCCTGACACATCAAATATGTACACACCACAAAATCAGCTACCCAGTGAGTTAAAACCCCATAATTGCAATAGTGAAAGGAAAATTACTCAGGCAGATTTGGTTAGCCACAGTAACAAGACTTATAACCTTTATGAAGGCCTTTGGGCCCTAATTATTCAGCAGCTGCTGCCAGGCCTAAAACATACCCCGTCTACAGTAGTTAATTTGCATTTCCCTTCCCCTTAAGCAGGCTGTCTCTTTCCCTTGTTCTACCTGACCTATTTTGGAAGCCCTCAGTCCCTATCAATAGCAAAAGTCCCTCTCTTACTCTCCATTTGAAGAAGAAAAATTATGCTTAATAACATTTAGCAAATCCAAGGCCC
The DNA here is from genome assembly GCF_902729225.1 of Pteropus medius. Classification (NCBI taxonomy): domain Eukaryota; kingdom Metazoa; phylum Chordata; class Mammalia; order Chiroptera; family Pteropodidae; genus Pteropus; species Pteropus medius. The sequence continues at coordinate 15,916,399 of NW_024340696.1, read as the reverse complement.
TTTAAAAAGTAAGATTAAAGAATCATGCAGAAGAATAAGCTCTGGCTACTTTCATGCTGAGTAGTATATATATTATGTCATCAAGCAATTCCTTAATGTGCTAAATTTTTAGAGAATTCTAAAGAAGTCACTGCCATAAGAGAAGCTTCCATGATAAATGATTCATCAAAGATGATTATTCAAACATTTTGCTTACAATCCTGACCATCTGCTAGTTACTTCTTATTGTGGGAATGTCAGAGCCAAGAGTAGTTTTCTGCCTTTTGTCATCACCTTGATTAGTCATGAAAGAATTAGGTTTTGAATTGAGCTCTTCTATAACCATTTCTTTTTCTTTTCTTTTTTTTTTTTTGCGGGGGGAGAGGGGATGCATGGATGCGGTTTGTAGGCTAGATCATTACTCAAAGTATTGTACAGATGTTTTCTTGAATGATACAAACTTCTACCCAAGGATAAAGTCGTTGTTAACTCCCACCCAAGGTTAAAGTCGTTGTTAACTCCCATTGTCACTAAAACAATGATCAGTGTATTTTGGACCATAGGCAAGTATCCACAGTCAAGAGACAATCGGAGGACAAGTATAGCACTTTTCTTTCCTCTCAAATGTTTCCTCAAAAAACAGATGCTCTGTTCCACTCAATAACACCACTTTCTTTTTTAATTGACCAGGGAAAAGAAGGGAAAAATTAAAAGCTTACTTGATGTTTGTTTTTGTTTCCTTTGGGGGGAGGTTCAGCAATGAGTATGCTTCTGAATATCACATGCACACACAGCAAGAGATTATATTGTTATATTAATATTTTTTCATCTATTGGCAGGAATAGTACATAATTTATGAGGTCTAGTATAAAATTAAAATGTGGGACCTCTTATTAAAAAAATATAGGGGGGTAGAGAAGGGTGAAGTGCGTAAAGGGGATCAAACATATGGTAGCTGAAGGAAACCGGACTTTGGATGGTAAACACACAATAGAATATACAGATGTCAAATGATAATGTACACCTGAAAATTATATAATTGTATTAACTAATGTTACCCCAATAAACTTAATAAAAAATTACTAATAATGTCAAGATATGACAACAGAGCATTTAAGCATCTGTGGGACTACACTAGACCCACATCCATACAGCTGGGCTGTCTGTCGGGTTCTCAGTGGTATCATAAGTCAAGGAGATTGGATCAAGTCAACCCCTCTTTCTTCTTTAGCTCACTGAAATAAATGGTAATAGAAAGTTGAATAAAGTGAGATCCGTTAGCAATCTGGCTCATTACTAACATGAAACTAGAGCATTAAAAGATGGGGGCGGGGAATGAAGGCCCTTTTCTAATTTGCAGTGAGAATCGTTGTATTTGGTGACTGTAAGCTGTATGCAAGAAGAGGGAAAATAAAGCTGGTGCTGCCTTGTCAGTGATTTAATTATTTTCCCATCTACACTTGTTTTTGAAGCTTATCAGAGCGAAGTACTGTGGGCAACCCAGCTGTCACTGTTATCATTGTGGCTCTGAGTCTTGGAGTCCTGATTCCCATTGTAATGCAATTAATCTTTTGCTTTGCGCTAATGGATGAACAAGCATATTTACCACAGCATAAAATCCTAATTATTTTTTGAACAGATGCATAAAGGGAATGCAAATTAGTGGCAAGTGACAATAATGATAAATGTGCACTATATCTTTAAATGTCAGAGTTCCTATGATATAGACTGAGCCCTTGGGTGGATACAAAATCTCTCTCTTGCGTTTACCTATTAAGGAGACACAGTCACCATGTTCGAAATCTATTCTTAGAGGGTGACTTGTGCTTTTAGACCACACTGAGTAGGAATCACAGTACATATGTTGGCCAGCCTGTCCTTAATAGAGTGGTGTTCCTTGAGCTATTGCTACTACTCCTGCTTTTAAAAATTATTTTTTTATTACTTGTTATAATCTAATACCTATAACAAGAGCAATAACTATTAATTCTGTTTTTTTTCTGTATCTAGCATTACCCTATTTTCACAAAAATTCTCATTAAAAACCTTCACAGTCGCAACAATGTAGAGAAATTTGACAAAAGTAATTTCAGCCAAAGAAGTCAAGTAAAAAATGGTACATACTGTATGATTCAATTTACATAGAGTTCAGTTACAGTAACAACTAGTTTATTCTGTGGGCAGTTAGTAAAACAGTTTCTCTTGGACTGGGGTGTGATTGAGAAGCCTGCTTTTAGGGTCCTGGTAATGATCTATGTCTTGATCTGGACACTGGTTACACAGATGTTCAATTTGCAAACACTTATTGAGTAGTATAACTGAATATGTGCACTTTTCCTTATGAATATTGTACTTCAATAACAACTTTAAAGTAAAGCCTTTTCATGTTTTAGCAATGGTATTGATTTTAAAACTGAGATGCAGAGTGGTTAAACAACAGACCAAGGTGAAAAAGATAAAATGAGCAGAGGGATGCTTTGAATTAATGCCTCCTTCGATTTCAAGGATAACCCCCTCCACTATAAGGTTGAACTTTGGGCTTTTCTCTCTCTTTGCAGGCAACGATCTGCAGTACCCAAAGAGTTTAACACAGCCTTGTGTGCTTTGCATGAAAAAAGTGATCACATAGTTGTGGGGAAATGGAGTCTGCAACTCCACTCCCCCCCTAAAAATTCACCTTTTAAGTACTTTTTGCAATATTTTCAACACAAGAAAAACAAATGGATTTGTGAAGGGAAAAACCACTACCAATTGCAAGATCACTTTGCTGGTTCATCATTACTGGGGCGAAAGGCTTTCCATCCATTATTGCTCTTTCTGGTATAGAGAGATGGTAGTTTGTGGCTAAATAGTCATGATGTTACTATTGTGATGTACCAGTAGAGTCACAAAAAGATTTTGTTGAGAGAAACCCAATTAAGTTGTTACCTCCTTTTGTGCATTTTTACTACATCAAATTTTTGTAATGTGCTTCATATTCTTATTTCACATTGATGTGTTCAGGTTTCTGCCATATTTAGTCAGCTCATGCCTTTCTTGGTGTTTTTTGCCCTTCTAAATGCCTCCATTACCTTTTGATGACTTTTTTCAGTCTCAACTTCATCTGGAGTCATGATAGGGGTGACCTACGGATTGTCCGAGGGCCATTCACGTTAACCAGAGCCCTGAGGAACCGTGAACAAACCTGCCTCGACAAACTTACCCTAAGATTCCAAAAGTTCCTCCTGGCTAACGTTCCTTCTACTTACCCACATCCTCCTTTCCTGCTTTCCCCCTCAGTCCTTGACACTCAGCATCCTGTTTTTTCCCTTCTCCCTTTTAATTTTGTTTCGCTTGCATTTAGAGATTTAGATTGAACAGCGCTGCCTTTACAACACCGCATTGCAAACTGGGGTGCGGGGGGGAAGGACGTCTCTCTTTCCCCGCAACGCATGCAAAAACAAATGAAATAACACAAGTGAGAATGTCTGGCATGACAATGGGGACAATCTCAGTAATTTTTTTCCTTCATTTCAGGTGATCAACTTGAGTCGTAAAGAACCCTAGCATGATAAAAGTGGAACAGGCTCTGTTTGTGAAAAACCACAGAATTTCCAAGAGAAACTGGCTCCTACTCATGCTTTGGTACTAAGCAGAAATCATTGAAAACAACTGCTTCTTCCATATGGATACGCCATTCCAAATTCAGAGAAATGAGCCAAGCAGTCAAGTGGGTTGCGAAAATGCCCAATAACGCTCTGAAAAAAAGTGCAAAATAAAGTAGTACTCTGGAATGGAAGTCATTTCACAAATAAAATGGCCATATTACTTTTCAGTGAGTTCTTGACTTGAGCCTTTCTACTAAAAATTCATCAGAGTGAAAAATAAATTATTTCACCTGCTACCTTTTAACATTTCAAATGAATTTAGAACCGTCGAGGAAAAATGAAAAATCTTCAGTCAGAAAAACCTCAAATTTCAACTTTTTATTGCTCTACCACATCGATAAGTAAACACAACTAATACGTATATCGCATATTCTTTGATATATTCGTATGTTGATAGTGTGACTCAAAATTTAAAACACTGATATTTTAGTTAACAATATAATTTATATGTAACAGTATTCGAAATATTAAAATACTAATATAGTTCTAAATTAGAGAGAAGATACATTTCGAGAGATATTTATAGAGCTTTTAATAACAACAAAAATACTAAAAACATAAATAAATAAAGCAAGCCAAAATGTCATATATACAATTTCATATGTCAACATATGTACACGACATACACTTAAAGATGCCACACCACATGTTATTACCTTGTGTGGTGTGATTATAAAGTGAGATTTCTTTTCAACATTCCTGTGCTTTTCTGTACTTTCTAAACTTCTACAAGTATATATGACATTAATAGTTTAAAGAAAGGGGGAAAAACAGGCAAAAATTATTGCTTTTATGTACAGAAATAAAAATGTTTATTGTTAATTCTTAGTTACTCTGTCACACAAAAAGATCAGACTGTGTTTTGACATTAAACTAGGTATTTTAGATTTTGCAAATAATTTATGGGTACACATATCGGTGCTAATCTCCCACTTTGCTCTGTCTTCTTAAAATAGACCTCAAAGTAATAAATTAATTCTTTGTTACCACACCGGGATACAAGCTCTCTCGATACCCAATTAGGGAACTAGGACTCAGTGGAGAATACAGAGCTTTCTCATATAAAGTCACATAAATAAATACTCCATGTATTTTAGAAACATAAATCACTGTTTCTAGGACTTAAATGCTTATCAGCCACATTTAGCTGGAGTCTAACTGCGACCCAAGTTTAGAAAGAAGAAGCTGAGAAATGAATGTCATATGACTCTGGACAGAAATAGTTGAATTTCCTGTATTTCTTAAGGACTTAGGCAAAATAAGCGGTTATTCTTTGAGGGGATGATTTGATGGTTATACTTGGACGAAGTCTTCCGAGAGCCTCACCTGAAGGGTCCCTGTGCTCCTCTAGTCAGGTAGCTCCCTGAGATAGGTAATTTGCAGAAATTAGACATATGTGAAACTTCAAGGTCGGATTTTAGTTCTACGTTTGAATGCTAAGTCGCTTGCAGAAGGGTCTTCCACCAGTGGTTAAACTGATATAGAATAAACTGGCCCTTCTGTGTGGAAGGGATGCTCATGTCTTTATCTTTCTTTTTGACCAGAATGCTCAGTTTTGAAAGAAGAGGACGGATATTATCAAGTTTAGTAAGGAAGAGAGTCCCATTGAATAAACATTGTTCGATCATTCTGTTACTGGTTTCCTTTTGCAGAATGAACCCTTTGTTATAGTAAGGGTTAATTATGACCTAGATTTTTATACAGGTGACTCACAGATTTGGTTATTGCCAGGCTTAATTTGGAGGCGTCAGTGCTTTCTTCTCAGTAATAGATAAACTATGCCCAGTAGGCAATAAAAGGTATTTTAGTTCCAAGCACTACATGTAAAACAATGACTGAAAAGATACAGTGTGGACGGTGGCCTTCCTGAGACATCTTCTTGCAGAGCAAGGTGTGTCAGAATGATATGACTGCATGAATAGTTTCTACATTAGAGACTGGGTGCTTACCTATGATAGTCTGATCATTTAGAAATCAAGAGGAAGCTGATTGAGAGATGATGGTCCGTAGGTAACTAAATAAAACAAAAACAAAAATAAAAAACAGAATAAGTTGTCTCATATAATCTGAAGGAATTGATAATTGAGGCTAGAAAAATGAGTAGTAAGTGGGAAAATGTAGTTTTAGTGTCTTTTATGACTGAATGAGAAATCCTAAGCATTTTTTCCTAGTTAATGCCTGTTACATGACTTGAAATTGTTGACATGTGCTTGGTATGAAAACCAGGTAGAGCAGTGCCTAAATGGAACAGCTGTGCAATGGTTACTTGTTTTATATATATAGGTTGACTTCTAGGTTTTTGAATACATCAACCTTTATTATACAAATACCTAGTTTCAAAGTGTCAAATAAAATCCTTACAAGTACGAGAAGATAATATATTTATTGACTACTGTGATTTGCCAAATGAGATGAATTTTCTCCAGAAACACAAGAGAAAGTAGAGAAAGGCATTCTCTATGAATTTGGTAAAAAGATAATTCGTTGTATCACACTAACTTCTTTAATTTTGTAGATGCCCATGTAGGCTCATGACAAATTCAGAGCGTCATACATGACAATTTGGTTAGACTAAATAGATCATTTTCATTGGGCATCAACATTTTTCCTGGTTCTAATTCAAGTGCCGGGGATTCCATTAATGAGTAAAGTGTGGCTCTCTATCTTGTGGAGTTTACAGCCTGACATTGTGCCAAAACCTTGAGCCGAGGCTTGAGAATAATGTATGTACCTGATTGTTTCTGATTTGACCTACGCTGCATTCCCAAAATGATTAATACACAGTGAATATATTGTAAGCCACTTGTAAATATTCACTATACTAATTTGCGGAAAGGTACAGTTATCTTTGAATGGGCAGATATCAATATTATAACATGAATTATAAAAAGAATATTTATTACATCGTTAGGGCTTTTCAGTCACTAGTTGATACTTGTAAGCAGATGCCGTTATGATCCACTAAAAAACAAAGATAAGCAGCATGAATTTTTTGCCTGAGAATAGGTTACTATTAGATAATATTTTCTTGATTACATAATACAGACTATGCTCATAGTTTCTGATTGTTAAATGCTAACAGTCTCATTAATTCTTTTACAAATAAGCCCTCATGAAATACAAATTTCAGGATAATTCTTCTTTCTCTTCTTTTTCCTGTATTTTTAAAAAAATTAGGTATAGAGTGTTACATCTATATAAACGAGCCTTTGGGAGGATGTCATGTTACTTTATCACATATTGATTTATATGTTCCAACTTCATGAAACCCCTTAGGATAGCTACTTAATAAAGATTATAGCGATATCAAAACACTTATATTTCATCCATCCAATGAGTTTAAGATTGAGCTTCTAAAATATAACCTCCAGAGCAGATGTCAAACACCAAGCCTAACCTCAATTTCATATAATAAAATGACTGTCAATGGATTCTGTTAAGGGAACAGAATCTGTCTCTACTTTTGTGGCACTGTGATTTCAGAGGAAACTTTTTCCTTTCCTTCTGCAACATTTTGTCATTCACTGTCTCTCCTTGGAGCTGTGTGCACAGAAAAAAACGTTTTGCCTTACAGCACTTTTCATTTGCCTCACTCTCGGCAGTACTTAACCAACTGGCATGCAAAGAAGAGGTTAAATAATTTAACTATGAAAGATGAGTGTCCGTACGGGAAACTTACGACACTTAACAATAACTCTTCTAGGAGATTTGTACTAATATGGATTTTGGAGCATTAAATATGAATTTCAAACTTTGAAATAAAGTACTAAGAAATCATTTATGAAGTGTTATTGAATTATTTAAAGAACAACAATAGATTTGGACATTTATGAGACTAGTAAGTAAAGTTGTATACCAGACTGGCCTCCAATAGAGCCCTTCAGGCACAGTTTACTAACATTTACCTATAAAAAAGCTATTTCTCTTTCTACTCCTCACTGTCTCATAAACTATTTCAGGTACACAATAAAATTCTTTAAGGCATTTGAAAAAATCTTATGTAGCTAAGTCACAAACAAGTTCGTCATTCAGTTTCTAAAATGGTTCAGGAAGAAGAGTTTACATAGCAAAACTTATGTGAATATAATTAGACAAATGTGTAATTCATAAATTTTGAAAGCAAAAGAGACAAATTTGACATTTCTGGAAAGGCAAATTGGATAAATTTTTCATGTAACATATGCAACAGATATATCGAATCACTCATAATGCGTTGAGTTCCTATTTTCATACTTTTTTTTTTTTTAAATTTCACTCATTTGTACAACAAAAACTTTTTGCACATCTACTATGGACTGAGATCTCTGCTAAGTTCTGGAGTACCTGTGAGCCATGAGCCAATAACAACATGGCCCCTGACTTCATACATTTTATAATCTATAACCAAGAGTCTTCACTAAAATCTCAAGAAAGTCAAATATGTAGTTCTCGTTGCTGCAGTAGTGAACACAGATACAATAATGACGATGCAATGAAACGTTTCTGGAACATAAGAGATTGTGTGAGAGTATAAGGTAGGTATTTTCTCAGCCTAGAGATTTTGTAGGAGACTCTCTGGAAGAAGTTGTCTGTATCTTTAAAATTTTTTAAGAGCAATACCATACATTAACCTTTTCACTAATTTAATGAACATTGATTGTTATGTTCAAATTATCGTGCCCATAATAGGAGGACATAGGAACGAATAAGACAAAACGTGTACCCTGAGGAGTTTCGTAGTCCAATATTCCTAGTTTAAGGAGACAGTCGTGAGAGGAAAATAAATAACAATAAAAATGCCCGGGGACCTACAGAGAAAGAAGTGTCACCATCGAGGGAAATGAAGTGTTTGGCAGATTTACAAAGGGAAGTTTCTTCCATTCAAGTCTTAAAAGATAAAAAAAACAAAACAAAAAACAGAGACTTTTTATTTTGGAAGGATGGTGAGATAGAGTAAATGTCTTTGCATTTTGAAATATTCCTGCAAGAGATGAAAAGACAAACTATAGCCTCAGAGAAAATAATTGCAAACTTCACATCTAACAAAAGTCAGTATACAGAATATATTAAGAATTCTAAGACCACGAGTAAAAAAATTCAAACAGTCCAATCAGAAAATAGACAAATGACACAGACATACATTTCTCGCCAATTCATCAGATGGCATAAAGATGGCACAAATCACATGAAAAGATGTCCAACATCCTTCGATGTTAGAGAAACGTAAATTAAAACCACAATGGATATTATTAGATGCCTACCAGAATGGCTAAAATAAATAAAAAAGAAATACTGGCCACAAATGCTAGTGAGGATGCAAAGAAACTAGATACTTATACATTTGCTAATAGAAATATAAAATGACGAGGCACCCTATTAGCCTATTAGATGAGATGCCCTATCAAAATACAATAGACTGGGTGGCTTAGTATAGTTCTGGAGGCTAGGAAGTCCAGATCAAGGTACTGGCTAATTCAGTTTCTGGTAAGAGTTCTCTTGGCTTGCAGGCAGCTACGATCTCATCAAGTCCTCACATAATGCTGAGAGATCTCTGGTGTCTCTTCCTCTTCATATAAAGGCGCCAGCCTATAGGATTAGGGCCTTACTCTCATGACCTCATTTAACTTTTATCTCCTCCTTACAGGTTCTATTTCCAACTATAGTCACTTTGGGGATTAGGACTTCGATATATAAATTTTGAGGGAACATGATTCAGCCCATAGCAGACACTCTGCAAAACAATTCGACAGTCTCTTTAAAAACTAAACATGCATCTGCCATATGATTCAGCAATTATGATCATGAGCATACATTCCAGAGACAGGAAAACTTATATTTACACAAAAACCTATACATAAATGTTGGTAGCAGCTTTGTTCATAATAGCCTCAAAATGCAAACAACTCAGAAGGCTTTCAATGGGTGAAAGACTCAGTGACATGTAGTGACTCACACCAGCAGTATTACTCAGCAATAAAATGGCATGTAGGAACAAGCTATTGATACATACGACAACTTGTATGAGTCTCTAAATTATTTTGAATGAAAAAAGCCAATCTCCAAAGTTTACAAACTGTATAATTCTATTTATATAACATTTTTGAAATGACAAAATTATAGAAATGGAGAACAGGTAAGTGGTTCCTTTTAATGAGGAAGCAGGGGAGCAGAGTGATTATGGCTGTAAAAGGCAACATGAAGGATCCTCACGGTGATGAAACTGTTTTCTATTTTGACTGTATCCACTTCAACTCTCCATTGTGATTCTATAATATAGTTTTGCAAGATGTTATCATTGGGGGAAGCTGTTAAAGGGTACATAGGATCTTTCTTATTATTTCATATAATTGCATGGGATTCTACGATTATGTCCAAATAAAATGGTTAATTTAAAAAAGTAAAAGAAGATAAGAAAAACGTGTCTAGCAGAGAAGGATATTCCAAATAGAGGTAAAACGGAAGTTAATAACATTTTAGAAAGGATTTGAAAGGCATGAAGGAATAAATAGATTATTGCTCAATGCATGATGTTGGGGGATGATTCTAGATTCAAATTGAGAGATTGTGGCATGACTTCTTCTTTGAAATAATACACTGTTTAGCAGTGAGCATGGAATAGCAGAGCTAGAAGAAATAACTTTAATACCTGAGTTAGTTTTGTTTAGGAAATATAAATCTGAAAATTAGAATCAAGTTCAGTAAAGTGTTTTGGCATTATATTGACAGCCTTCAAATTGATTAATCTTAGAACGATTGAATATTGGTGAACCTCGTGCTAAAATCAATGCTTAGTCCTCTCTATTATGTAAAGCTATACAAGTACATAGCAGTTTGATAATATTTTGTATCATTCTGAACCATAAGATAGAGTATGAACCAATTATCTAATCTTCTTAAAGTGCTATAATAGTTATATTAATGGTGCATACAAAGAAGGTACTAATTTATTTACACAAAATTGTGATAAACAAAGATTGTGACTGATGGCTTCTTAAAACGTGCTTGTAAGTGCATTTTCTGGCTTTTAAAAAGTCCAAATAAAAATGACAACATTGGCTCTGTCTGTATCTAAGCTGAAGCATCCGTCCATCCTTAAGAAGCTGAGTTCGCAATCCAAAAATTAGTCTTCCTAAACCACAAGGCTCCCTAGTTCACAGTGAAGCTGGCCAACAAGCTATCTTTGGTCAAGTTGCAGAGATTCAGCCATCAGAACTGTGCTGACAATTCTAGTGCAAAATGGAATTTGGTATAACCAGCCCATTGCTCTTTAGAATTTGCAATGCTAGCAGGAGCACAATGTCTTTTTGTAGGTAAAGTCAGCAATTGTAGCACTAAAGTGCATTTGGAATGAATAGGAGAGTGGCACTTTTGAGACCATAACTGCATTTTAATGATATAACTTTCTGCTCTCTAAGCAAAGGTCAAATCTGAGAATCAAAACCAGAGGGAAATATTAGAAGAGATGGTGACATTCGTAAATCTTATTTTACCTATGAAAGAAGAAGAACTTAGGAATCGTATATATATAATATCATAAGTTCCAATATTATAATATATATTACATACATATTATATGTCTAATGTCATAAGCTCATATATATTATCGCAGCTCTACTATGTAAGAGACATGCTCTGCTCATACTTTTATGCTCAATTATACTTATAATAAATATATAAAGCAATCTAAAAATGATAGAGAATTATTACTTTAATGAAAAGTTGTGGTATGTATAAATAAGTGAACTGAATTATGATTTGTTGTTAGGAACACACGATACATGTTAACAGAGTATCTGAGAGTGATTTGTGTATCTTCTTAATGAATATTACATCCCAACTGTGGTCCTGGGCCAGCAGCCTTCGTGTTGGTGGAAGTGCATTAAAGACTCAAATTCTCAGATCCCATCTCAGTTGCACTGAATCTTAATCTTCATGTTAAGATCTCTGGTTTGTTTATATGTTAAGTTTTAGAAGCACTGCTCTGTGTTGCATATTCTTGATCCATAAACTGGAGATAATACTTTTTTTTTTTTTTTTACTAAAAGTTATTAGGGTGACATTGGTTAACAAAATCAAATGCTTCAAGTGTATCATTCAACAGAAGGTGGTATGTATATTGCATTGTGTGTTCACCACCCAGAGTTAGATTTCCTTCCGTCACCAAATATTTGACACCTTTTATGCCTACCTTTCCCCTCCCCTCTTCCCTCTCGTAACCACTTTCTGTGTCCATGAGTCTCTGCTTGTCATGATTGTTGCTTTCAGTTTTACGTCCCACATGTAAGTGAAAATATCTTTATTTCAGGATGCTTATGAGTGACAATATGGTAAAATATGTGGAAGTACCTTTTCAGTTTAAAGGGAGAAAAGCCAGGATTAAAATGAGCAATGGGGAGCAAAGAAAAGATAAGCTGTTTGTCTCTGTTAAAAAAAGAAAAAGTAGAGGATGTGTAAGGTTGGGTCAGTTTCTAAACCATCGTCTTTCGGCTCCAAATCTCTGTGGTGCTGGCCATTTTCGGGCCAACTGTCTTACTCTAAGTTTCTCCCAATGCAGAGCACTCTCAGGACATTGGAAGGTTGCATGAGAGCAGAAAGAATAAATTCTTTTTTTGTTTTCGTTCCTGTCGACATCATCTCTGTACCCTTTATCTCAGCAGCGGCTTTGGTTTCCAGCCTCCAGCTTCGTCTTCTTTTGTTTTGATTTAAAAAAAAAAATCGCCTTCTCCAAGTGTTCATAACCCCAACCTCTGCCCTTTTACTCCCAGCCTTAGGGATATTAGCTGCTTCTTGTTGTTATTATCTCTGGTTAAACTTAATGCTTTCTTTTGCTATTTAGCCCTCCAACACAAACATATGAAACTGCCTAGATTAATCATATCTATTGAAATGCTTCGTGTGGTTTTGGTTTCCTTGAATAAATTCTGACTGATATAAAGGTCAACAAGCTGGAATAGCTCATTATAATACATGGTGTGTAAACATATTTTTTTTCAGAAGGCCTTCAAATGTATTATGATTCTTTACTTTTGTAGGATTCGTGGGGTTTTTTAAAATTGTAAATTTTCTCAATCATATCACATATTTTAAAACATTTTGGTATCCTTTAATATACTCTTTGCTACCAACTCACTAATAAAATAATGATAATAGCAAGAATCAAAAGAATAATGACTGACATTTATTAAGCACTTATCTTATTCCAAGTACTTTAAATAGATTTCACATTTAATCCTCTCCACAGTCCTATAAAGTAGATTCCATTATAACCGCAATTTAATAAACTGAGGCTTCTACAGATTAAATAACTTGCCCCAAATCACACAGCAAGAAAGTTGTGAAATTAAGATTTGATCCATTTGTCTGACTACGAAGCCATGAGCTCCCACAGTGTTTTCTTTCAGCCTTGCCATCTTGATTTTTGTTATTCATTCTGCATTTCAACAAACCACCCAACCCATATTAAAGCTGTGACTATTATGCTCCAGGCATTGGAGATACAGAGATAAATTAAACATGGTCTCTGCCCTTAAGAATTTACTGCTTATTTGGAAGAGATTTTAATTTAAAGAAAGAAGTCTGAGAGAGCAGTGGAATGGCTTATATACATTGCTATGGGGTGTACAGTGGGAACAGACTGGTCCATATGAACCAAATTTGTGAGAAGGTCGAGCATTCTTGCAGGAGAATGGGCTTTCCTGAGGATATAAAGGCAGTGGCAGAAATATTCCTGGAATTGCTGGGTTTGGACTCTGTCCCTCCACATAAAGAAATAGCCTCACTAACGTGGTATTTTTGGCTTGCAAGCCAAGAGAACCCAATGTTAGTAAATCTTTTCTTAGATAGAAATTTATAAATTTTTGGCGTAATTATAATATAAATATTCATAACATACTTATTATATTCCAGACATTATTCTATTTATGTGTTATCACTTATTTTTTTAAAATTATTATTATATAAAAAATGTTTTCCTTATTTGATAGATGAAGAAGTGGAGGCACATGTAGACTGAGAAACAAACATAGTCACACAGGTAATAAGGGCTAATAAAGCCCCAGCTCTTAATCACTGCTACCTTTCCAGAGCAGTAATACCATCCTTAGGTATAAAAGGATAGGATCACAATTAGTATTAAATAATGCAGGGGTGGCAAGATCTTATCTGTCCTGGACAGTGTCCCTGGCAGCTGCATGTCTCCTTTCGGAACTTTGGGGAAGCAGAGAAGCTTTCCTGAGATATTCCTTCAACTGCTGCTCACCTGCCTTTATAGTCTCTTCACTTCCCACAATTTCTTATGCTTGGTTAATTAAATCCAGAACTAAATCTAAGCTCAAAAGGTCCTGCTGTGAATTTCTGTGCATGTGAGTGCACACGCACATGTGTGTGAGTGGAACCCACACCTACGAGGAATACTGCACTCCTTAGGCTGAGCTGCATGCTTTCACCTTTCTTTCCCAGCCTCGTAGCACTGTTCTCCTCTTCTATGAGTTAAGCTATCTCTTTCCCTTATAGAAGTCAGCAATCTATTTTAGCCATCTTATGAAAAGGAGGTTACTTGGATGGATTCAGTAAGATGGAAAAGCTATTATAAATTAAGCTGCTTTCTCCATCTCTGCTTCTCTTCTATTTTCTGGATCCACCACTGTGTCAGCTCATTGCCAATGGTACATTCTGTATTTGCTGAACTAGCTCTGAGAGGGAGCTAGAGAGAGATGCATGTTTCATTTCTGTCACCCCCATTTGGCAGACCCTTTTTACGCAGGCCACCTCATGGGTCACCTAGATGGCGACTGATGAGCCTTTGAAAAACGGGTCCAGCACTCATTCATTAACTGGGTGGATGTGCAGGCCTCTGAGAGCCCCCTTGGTGGCATAGCTCCCAGTTTCCTAACAGTATTCCAGAGGGTTACTCATGGAACTAGAGCAAATGCAAACCCCTAACTAGATAACAGTCTTTCCCCCTGCCCCAGCTTCTAATACTGGTTAGACCTTGTCACTTTGTTCTTAGCCCTGCAGGCTCTAGTAGCCAACAGGCTCTGGTAAGCATCTCCTTCCTATGAAAGGAAAACACCATGATTAGTATGAGTAGTACAACCTGAACTGTCCTCCCAGCTCCACATAAGGGAACCTTATTACTTTTGTATGATTCCACTAAAATGCCACTTCTTCCATGAAGATGCTTGATGAAAGAGACAAAGTGAAAATTTTCTGTTCCACAGAAGAGGCCCACGTACAATGAGAGGAAGCATGGTTTGTATTCTCAGAGTGTTAGGACAGGGACCAGCATGGCTTAGGAGCTCAAAACATGTTTGTTGATTGAAAAAAATGAGTGAGTGCAACTTTTTGATTTGGTTTAGTTAATTTATCTTAATGTGTTTTGTTAGGATTTAGAGAGCAATGTTTCATCCTGACTTCTATTACCTTATTAGAGAATCTAACTTTGGTA
Organism: Pteropus medius; assembly: GCF_902729225.1. Lineage (NCBI taxonomy): Eukaryota > Metazoa > Chordata > Mammalia > Chiroptera > Pteropodidae > Pteropus > Pteropus medius. The sequence continues at coordinate 15,901,348 of NW_024340696.1, read as the reverse complement.
TTCTTACTTAAATGTTAAAACAAAAGGAAAACAACATTCATTTGGGAGTTTGTATCCATTAAAGCATGTTGAGCTTTAATGATTATTCTTTTATTTTCCAGTTACATGCAAACTATGGAATTAATAATCCATTCAGAAGTTTCCGGGGACTAATTTTAGGGTGTCATTTATGGTAGTGTTAGGCACCTTTTTTCCCCCATCACAAAACATCATAAATAATAATATGCATAAGGTACACTGGGGTTAACAGAAGACTCTGCCCCAGTCCCTTGGCTGACCCGGGAGATGAGGAAAGAGTATATCAGTACGCCCATCACCCACTGCAGTAGCATGCTGGGCACCCAATAGGAGAGATTTGATTACATTATGGACAATTTAGAACCCTGCCTTCTCATATTTTTTTTTAAACCAGGAACTATTATTCAGCCACCTTTAAATAATATTGTGTCAAATTGAGATGCATCTTCCCTACATATAGTAAATGTGTTTCAGGAAATCGAGAGCCAAAACTTGGAGGAAGACAAATTTCTGAATGATCCCCAATTCCCAGAGAAAACCTTTACAGGTAATAGATGCTCAATAAACACTGGTCGACTTAAAGCGCATCATCTGCCCTAGTGATTTCCCATCCTGTTCTTTTCTCTTTTCATGCTGATAGAATTGGATATATCCTTTGTATCGGCCCTGGTACATTGCAGATATCTTCAGGTGTGGACCACTTATCCATCGTAGGGTGCTCCAGCCTTGCCATTTATACCCGCCATTTGCAAGTTTTTTATCAGACATGCATGGCCTCATTTGTTTCTGTACTCAGCTCCTTTTCCTTTTACGCAGGATCTGTGGCAGGCACTAATTGTTTCATATCCCACAAAAATCTCCCTTCTGCCTTCTTCCTTAAAACAGTCACCTGATATTTTTCTCAGAAGAGGTGGGCTAGATTATTGGTCTACAGATAAGTACATCACTATAATGAGGAGAGTAGGTCTCTTGGGAAAGACTTTTGCTCAAAGAAGATGAGAAGAAGGAAGTGACTCTATAATTTGAACCATCCTATGCTTCCTGCTTTTGAATACAATGTGAGGATGAGATGTTCAGATGCTGCTTCTGCAATCATTTTGCAATTATGAGGGAAAGGCCAAACAAATCGCAGATATGCCATTGGAGGTTCCAACTTTGCTGAGCCAATAAAACTTTACAAGCAGTTGTCAATCTCCAAATGTTATGTTAGATGAGAAAAAGAAAGCACTATATTTTAGGTCCTCTTAGTCAAATTTTATGTTATTTGAAGCCGAACCACATGATGATTAATGGATGATGTATGGTTTATATAGTCAATATACTATTTCCCTACGATCTCCCATAAAAAATACTTGTGATATTTTCTATTTTAGAATTCTTCAGATTGAGATTTCTTGATAGGCGTTGACCACAAATTTTTTAATTTAATTTAACAAATGTTAAATTAAAATTTTAATATTTAATTCAATTGTTTGCTATATCATTCCTTTGTTAGACTGTGAGTTGATCAAGAACGACGTCTTACTTATCTTTTCATGTCCAGTATTTTGATGAGATATATAATAAATATTCAGTAAGTTCTTCTTGAATTAAGTTTTTCTTCCTGTATGCCATCGTATTAGACATTGTATTAGATGCCACAGACACAAATATGAGTATAATATGCTGACTTCTCTTTAAAAAGAAGTATTTCATAACTTAGATGATACTTGCACTTTTCCCCCCTTTCCTAGATGTTATAAAAATAATTTGAGGGCAGAGTCTGTGTCTTCTTCATTTATAGATCATGTTATAGATCATAAAATTCCTAGCATACCTAGGGTCTTATATCTCTAAAGTCCTAAGAATATGTAATGAAACTTAATAAATATGGGTCAAATATCTCCATAACTGCCTACCCCATTATTATAGCTGGTTCTATTTGGTTGAGTTACTTTTATCATACTTCTCCCATGTTTTATTTTCATACTTTTTTCCTCTTACATTCATTTTAAAGCTTATCAGTCTATTCCATATACAGTTTCGATTTTTCTCTCTCTCTCTCTCAAGACAAGGATAAACATTTCTATGCACAGTCTACATCTATTATTTAAAGTCTTGACAATGTTATTATTTGTCTCATAACATGACATTTCACAAGTACCTTTTATAGCTGTCCTTAGAAATCAGTATAAGTAAGTTAGAGAACATAATTTTGTTTCTAGTCTTCTTCTTTGGGTTTTTACATGAACTGAACACCTTTTTTATTATTTTGTTCTTTTCCCAAACTTATTGCCCTTTACAATTGGTAAGAAGCAAGGCTAGTAGTTGTCAGTTCTAGCTGGAAAATGACCAGAGTGGTTTGAAATGACATTTGATGGTACTTGTCTATGATAATAAAAATAAAAATAAAAATAAGTTGTCCTTACCAAAAGATGATTGTACCTGACAAGTAAAGCTTGTGGCTTATTAATAATTAAAAATATTTTTGTGTTCTGCTACTGGTGGAATATTTAATCGCTTGTTCAGTCAATACCAATATACCATTTATTATTCATTAAAGATAAATGTAGTGTAATGGTCCTGAATTGCAATGCGTTACAATGAGATTACGAAGGACATAAAGTCGATTTATTATTTAGGAATTGATTAAAATTCTCTACTGATCTCAATGACTAGAATAAACCACCAGCTCTCCATAGTGACAAATAATTTTAATTTAAAAATGCTATTTAACTACCTGGGGGCTAGTTTTAACTAGTATTTAGGTAAGGACAGGAACTCTAAGGCAGTGAATAAAGTGAAGACTCCGCTTCAAGGGTTAATGTGAGTTTCTTAGAGAAGATGCGACACCCAAGAATGAAGCCTACATCTTCCCGGCACACTTCATTTTTAGTGCAATACTGTCTTAGGCTCTCGCTCTTAGCGCATACTGTGCTGGGTCGTTATAGTTCAGCCAAATTTCATTCAAGAGCTTTGTGTACAGATGACATTTTCCCATCTCAGGTAGAGTTGGTCGAGTTTTTTTAAAGGCCTTATGAATGATTCATTTCCTTTTCTCTGTAGTTCTTTTGACTCTTTATACGCAGATTATGGCCAAGTATCGGGAATGGATGGGTTTTTCTTCGATTCTGTTTCTTTCTCTTGTCTTCTGTGCTACCAGAAGTGGAGACTTGCAGCTGAGAAGTCACTTCTCCCCTCTTTTCAGGACCTAAACAGTCGTTTCATTACAGATTATGTCAGGTAGCTAGTCAGACATGAGTAACAGGGGGAACAAAGGAATATGGGGCCAGCCTAGAGACCTCCCAATGGTAGTAGAATTCTGGATAAGTGCATGCGCACTAGGCAAAGAGTTATAGAGCAGCCAAGTGTCAATCGAAATGACCTCACCTGACAATCACCTAGGAACGCCTTTGGAAACACTCATCACGGCTCAGATATAATGCAGATATTCCCACTTCTGGGGGAATGTTGTGGTGATAGTTGTTGTTGGTTGTTGTTACAGTGCTCTATTACAGCTCTTTGCTAAAACCATGTGCCTCCTTGGGGCATGCTTTGGATTTCTGAAATATACTTTTAATAAATCTTTTCTAAATCTCACTGACTTTTGATTCTTCACTGTGTCAATAAGGAAGAACCAAGGAAAAATGCTCACTACACTTCTGTGCCAATATCCCTAACCTCCTTGCCATTGAGGTGACACCCAAGTTCAAACCAGCCCCAATGGTAACAACTATACCACCTGCATACTTTAAAGGCATTTTACTCTTTCTATTAAAGTAATGTCAGAAGACGTAGTGAGAGAGAGGAAGACAAAATGTCTATTCTAAATAAGGACAGTCTCCAGAATTTCTCCACTAGATTCATGTCCTATTTATGGCTGATCTAATAAGACTGGGTTTTGATTTAGGTCAAATTCTATTGTCTTTGAGAATAGATGGACTTGAGCCTTAGTATGTAATAAAGAGGACTTCTCAGTATCCCAGGGCATTGAAAATTCATAGTAACAGCTGCAATCAAGAAGCTTATGTTCCAGTGCATAAATAATCATATGCTTGTTCCTTGCTGTGGGGAATCATTTGTGTGTCTTTGGAAAAGAGTTCAAATAGCATCCTGATACATAAGAATGATATAATGGGAGAGGATTAGTATGCCAATCCTCAAACTGTCTCTTGGTAGCAGTAATATATTAAATCCAAGGCTGGATAAGAAATTCCTGATTTTAGAAATATTTATTGAGTGACTACTGTATGCCAGATACAGTGTTAAACTTGAAGCCAATTATGTGATGACGATATGATTTAAAGGAAAAGTGCGCATGCACTTATCCAGATTCAAGGAAAATAAAGAAATACTCTCACTGATAAAGGAACAGATTTTATGTGACAATTCTCCAATGTTAGAATATAAACTATTTTAAAATGAGACAATATTTAAAGATATCGATGTTTGATAGATATTTATTTTGTTAGATTAGGGATGTTGTATGTAATCTCTACTCTGTCTTATCCTAAGTCTTGAATAAATTTTGGGGCCCTGTAACAGATTTGGGGGAAAGTGTCCTTATGCTATTCTGGGTTGCAACTAATTACCTTCATTTTTCTAAAACTTCTCTTCTCAAAGCAATTGCAGGTGCATGCTTATAACTGAGCTCTCGTCAATGTTAAGAGGAAAATGCACTTGCAACGCAGTAAATTCTTACAATAATTCCCTGAAAGAGATCAAATGTTTGGGTTTGTTTCACAGTGATTTATCTAATATTCTCAGGTGTGAATCAGGATGCATTTAATTGATTCAGAGAGCTTTAATACATTACATTTTAAGCTGCTTCTCCTGCCCCCTGTGTTCATTTATTCATTCCAGTCCAAAAGAGTTGACACAGTTGGTTAGCTTTCTATTATGAAGATTGCCAATTAGATGCTTAAACTGATGACTCAGATTCCTTTAAAGCCATTTTTAAAACTTTTGTATCATTTCGGGTTCCAAATATTCTCTGGAGATTGTGTGGGGACTTGGTGTTGGTCTCGCTGTACCTGTGCCAGTCTCAGAGACAATGGATCTGCTTTCCAAAGATAAACTTTATTTTCCACCTATTTTACATTCTTTCTTTGACTAAGATTCTCAGAGTATCCAATGAAGTGGGATTTAAAATTACAGCCCTTCCCCATAGTTTGGATTAGACCTATTCATTAAATAATATGTACTGTATTCCTTTAAGGTGCCAGATACTGTACTACATACAGTCATATAGCTGTGAGCATGGAGGAAAAGTATTCCATTCTTACAGAGATAATCATCCACTGGGAGAAGACCAGAAGCAGTGGGGAAAGCAATCAGATACAGCAATTAGAATTTTTCATAGTGATAAATCCTATGAAAATAATTAAACCAGAAAGTGTAGTGCAGAGTTGTAGGGTATCCATTTAGATCTCGTAGTGAGAGTAAGCTTTTATGAGGTAGTAATACTCGGAGAAGTCAGAATGACATGAAAGAGCCATTTCTGCAAAGATCTGGGAGCAGATAGGACATGTGCAAGTGCCCTAGGATAAGAACACGTTTGCACGTTCCAAGGGGCAGTGTGGTTAGAAAAGCATGAGTGAGATGGAGTGCTTCAGCTTTGTTCGCAAGTATCAGGCCTTGAGCCAAAGGCTCTGTGCATGCACCTATTAGAAAGTAAAAACCTAGGAAGCAGAAGTCAGGCACAAGGAGAATGGAGCATGGAAGCAGGAGAGCCCAGTGCAAGGATGTGTTATTGAAGCTGAATGCTAAGAGTGACTGTTTGCTCGATCTTGAGAAATCATATGACACATGAACTCAAAGAGAGAAAGGGAGAAAAATGATCCACCAGCAATTGATCCGGGGTTTGCACGCTGGTATTACGCTCCTCGCTTCTGGGATGTACGTGCTTAAGCAGTAGGAGGGCCGCTTGTTTTCTCACACTCCAGCGTTCATAGAGAAGTCCTGAGGCAGGAGGTGTGAGGCACACTGGGGGGGCATGAAGGAAGTTGCTGTTGAGTTGCTCCTGTGTGAATTCCGTCAGGGCCCACCGAGAGCTGGTGTCCACAGTGGCAGCTCAAACACGAGACAGAAAGGATCAGAAATGGCATACTTGTCATTTTTTTCAGAGAATGACATTTAGATGACTTAGTAAAATTAATCAAGTGCCAGCAACTTAGAGTTATGGTACAAAGTCTTAGAAGTCTAAGATGTTATGATACGAACTGTATATTTTATCCTAAATATGTTAGGTAGAAACTAGAGATTATTAATCTGGGTAGTGGCACAATCTGGTCCATATTTTAAGCAGCTTACTCTGGGTTTCATGTGGAGAATTGCTTGTCAAAGGGTAAGAATGGAACAGTTCAGAACAGTAGTCAGCAAACTATGAACCATGGGTCAAATCCTGCCCATCTCCTGTTTTTGAAAATAAACAGATATGGGAACATAGTCACATTTACTTATTTCCATATTATCTATGGTGTGTGTGTTTTTTTGCACTATTTCAACAGAGTTTAGTAAGTGCGACAGAGATCATATGTCCTGCAAAGCCTAAAATACTCATTATTTGAACACTCACAGAAAGTTTGTGCACACTGAATTACAGAAATCTTCCTAGAGCATAGTCTGCCCGTGCCACTCTCTTGCCCAGGATCCTTCAGTGGTTATCTGCTCTTTGGTTTGTCTTTAGGATGTATTACTACAATGACATTGATTAATATATAATAAAATTTTGCTTGAAATGCAAATCTTTCTTTTTCAAATACATATAGTTTTCTACCTGCCATGTTATTTATCTTATCCAAAGTTCAGCAGTGTAATAGGCAGTATAACTAGTGCTTTGTATGTTAAGTGTATTAGTCAACTTTCTTACTGTTAAAAAAAATCTTGGTCTCTTATAAGAACAAACGTTTCCTTTCTCTCCCAACAATTGTCAACAGTCATGGCTGAAATGCTGAAACTCTGACCTATGCCCATTCTCACTTTGGGATCCAAGCAGAAGAAATAGTCACTATTTGGGATATACTGCTTTTCTGGCTGACAGGAAGAATAATGACTTGTGGAAACTCACAAGGCTTTTTAAAGCTTTTGTTCTAATGATACACACATTACATCCACTTATATTCCATTGGTCAATGGATACCCATGACCAAACCCAGCCTCAATGGGGAGAGATGTGCACTGTTTTGTGGTGAGGTGGACACTGCACATCATCATCACATTTTAACAGTTATACTCCTTCAACAGGAAAGGTTTGAGGAGGGGAATTATTGATGTGCCTGTTATCAATATGTGCCTGTGTATTGTCTTAGCTCTAAATCTACACTCTATTGCTTTACTTCGTGCTTGATGCTTGAGCTGAATGAACCATGCAAACATTTCTCTTTGGCCAGCGAGCTCAATGTTAGGCTTTGTCGATAGAGGGCGCTGGAGGGATATTGCAAAGCCATAGAGGGAGCAAAGGGATTTTCTTCCTGTGTAAGGCGGCCAGATTTAGCAAACAAAATAAAGGGTGCCTGGTAAATTTGAATTTCAGATACATAATGACTTCGTTTGTAGTATAAGTATGTAACACATATTGCATGACATATACTTACACTCAAATTTTATCCATTGTTTATTTGTAAATTTCACTGGGCGTCCTGTGTTTTAACTGACAACTCTATCCTGGTTCCAGTGAGCTGTTTTTGTTTTGTTTCGTTTTGGTTTTGGTGTAGTAGACAGAGGATGAGTATGTTGGAGGCATGGCAGCAGTCACAGCAAAGGCTCATAGGTCAGTTGCTACCTTCGCCCTCCAGCTACTTAATTGCCTGCAGGATTCCTGGCGAGGCAGCAACACCCTCTTCAAAACCTTTGATCCCAGTCTTGAGGTGAATGACTCTTCTAAGCAGTCCCTTCCTTGTCGCTCTCCCCCAGCCTAAGAGGTAGTCAGTGCTGCCTGCTTGTGCTACTTGTATGCCCCTTAGAGTCCTTTTTAATCCTTTTTCATTAAAGGTTAACTACCTTTTGCTAATTTACAGTTACTTATACTAAAATTTCCCTGTTCAAATTACTGATGTGGTTTCTCTGTCCCGGAAAGACCTTGACTAATACAACTGGAGACAATAATGAAATCTACCACAGAAGATGCTTTAATGACCAACCAATCTATGAGGAAATATTTTACCCCATTTTACAAATAAAGACTCTGAGCCTTAAGGAATTCAAGTAGTGAATGAAAATCGCAGACCGGTTGAGTAATGAAGATTTGATGCTAACATATGACTCGTGGTTATTCTTTTACACCTTTAATTTGCCCTATCTTTTGAGCCACTAAATAGAAGGTTATGTCAACATTTACTCCAAATAATTAATATGCATCTTTGAAGTTATTAGCTGGTAAAATGATGCCTGCTTTTGTGTCCATGCCTAGTAAATGTGATTAGTCATTGTTTCGGTAGTATAACATTTTATAGGTGAAAGATTTGAGTAAAAAAGAATCAATAATTAAGGGAAAATTACTGTTATGGGTTGTATTGTGCCCACTCCAAATTTCATAGGTTGAAGTTCTTTTCCCCGGTACTTCAAAAGGTAACCTTGTTTGGAGATAGGACCTTGTCACAGGTCATCAAGTTAATGGGAAGTCATTAGCATGGGCCCTCATCCAACATGGCTGGAGTTCTGCAATAAAGGAGAATCTGGATACAAATATATACATAGAGGTATGTGATGCGAGGAGACATAGGAAGAAGAGAACCATCTGTAAGCGATGAAGAGAGACCTGGAGGATTCTTCTCTCAGGACCCTTACAAAGAGTCAATTCTGCCAACCCCTGATTTTGGGCTTCTAGCCTACAGAACTATAAGGTAATATATGTCCATTGTGTAAGCCACCCAGTCTATGAGGCTTTGTTATGGCAGCCTCAGCAAACTAACATAATTACTATCAAGTTTTGTCCTATTTTATAGGAAGATGTTGTTGAATTTTCTCTTCTGATATTTTTCTAATAATGGAAAAGACATCAATGTTGTTTTACTTTTCTGGGTTTTTTTTTGTTTGTTTTTCATTTTTTTTTTAAATGAAAATGGCGCAGATTATAGCAGAACTGGCTGGAGATGTGGGCAGTAAGACCGCATAACCCCACAGTAAACTCAGAGCCTGATATAGGGATTAAATTTTACTAATTCAAGTCATAATTCTTTTCTCGACACCTTTGCTATCATAAGTGGGGGTCCATAAACCTGAAGTATTAGCTTCCCTTGGGACTTCATTAAAAAGGCAGAATCTCAGGCCTCACCCCAGATTTACTGAATTAGAATCTTTATTTTACCAAAATTCTTAGATGATTATTATTAACATTCAAAATTCTGAACACCAGGTAAAAAAGAAAAAAATTCTTAGAATTTACTTTTCTTTTTATTTTTGAAAATTTCTAAAGTGATATTCCACATAGCTGGAATTAGCTTGTTGGAAGCACTAGAAATGTTTAGCAGGTCACAAGTACATCTATTTGATTCACAGCTGATTTAAAATCAATTACCTGAAGCTGAAATGTCTCTCAAAATTCAATAATGTGATAATTGCTCTTAATTGTTTCACTGTGACTTTCTCATGCCTACTGGTAACATGCTTGGATCTTAATAAATGGGCTCTCAAAAATAGGAAGAGCCTTTCACTTTCCTACTGCCAGATGCAAAAAGACATATGTGACATCAAATTAGCTTGTAGCTGTAATATATGGATATTTCGACATTGTTGATAAATAAACATCAATTAAAAATGATGCAAAAGAAAAAAACGGAGAGACTTCTAGCTCCATTAACCTGAGTTGTCACCCTAAGATTCACCTTTAATAATATTCATCAGCAGAATTCTCACAAAAGACTTAATTATTTTCTGCTGAAGGTAAAATTTTGAGTCCATTTCATTTGTGTCTTTATTTTAGATTATTTTTTTTTCTGATGTAAGGGGAAGCTTACTTTCTTTTTGTCATTGAAGCTTGGGAACATGGGAGGGTTGTCCTTTATCCTCTGGTTGCAAAATACATTCAGAAAAAGAATTAAAACCTCAACATTTTTATCTATCAGATTTAGAGATACAAAATGTTGGGAAGAAGACATTCTCATTCATTACTACTTGGAGTATAAATTCATAACAAAAAAAAAAGGGAATCTGGCAATATTTACTAAATTTGTAATTGTACAGGTCTTTTGATATTGCAACTAGACTTCTAAATGTATTCTATAGATGTACTTGCATAGTCAAAATTACATGTGAACAAAGTTATTTATTGCAGCATGATTTGTAAAGTCAAACATTTAGAAAATCCTAAATGATTATGAATAAGAACTGGTTAAATAAATTTTAGCAAACTAAAAAAATAAAACACTCTACAGTTACATAAAATGACAAAGTTCAGTATGTAGTGTTTACTGGTTATATGTATTTTTGAGTGAAAAAAAATCATAAAATCTGTTTTGTATATTGCTATTTTTATATAAAAAAAGATTGTGTCATTTTAGCTGCTCATATATGCATAGAATATCTGGAAGGATACAGAAGCAACAAAAACAGGTAGGGAGAAGATATAAAGGAGAATGAGAATAATACCTTATACTCTAATTTGCTTTTTGGTTGTGGAAACATTCAAAAAGAAATTTAAAAACAATAACAACAACAAAGATTACATCTCATAGCAATAGCTACAAAACCAATTGTAACATTTTATAATATCAGATCAGGATTGGAAGGCTGTAGAATAATAGTCTGGTTGCTGCTATACGGTCTGCTAAAGCCGATGCCAAAAGGCCGATGCCAAAATTCCTCTAACTTAAGTTTAATATTGAAACTAAGCAAGGTATTTGTTTTAAGCTTTTCATGGAATAGGTACACACAGCAAAATATTCTGGGATGACTTTACACTTGTTCTGAATTATAATGAACATAGCCATCTTAATCTATTGTGCTTGTTCGGTTCCTACAGTGTTCAATGGCTGCACTACCAAGCTGGGTAAATTCCAGTGGGGTAAACTGCATGAATTGTGAGAGATCTCCACTGTCCCAAAGAACTTATATGTGGTTCTGTTTTATGCCTCAAGGCCCCTTGGCCAGTCCCTACCCTCTAGTAATTAAATTCGCAACATGCTTCCTTTTCAGTATGGCAAGCTGCAGGTGTTAGCCACCCACAGAACACCCTCCCGCTGATGATTAGCCAGCACTAATTTCCTGCAAGAATATTCTCCATAGATAATGCAGGTTATTAATTCAGATGGAAATATTAGACTCTCATTTGAAAAAAAATGCTTTCTAACCATTTCTGAGTACTTGGAGAAACAAATCAAAACAGAGTAGAGAGATAATGTAATAAATAAGCTTTTGCGAAGGTGCTGTATACAATCTTGGGTTTATTCACTGATAGAACTATATAAATCCCTTTCCTCCTTACATTTATGAAGACATAAGTTCATACAGACCGACTATTTTCTCTCATTCAAACATACCATACTGTTTTGCCTTTCTGTGTATGCCTTTGAGCATTTCATTTCCTCTGAGTAGAAAGCCTTCCTCCCACTCTCCCACCCCCATCTGTTTTCCGAACGCCTACTTATCTTGCAAAATAGATAGAGCCTTCTCAGTGACACCTTCTGGGATCAGCTCCTCTGTGTCGCCCATGGAATCCGTCCCCCTTTCATCTGTGCTGTTGCTATTTGAACATACCCTCTTCTTGCAATGATGGCCCAATATTGAAATTATTTGTTTCTATACCTCGAGAACACATTTTCATAAATTTTTAGATGTGTTTTAATAAGAGACATATAATTTTCAGATTTGCACATTTGATTCTTAGAAAAGAATAGACTACAAATATGAAATCACAGTTACACAGTTCATGATCCACTCTTACTAAAAAGTACACTTATTTGATACTGAGACTGTCTCACAAAATTATAACTTATTGTAGCTTAGAAAGTCTACGAAGGGGCATTCCTATCTAAGAAAGAGTGTGCTTTCAAGAGCTCCCATACATGCTCCCATCTCCACTTCTCTCCAAGTGGAAGGAGCACTGTTTTGATTGGGGAGACTCCAGAACATACATTGGGCCATGTATATGACAGTACGGATCACCAGGCTGCAAAGGGTCAGCACATAACAGTAGATTTCTGTTTCTGCCTCTTCTCTGTTTGAACTGGCATGTGGTGCACGCCTACATTCTAATTTAGATTTAGTCCCTAGGCTCATTTACTTAGTCTAATCTGACTCACCAGAGATTTTCATTGATTAGTGAGCCCGAAAAGTAACTTGGGAATTGACATTAATTTGCTTTAATTTTTTGTGTTTTATATTCTTTGAGAACCTTGTGAGGCTGAGGAGCAAAACAGCCTGAGACAAGAATCTGAAACTTCCGGCTTCCTTACATTATATACTCCAATAGTATCCCATTCTCAACCTTCCTTCTGAAATATGGATAATTCTTTAGTCTCTTAAATGAGTATTACAGAAGATTTCTAGTAGATTTGTTTCTTCTTTAAAATATTTTCATGCCATCAATTCAGATATATATTTGGAAACCTCTTAAAAGTTTGAGTTGGCATGGGCACCTTCAGGCTAGGATTGTCCATGGAGCCTACCACTGTTCATTGATCTATGAGTAGAAATTCAGGATCTGCAAGTATAGGAATTCTGTGATAGCATATTAGTGCGGTCAGAATGTTGATGCCTGGGGTAGGAATAAGAATGGGTGGACATTGAGACCTCTCAAGTATACGTTATCCACCAAGGAAATTCTCAAAAATTCTTTCTCAAGGCTTCAAGGCCTGAGAGTTGACAACAAAGGTGATGTCTTCAATTCTAGCACAAAACTGAGCACAGATTAATCATTCAATAAAACCTTGTTTATTGATGGATTGCAGAGTTGAATGCTTTGTCTTTTTAATCGCTGACATAGGTGTAAAAGGGTACTCTAATTTATGAAGTTTGAAGGGTTTTGTTTTTTTCCTTTACATCCTCAAGGAACTTTGCTGAAGAGTCTAGAAAATTTTATTCTAAAAACCTGGAGACAATTTGTACCACCAAAGAGATGTATAGCACTGGTGAAACCCTAAAAAGAATATGAAACCTGGAAGTGTGAAACAAAGATGTGTTTAAAACTTAATCTTATACTTATTCCCAGGAGCTTTGACAATAGCATCATTTTATAATCAAACATAGAAAGTTTTTAAAAAACCCCTACAATTGACTTTATACCCAGGCTGATCCATGTAGCTCATTTTAATATCAAACTTCAGATGTAAAAATGTTTTAAGCAAATATCTAACAAGAAGTCACTTATAAACAAGTCAACATGCAGGATCATATAATAAAAATATTTCTTCAGCAAGAAATGGCCTTTTTATGCAGAACTCAGAAAGACATGCATGCCACAGATTCTTAAAGACAGGGATGGCTTTGTCTCCTCGGCATGCATGTGTCTAGATTAATAATTTGGAATTATGATGTTTTTCCAGAACCAGATGTCTGTGTGTATTCACTTGTAAGTGGGTATGCAAAGGTTATAAACTGAATTTTCTCCCACACCATTTTTGCTTCGTCTTCATAGAATTGATCTGCTCAATGATTGTTACAATAGAAAATATTTCTAATTAGTTGCCAATTAGAATTGAGAATCATTGCATTATTTATAAAACCTGAATTTTTGGCTACATTAAAAAAAATATTTACAAGATCTGGCCACCTAGCGTCTTCATCCTTTTAGGAATCAAGAGGAACTGAGTCATGCCTGTCCCTTCGGAACAGGCATATTTTTCTCTAAGTTTGTCACAGTCCCATCAATTCTCCATTAACTCCACTGCACTAACATTCAGAATCAGTTGTCATTTTCCATGGAACCTAGTCATTGCTTTTCTTATGTTTCAATTAAAATAAAAATAATTATTGAATTCATGCTTTCTATGAGAAAAACAAAAGCAAGAACAACAAACAACTGAAGTTCAGTGGAGAGAGCAAGGGTTTTTTACACAAAGCTTATTTTATTGGCCCCTTTAAACAAATGTGTTTGCAAACTCCTGGTATAAAACCTCCCAAGAATGTGTCAGTTATGAAGAAAAATACAACCCAAATATTAACTACATTTCCTTAGTTATTTCCATCAAAGCAGCTTTTGAATTAGAGTAATATCATGAAGGGGCCATACCGTGCTGGAGTTAATGCTCTCTTGAAAGAAAAAATAATAATAATTATCACTGACAAAAAGGTATGTTTACAGATTCTGTTTGGTCTAGAACAAAGTAAAAAACTAATCTAATGGTGAATAGCTGGGCCTTAGTTTCTTTGGGAAACCATAAAAATATACTCTTTGCTTGCAGGAGTCAGATAAATGGTAGAGCCACTGGATATTACTTATCAATAGACTCATGCCATGTTTCCTCTTTGACACTACCCCTACTGTATTCTAGTCCGAGCTATCAATATCCTGAGACTCTATGCATCTCACCTTCCTACCCTTTCACTCTGTCCCTTGTTGTATAGTGGGTTGAATAGTGTCCTTGAAAAGATATGTCCAAGTACTAATTCCTGGTACCAGTGAATGTGAGCTTTTTTGGAAATAAGGTCCATGCAGGTGTAATTAAGTTAAGGGTCTCTAGAGGAGATCAACCTGTAATTAGAGTGGACTCTAAATACAATGATTAGTGTCCTTACAAGAGACAGAAAGGGAGAAGACACATAGAGACACAGAGGGAAAGGCCAGATGAAGATAAGCAGAGATTGAAGTGATGTGTCTACAAGCCACAGAATGCCAAGGATTGCCAGACACCACCAGAAACTAGGAGACAAACATGGAACAAACTCTTCTTCAGAGGCTCCAGAAGGAAGTAACCCTTGATTTTGATCTTTTGGCCTCTAGAAATGTGACAAAATAAATTTCTGTTGTTTTAATTCACCCTATTTGTGGTACTTTATTATAGCAGCCCTTGGAAACTGATACAAGATGCTTAGGGACTTTATCATGATTGATGCACTTTTAAAAGTTTTTTATAGAACATTTCACCTCCACAAACTAGGTGAATTATATCCTACCTTGCCCCTTTACCCAGTTCTTTTGCCTGCTTTTGAAATGTCTTCACTAACATCACCTCATAGTTTTATGGAGCAGAGTTTGAATTAAAATATTTTTGATCTATAAAGATGCATAATCAAGTCATTGATTAAAAAATTGACTTCGCATTTTTAAGGCTACTTATACATTTTATGTAACATTCATGCTGCTGACTTTAGAGAGACATTGACTGGCAATCAGCCCTGAAACTAATTCCTTTGACTTTGAGTGGAAAAGAATGTTCATTGCTTGTCTAATAACCATTCTCTCACTTACACACGAAATCACTCATGTTGGCCATGCAACACAGTTTTGATAAATAAAACGCAATCATTGGTCTGGACTTCTGAGATCTTAAAAGTGAGACATGCTCAACTGTCACACCGTGTTCATTTTTGCCCCTTCCTGTCTTCCTATCCGGAGTATGAACTTGATAGCTGGAATCTTAGCAGACATTTTGTGATCATAAGTTTACAAGCACACTCTTAAAGGAGTATAGCAGGACCCTAGTTTTCTCACTTTATGTCAGCTCTGAAATGACTGTCTCTGGTTCCCTCGTTATATGAGAGGAAAAACAAGACTTCTAAAAGCCACTGTTAATTATAGGTATCTGTTTCTAGGAACTAAATTCAATCCTTGATTGGTACTCTTATCTTACCTCTGGTTACCTTTATGATCTTAAGAATTTGCATTAAGAATTTTTATTTGTACTATTAAATTTTTACTATACATTACACAATTTAAATACAGACTCACATTTAATATTCACCTAAAATTTGAGATTATTATACCCAGTTCACAGAGGCAGAAACGGACATTAATGTAATGACTGGTCTTAGGATATTGAGAAAATTATTTTAGTTCTTTGTGACTCAGTTTCCTCTGCTATAAAAGGAAGATGACAATACTAAGCTCTTTTATATGATCGTGGTGAGGATGAAATGGGCTTATCTATGTAGAGTCCTTAGAACACTGTGAGCTAATGAGGACTGTGTGTCAGACATTATTCAAATATGTCTGACTACAAAATATTTTGACCATCATACTACACAATATGCTACCTTTTCAGAAGTTTTCATGAAAAGAAATTATCTTGATTCATAATGAATATTCGCCCTCATTTTTCAAGGGAAAAACGTGGAAGCTACCATTGCAATGAACCAGATACAACATTTGGTACTTTTATATATTTCATCTCATTATATTTTTCAGAACAAACTAGGAGTTATAATCTCCATTTGATACAAAACAAGGCCTATGTAATTAAGTGATTTTTCTAAGTGCTAATAATAAGGGTAAAACCGGTTCTCAGACTAAGGTCTGCTAATTTTGTGTTCAATAGTTTTTCCCATTACACCACAGTTACCTCAGATTCTATATATCGAACTTGGGTGTACATGGATGTGTGTGTGTGCGCACACAAACTCACACTACAGATTTATTAAGAATACCACATTTTAGAAATAATTCTTTTGTACCAATTTTTAAGGCAACCAGTATCTAAATTACCTCAAGTAGAATTTCTGCAACCATAAAATTGTTTTAGGTTTAAATTCATGTTGGTACTATCCTTATGACTCTTTACAGTCATAATTCCTAATTCTTTTATAATCCTTGAATATCTTATATCACCCTACCATTTTAAATTTCTATTCATCTTATTTTGTATTTAGTGTATGCATGAGAAATCTCATTTTATCTATTAGACATATGACACAATAATATGCATGCATCTTCTACATTTTTTTTCTGGTGAACTTATATAACTTATATGAGAAATATCAGGTTTTTTTGTTTTTTGTTTTTTTTGTTTTGGTTTAGAAAGCCAGGATATTATAATTTATTAAGAATGGACCCACGGATTTGCTGTGGTCTGATCAACACGTATTGGTGCTGGTAGCACAGATAAGAAACCATGTAGAAAAGAATGCCTTGTCACTCATAACTCCTACTGCCCCAGAAGGATCATGTGGGGTTTTTTTTTTTCCTGGAAAAAAGGCCAAGAGACCAACCTAAGTTTCAATGTCAGTACAACCTTACGAGTCCTCTTATATTTCACTGACAGCTAGCTTCCCATTTGTAATTGGAATGAGATTGCTCCATAGGCAGGATCCATGGAGAATTGTTGTTCAAATTGGAAAAGAGTTTCCCCTCATTAAAAGCAAAACAAACCAACTGTAAATAGCATGGCTGTTAGGAACGACTACATGCATGATTCTTCTGATCCTAAGCACTATTTTCTAATTCCAAGGAGGGCAGAGGATGGAGCAGGATGAATATCTCTTTTCTTTGGCTATTAATATTCAACTCATAGGACCCCTGAAAGATGCAATGATCAAAACAGAAGTCTTTTGATGACAAGAAAAGAACACTGGTGTGAAAAATATTTGGATAAGATAACATGGGAATTAAATCAATAGTCACCTTCCCTTTAAAATAACTCTCCAGTCTCTATATTTTCCTGTGTTTAAATAGTATTATTCTGATTCATAAGTATTGCTATTAATTGAGAACCTTTTATGTTGTTGTTACTTTATAAGCATTATTGTATTTAATTACAGCCATTGAAGGTGAGGAACATGTTAAAATATTTAAGATCTTGGACTTTAGAAGCAAATTTCTGAGGTCCAAATATCTGTGAGATCTTAGCAACTACTTATTTATCCATTTTAATCTTCATTTTCTTCATTGGCAAAGTTGATGTAATGATGATATTATTTACCTTATAAGGTTATGATTAGTTTTAAATGAATTAATCTGTGTAAAATATATAGAAGAGTGCCTGGAATAGATTAATTACTTTAGTTATTTTCATTATCTTCATTCTACAGATGAAGAAATTGTATAGTTAAGTATATAAGAGGCTCAACCCTTTCCCTAGATCAGACAATGAGTTGTGTTAGTAGGGGATTTAAACATGGTCATTCTCACTTAGTTATTTTAAATTCTGTTTTATATTTTTACAGGATTGTTGTGAGGTTTAAAAGATGTAGTATACAATCTAAGTGCGCAATAGAGGCTAATTTAATCATTTGTCTAGCTGAATCCATGTAGACTTTCTCCTCTAACTTTAAATAATTCTTCATCACAGAATTTTCCATATATTCGTATGTATCTCTATTGCATTAAATGATGGTAAATACAACTCATCCTGTGGTTTTAGCCGATGCACCAAAGGTCAATAAAGCAATAGGTACCAAGTTTCCCCACATTTCACAGTGATATGATATGAGAACTTGAAAAGAAGGTAGGCCAAAACGAGATCTACCAGCATTAGGCCTTTATACATTTCCAGTGTATATGCAAAGTAAAAAAATGAGTTACCTGTTAGCTGAACATCAGAAAGGCTTGGGGACCACTCAAATATTTTATATACTAGGACAAAAATAATTAGTCAGCGGAATGAATTTATAAAAATAGTGAGAGAAAGAATGAACCTGTTTTCTGTTAAAATTCTTCTGAAGTCAGCCTATGTGATAAACTGGTTACTTACTCATAGTTGTTTGTCCTATATTCATTGTCTCCACTAAAGTATAAGCTTTCTGGGAGCGAGAACATGATCCTCCAAGTTTATGACAGAATCTGTGTTCCATTAATATTGCTGAAAGGCTGGACATGTGATTTGCTATTCAGAGTTGTCTAGACAATGATCAACTCACCAATCAGACTATCTTGGTGATCACTGAAAAAAAGTAAAACTTTGACATGGGTTATAAACTACCATGAACATATCATGATTTCTGCTTCAGCATCTCTTTGGACCAACTGCATGTATTCACAAGCAACTCTGCCTGACTTTGCAACGATGTGCATAAAACTAATGGAGGACAGAGTCTTGCCCTCATATCGTTAACCCAATATTATGCATTCCATGTATTTTGTCCTTAGATATTCATTCTACCGCTTAATTACATAAGCTTAGAGAAAAATTAAGTTGATGGATGATTACATCATAATTGCCTTTCATCTGGGTAGAAAGGGAACAACATCGGTAACTTCAATATTGTATAATTGGTCAAACTGTGAACTCTGTGGAGAAAATACATCAGTAACAGCCTGGGGTTCAATAATAATGCAACTAACATGGTGAGAAAATTAATGTAATAGTTGTGCATAAAAATTAGTTAATGTTTAAAAAGTGGGAAATTTCACGCATTGAGATATTCAGCATGGATCTTGAGTCAAGAATTGATGTGTCAAAACATTTCACTTGTTTTTTCTGGTCTCTCAGAGCGTAAATTAGAATAGGATGAATTACAAGTGACAGGTGTACTACTCCTCATAAATATGCTCACTGAAAACATCACTAATACCTTACAGCACTTATTCTTATTGAGTCTAAAGGTGGCTTCAGAATTCTTCTTAACCTTAGTGATCCAGGAAGTTTAACTAAATGCCCAGAGTTGACATATGCTATACATGAGTTATATTTTGGCATGTAAACATATTGTCACAAAGGTAATGTCTTAAATCAACACATATTATCTCACAGTTTTTGTAAGTCAGGAGCCTGGACACAATTTAGCTGGGCCTTCTGCTTCAATATTTTATAAGCTTTCAGTCAAGATATCAGTTGGGGCTGGGTTCTTATCAGATTCTGGACTGAAGGAGAATTTGCTTCTGAGCTCAAGTGATTTTGGCAGCAGTCCATTCCATGTGGATTGTTAGACTGAGGTTCCCAATTTCTCGCTATCTTTTGGCTTGAGGTCACCATCAGTTCTTTGACACACGGATCTTCTCAACACGGTCGCTCATTTCCTCAAAGCCAGCAGAAGAAAGAGACTCCTCATAAGGTGGGTGTTACAATCTTATGTAATGTAATCATGTGTACATAATCATGTATATTCTGTCACTTGTACCACATTCTATTGGTTAGAAACAAGTCGCAGGCCCCACTAAGCTTAAGGGAAGGAGATTACACACAAGGGTAAATATCAGGAGATAAGCATTGTAGGGACCACCTTGGAATCTGTTCACCACTTAGGTGAAACTACTTACCATCCCTGATTACAATTCATGAATAATAGTCACAAAGAGGCAGGTTTTGAGTTGGGTTGAGACAAACATTATTAACAATTAAAGCCACTCGTGAATTAAATGTGCAACGCGGGGACAGTTCAAATTTAGAAATGCGAAGCAAGGAGATCTAAGCATTTAATGAAGTATAGAGAGGCCAAGATTTGGTTACTTGAAGTTTGCTTCAAGGCCGAAAATTCTGTGTTACTTATGAACATTGTAAAAGTCACGCATATTGTGTGTTTAGCATAGGGAAAGAAGGAAATATTTTGTAAGCATTTGATATTCATAGCTTCCTGTTTATTCTTTCATGATGTTGAATACGACCACAAACTAAATTAATGCATTTGATAAAATCTTCATAATTACAGAACCTAAGAATTGCCAGGAGGAAAATATCACTTTCCAAAAGTATTTATTGGATAACTACTGTATGAGGCCATTCTTACAATGAGGAATAGTGGAATAGCGAAAGAAACATTTTCTTGCCTTCACAGACCTTACTCTCGGAACTAGAGAAATGGGGCTCACAGGCAACATTAATATAGACTAAAATATAAGAAAAATTAAATCAAATGTCATGTTGTAATAGATACATACTTGTCTGTCTCCGTTTTTACTTTCTGACTGGAGAAGTCAAAGACTATATAAACATCAAAGTTCAAATCTATTATTATTTTCCACTACTGCTAATGTCTTAAACAGGACATCACTAAAATAGTTGGGAGATATGCCTTCACAGCTATACCTCAGGAAGAGAGCATTTCATTGAGATTTGATGGAAGATTCCAGGAAAAAGATAAAAATTTTATTTATTTTCTATAGCCAATTTATCTTGTTATAGCACACATAACTTTTGAGATTTTCAAAAAAAAAAAAAAAAGAAGAAGGTATTAGTCTTTTCCAGCATGAAACATTTTGATCTTTATGCATTTTGATTCCTGTTAAAAATTCAACTAAGCACAAATAGTTGGCATCCAAAATGAATAGCAAAAATAGAAAAATAAAAGAATAATCAGTGAAAATGTACATGGGATGTAAGCTTCATGAAGGCAAGGACCTTTATCTGCTCTTTGTTTTATTTTATTATTTATTTATTTGTTTGTTTGTTTGTTCCTTTATTTATTTATTTATTTAATACCGATGTAGTCCAAGAACCCAGAATGTGGCTAGGCATATAGCTGTAGCTTAGTAAAATTTGTTGATAAAAGAAAAGGCTGAAATTCTCTGACTTTTCCTTGTCAGCTGTTGGCAGTGCTAACCTCTATGTGGGAAGAAAGACATAGATTAGTGAAATGGAGAATCTGGGGTGGTTTTACTCTAAGAGTATTATCTTGAGTCTAATTTAGAATCTACATTTCTATTGAAAGGTACAGAAAATGCCATTTGCTCCTCCTTCACATAAAGTACTGAAACTTGTGTTTCTGAGTCTATAATTAAATGTGCCACTTATATTAATGAGCACATGCCACTCTTCTCTTTGTATGAAGCCACTTAACACAACTGAACTAGTGCAGTGATTGCAAAGAGCAGGCTGCAGAATCCTGTCACATCCCTAGATACAATTAGTTTCTGTGACGATATAGAGATATATATATATATATATATATTTTTAAATTGTGTGTTTATCTTCATGATGCAGAGATTGGCAGTTGTAAGTGGCTCCAGTTCACAGAAAATGTTTCCAATCCCTAATGTCATTTGGAGAGGGTCAATGGTCACAAAGACATAAGGTCCTGTGTGAAACTAAAGAAGGCCAGGTTAACCTTAGGGATTCTTGGACTTTTCTTAAGAACAGCCCCAAACTTAGGTACCCACCTTCATCTCAGAATTCAATTGATACCTGATGGGAGGTAAATTGTGTTCCCCAAAAAGATATATTCAATTCTTAACCCCTCGCCTCTGTCAGTATGATCATATTTGCAAATAGGGACTTTGCAAATGTAATCAAGTTAAAATGAGGTCATGCAGGATGAGGATGGGCCCTAACTCCAATGACTAATGCTCTCATAAAGAGAGAGAGATTTGAAGACATGGAGGACACAAAGGGAAGTAGGCCATGATATGATGGAAGCAAAGACTGGAATGATGCAGACACAAGCCAAGGAATGTCAAGGATCGCAGGCAACCATCAAAGGCTAGGAAGAGGCAGGGAAGGATTCTTCCTTAGATCCTTCAGAGGAAGCATGGCCCTGCGATCACCTTGATTTTGGATGTTGCCCTCCAGACCTATGAGACAATAAATTTCTCTTGTTTTCAGCCACTTAGTTTGTGGTATTTGTTGCAACCCTAGAAAATGAATACAGCATGTCAGTTTGAAAAAATGAATTCTAAGCTTTAGGTACTTTCTCTGCCTAATCCTCTTCCTCTCAATGCTTCAAACTTAATTTTTTTTTTTTTTTAAGTGTGACTCTGGGATATGTTATTTCAGGCATGCTTGCAGTACCAAGAGTTTTCTTCCATTTAAAAAATAATTTAGAACAAAATAACCCCATTTTGAAATATAATATTCTGTGATAAAGGCCAGCTAAACTTAAAAGTATGTGGTATGAAGCTGGAAAAAAATTAATTGAGACAACTTTTTTGTTTTTTTGAGAGGATGCAAAACAGCATAATGTGCTAACATACTTAATTACTTAAAAACCTTTTCATTTTTAGGAAATATCACTACCAAATTATCAATAATGTACCCGAAAACGTAACTACACAGTTGCTTAGCACCATGTTTCTAAGAGTGAAAAAGTATAAACAATGGACATGTTCAGGAATATCAAATTATTAAAATGGTTTAGCATACTGCTAAAATGGGCTATCCACCAGCCATTTTAAAATTGTGCTTTGAGGAAGATGAAAGTGTCTCAGGGGCCTTTCAGTGGCTATTTATGGAGGTGAGGTGAAGCCAGGGTCAGCTATAATTTGCCTCACTTAACCAGATCTCAGTTTTCTCTCTTTTAAATATTGAATTTATGAGTAAGATGCCATTTAAAACAAAACAAAATGAAAAACGGATCTTGTTATGGTTGAATTTTGTCTCCCCTAAAAGCTGTTAACGTCCAGTACCTGCGAATAGGACCTTATTTGGATAACTTGCAAATTATTAAATTAAGATGAGGTCATTATAGTAAGCCCTACTTCAATATGATTGTGTCCTTTTAAAAATAAGAAATTTGAATAGAGGCAGATACACAAATAATGAGAACACTGTGTGAAGACCAAGGCAGATTTGGGAGTGATGCATCTACAAGACAAGGAATGCCAAAGATTGCCTGCAAGCCACTAGAAGCTAGGGGAGAGGCATAGAACAGATTCTTTGTCCCAGCTTGATGAAGGGAACAACCCTGCCAACACCTTGGTCTTGAACTCACAGCCTCCAAAACTATCAGAGAATAAATTTCTATTGTTTAAGCTACTCATTTTGTGATACTTTGTCATGGCAGCCCCAGGAAGTTAATATAGTTCTATTACTGAAAGAAAGTTAGGCACTCACGTGTTAGAAAGCAATACACACTTTTAACATACTCTGCTTTAGAATAAGTTTATAAGGTTCTCCCTGGCTCCAAGACTCAAGGACATGCTAAGTCTTCCTTAACCTTGAGATTCAGAAAGAAAGTGAACTTGAGGGATCAGTAGGCTTCTTTCATGTCACCCAGAAAAAAGATTTTAACTCTGTTCCTATAATGCAGTATATCCTTGAGAAAAGCACTACCACACAACGTATAATAATCACCAAATGTACCCCAAATGAGCCAATGCTAAAAGATGATGATATGTCATTAGAGAAGCAGCCAAAGCAGAAGAGTAAAACAAATAGAAAGAGTGAAATAGAACTACCGAACAAGAGAAGTGACAAATGAAACAACAAAAAACATAGCAATGTTCACATGCTGCACAAAAACATAACATTTGGGGGAAAAAACATGACATGATACACTTATGGCCCAGAAGATGAAACGAAAAAAAAAATCTTAATATATAAAGCAAAATTGAATAAAGACATAAAAAAATTAGAGAAAATATAAGATACCTGCAGGGTACATCTAGGAGACCCAGAAGACCAAGCATGTAAGTTCAAGGACATCCATAAGAAGAGTGCTCCCAGAAAGAAAGAGATGAGATGTAGTCTTGAAATATATAAAAATAACCCTAAGCTAAAATTATTATCACATTGTTAAAATTTACCTTAAGTAAAAAAAACGATTTGTCAGAATAAAAAAGCTCACATGACAGGCTGAGTTGATAAAAAAGATACATCTAATCATAACTTTATACATTTCCTGAACTATAAGGATAAAGAACAACTCTTGAAAGTGCCAAGAACACCACTAAAGGCCAAATTCCACTAGGCATATAGGCATATGTTAAAATTGAAAAAGAATGTAGCTTAAAGGAGAGAATAAGAGAAAATTTCTGAAAATAAATCTTTCAGAATTAGAAGCAAATTTAGTTTGTTTTTAAATCTACAGACCCCCTTCTACACCTCACCAAACACGCACAAACATACACCACCACCCCCCCGCCCCGCCACCACACACACAGGCATAGTCACACGAACACTGTTATGGGGTCTGAGATACTTCTAAACTGTTATGTGTAAAAGATATTTCTGCTTATGCAAGTCCTGCTCTGTGATACATTCTGCTTTGTGATAAGATTAGGATTTGGGATTTCATATTGTTGTGCCACCATATGTCATATTAATTTTATGAGGCTAATAAATTCATTCAAGTTCCACCTGCCAATGGCCATCATCATCACGATATCTATTGATTTCAGGGGCATAGCTACCAAAAGGGATTCCTGATATAAATGGGAAATATCTCAACCAATAGGCTCTTGGCAATTCTAAAATTTTCAAATATTTTTAAAGTTCAAATCCAGGATGCTTGCATGTATTCA
The DNA here is from genome assembly GCF_902729225.1 of Pteropus medius. Taxonomy (NCBI): domain Eukaryota; kingdom Metazoa; phylum Chordata; class Mammalia; order Chiroptera; family Pteropodidae; genus Pteropus; species Pteropus medius. The sequence continues at coordinate 15,876,369 of NW_024340696.1, read as the reverse complement.
TGTTGAATTTTAATGTCTTGAACCGGCTGTTTTATTAATTTAAATCTTGATTCGGTCTTTTTCATCAAAACTTAGTGTCATTCAAAGCATTGTTTATTATTCTGCATCTAGTTCTGAATTCATTCCAGAATATTTTAAGCAGAGTAAGCCAAGGACAAAATTGTAAGATAACTCACATGATACTTTCCATTGATTGACATTCACTATCCTCTAAGATAGCAGTTATTAAACTTTATTGTTCAAAAGTTTCATACAGAATCTTGCTAACACCTGAGATTCCCAGTCTAAAGTCAAATTATTAAATTATGAGCAAGACTTGAAAACAAGCATTTTTAACAACTGTTTCCTTGTAAATACTTTGTGTGCCTGTGTGATTTATTCCTCAAAGGGAAGTGCTTTATTTTTATATTATTATTTTTAAATTTTTTCAATTACAATTGACATTTATTATTATTCTATATTAGTTTCAGGTGTACAGCATAGTGGCTAGAGAGTTATATAACTTACAAAGTTATATATTCTTCTGTTAAGTCTAGTACCCATCTGGCACTATCTATAGTTATTACCATATTATTGACTATATTCCGTATGCTGTACTTTACATCTCCATGATTATTTTGTAACTGCCAATTTGTACTTCTTAATCCCCTCCTTTTTTTCACCTAACCTTCCTTCTATATGGCAAGTATCAGTTTGTTCTCTACCTATGAGTATGTTTGTTTATTTTGTTTCTTAGATTCTACATACGAATGAAATCATATAGCATTTGTCTTTCTCTGTCTGCTTATTTCACTTAGCATAATTCCCTCTGTCTGCTAATTTCACTTAGCATAATACCCATGTCACAGATGGTAAGATTTCATTCTTCTTTATAGCCAAGTAATATTCCACTATATATATGTACTGCAACTTCTTTATCCAATCGTCTATTGATGGGAACTTAGATTGCTTCCATATCTTTGCTATTGTAAATAATGCTGCAATGAACATAGGGGTGCATACATCTTTTCAAATTAGTGTTTTGTATTACTTCAGATAAATTCCCAGAAGTGGAATTGCTGGGTCATAAGGTAATTCTATTTTTAATTTTTTGAGTGACCTCCATACTGTTTTCCGTAGTGGCTGCACCAATTTGCAATCCCACCAACAATGAATAAGATCTCTCTTTTCTCCACATCCTCAACAACACTTGTTGATTTACTGATAATAGTGATTCTGACAGGTGTGAGGTGATATCTCTTTGTGGTTTTAATTTGCATTTCTCTGATGATTAGTGACATTGAACATCCTTTCATACCCATTCTTTAATTGGATTGTTTGGGTTTTGTTTTTTTAGTGTTAAGTTGCATGAATTCTTTATAAATTTTGGATAACTCTTTATTTGATGTATCATTGGCTAATACTTTCTCCCACTCAGTAGACTGTATTTTTATTTTATTGATGGTTTCCTTTGCTGTGCAAAAACTTTTTAGTTTGATGGATTCCCATTTGTTTATCTTCCCTTTTGTCAAAGGGAAGTGCTTTAGACCTAATGTGTAAATTTAATGAGTCAGACATCCTTCTCGTTCACATCATCATACTCCACTGCCAGTCTATCCACTACCCGCATTTTTTACAAAGTTTTTCTGTGTCCTCTGCCCCTTTAGGATCTTGTTGTTCATTTTCTTATTATTTATTTATTTTTTTAGCTTGCTTTCTTCCTTTCTTTTGAGTCTCTATAGCTCAAGTATCTACTGGAATAAACTGGTGGTTGAGAAGCATTTCTTTATGTCTTCATTAGTCTTGGGCTGCCATAAAAAAATATCATAGACTGGGTGGCTTAAACAACAGAAATTCATTTTCTCACAGTTCTGGAGGCTAGAAGGTCCAGATCAAGCTCAGCTTCTGGTGAGGGCTTTCTCCCGGCTCTCTGCTATGTCCTCACATGGCCATTCCTCAGAATCCGTTAGTGGAGAGTGCATGGTCTCTAGTGTCAGTATGGACGCACATTTTTTCAGGCTCGGGCCCCATCTGTATGACCTCATTAACCTTAACTTCCTTAGAGGCTCCATCTCCAAATACAGCCACTCCAAGGATTAGGGCTTCAACACATGAATGTCAGGGGACATAAACATTTAGTCTTAACCATGCCATTCATCTTTTCTTCTATTATTTTCTAGCATGGAGTCCTCTTCTGTCCATGGAATCCACAACGAAGGCAGAAAGTAAGCATATTGTATGCCATGCAGGCCCTTAGCTCTCCCTTACAGAACAGACTTTCCTCATCTTACAATCCTTTTGTGCATTCAAAATCCTTTTGGATATTTATTATGCTTTGAACCTCTTGAAGAAATTTGACATCTGTCATTACCCTAACAATTACTTTGATTTGCTTCTGTACACTTCAAAAGTATTTTAATTTCAGGAAACATATTTGATCTCTAGTATTTCTATCACTTTTCAGTGGCTTGCAAGCCCTTGGCAGATCTCCAGCAATTATATTTATTCTGCCAGATGTGAGTTTTAATAAGAGAGTTCCTAATTAACTAAATATTAAATTGACTAAATATATACCTCAGCTGCTCCATTTAACTGAACGTGATATTTATTTGCATATATGTATGGGTATTTATAAACAGCAATGCTTTATTTCTGTTTTTCACAAGTGTTGTCATGCCAAATCCCCCCAAAAAATACATGACTAGAAAATTAATGTCACATATAGGTGAGGCAATCATATATATATATAAGTTGGTAGGCAAAAAATGTCAAAGCCTAGGTTGTCATACAAGGATCTGAGGACATTTAGTGTCTGGTTAAATTATTTTCAAAAAACGTTTCTGACACTGGGAAGATTCTAGAGACCTACATTCTTCTCTCTGGGGTGCTAGTCGTTAGAAGAGTGATCTGGGGTAAATAAAAAATTCAATTCTTGACTTTCCTCATCTGTAAAATAAGGGTATTGGATTAGATAGTCTCCGAATTCTTTTAAGCTTTCAATTCTCTGCTTCCATGATTTTATGAACTATGTATCTATTCTAACTGACCAAAGAGAAATCCATAGGTGGATTTCTATGCACCCAACAGAATTTGCCAACCTGCCTTACATCATAAAAGAAGTAAAGAGACAATATTAATCTTTCTAGTAATTTTCATGCATGTGGTAGAAAGAGAAAAAGTGAAATGTTAGAACAACTTTTAAGCTTCATTTTGAGGGATTTCATTCCCATAGATCATAGCCACAAGCTTTTCTGACCTGCAGCCCCAGTGATTGGACATGCACTTTGTAGTAGAGTGAACTCTATTCTGAGGGGTGCAGTGGCAGAAACTGGAGGGGATGAGAAAGGTAGGGTTAAGAGAGAAGGCACTTTGGGCTCCATATGGAGGCTCTGAGTCTGTCTGATCATTACACAATGCTATAGTGATTTTGCTATGTACAGAGGGACTTCTTGTTTTTATTTTTTAATGAATTATTAGTGAAGTTTGTTCCTATAAAGGAGTGGAGTTGTCCATATGCTTGCATACTGTGGTTTTATGTGTCATCAAAAGAACTACCATAAAAATTACCTTCCATGGAGCACATTTAGGCTTTGATTATTTCTTGCCTTGAAATTTACAGCAGTCTTTCTAACTGGTTTGTGTGACTCCGGTCCCTACTCTGGCAGAGGTAGCTTTCTGAAGCAAAGTTGTGATCATTTTAAGAGCTACAGAGAAATCCTACTGTCCGATGGTGACAGTAGGAAGTCCAAACTGGCCAAACAACATTTTTGACTGTTTATTAATCTATTCATGAAATTGTTATTAAGTGCTTGATATATCTAGGCTGGGCCTTATCCAGGCTTCTAGCCACAACAAAACAATTTAAGTATATTTAATGTTATTTTTATTTTGTAATTTTTCTTTCCTCACACTGCCCGTCTTTGACAAATTTGCTTTCATCTCCATAGCAGATGCATACTTACTTATCTACAAAGCTCAATATAAATGGAATGTATGTATATTTGAATCACTTTCTTTGGTTCACCAAACAATAAGTAAATTAGTCTTTCTAATTAATTTTGTTTTTAAATTATAAGGTGATAATACATTTTTTTTTTTGTAACAAAAGGAGTGGTAGCATGTGCAAGAAAAGTAGACTGTCCTCCTCATTAATCTTCCCACAGAACTTTTAATGTGGATTTTGTTTATGAATAGCACACTTACAGAAAATACATAAATCACATGTCTCGGATTTGGTCAATTTTCACAAAATGAGCACACCTAGAAATCAGATCCCAGATCAAGAAACAGTGTATTGGCAGCAAACCAACAGTCTTTTTTGTCTACTGTTACTTTTCGCCAAGGGTAATCTCTACTCTGATTTTATTATCTTAGATTAGTTTTGTCTGTTTTGAACTTTTGGAATCATATATTGTTAATTGTCCTGAGTATGGCTTCTTCTGCTCAACATTGTGCTTGTGAGATTTATCAGTAGTCTTTAATGAATTTTTGTATGTACACATACATGCATGCATACACATATACATGCATACACACATACACATTTTTTGGGGGTCTAGACCAAGAAATCGAAATGCTAGTTACAAAAATCGTGAATTGTAGTGGATACTGCCACTACAGTGATTGAACAATTTACATTCACAGCATCAGTTTTGTGAGTTGCCTGGGTTGGTTGGTTACAGGGTTGTTGTACATATTTTTCATCCTTACTGGATCAGTGGGCTACCCAGGACACTTTCTTCTTATGGTTATGGAAGCATTGCCTGAGGAATAAGTGGAAGCATACATTATTCTTCAGGCCCTGGTTGAGAACAAGCCTACAGACTTCTGTCCATATTTCACTGGCCAAATATTTCATATGGCCAAGCTTAATGTTAATATATGCCCCCTCTTTAGTGGAGAGAGCTGAAAAAATCATATAACGAATACATGGATTCAGAGAAAAGTGAACATTGGAAATACCAATGCAGTCTATCCCAGTTTGCTCTCTTAATACATTTATTATATCCTTTCAACACTCAATATGTACTCACTTCCCAAGACACTCCAAAGGTCTTATCTGATGTTGGTACTAGGCTCAAAGACCAGATTTTATGTTTATGTCAGGTTAGAATTTTTCTCCTATTTTAAATTTTTGGGAAACAACAACAACAAAAGACAAGTCAGCCCTATACATGACTAACACAGGGACAGGATAAACCAATAAATACTCACATTTAGCAGAGTGATAGATAGGGAACACATAACAGTAACTGTTTCTTAGAAAATCTGGATTCTTAATGGACAAATGCTGCTTCAGCTGGCTATCCTTGGGACATGAAACATTCCTTGATTAAGTTCTGGATCTGCTAATCAGGTTGGTCCCCAAGTCCATTGGTCTCTATGACTCTTGAATCTGACTCTGGGAGATCCTTTTTTCCTCCACCATTTTTGTTGCTCATTTCTAAAGAAACATTATAAAATATATCACTCTTGGAGATTGAGATGGTTTCTTAGGCTATTGCCTGGCTATGGAAACTTTTAGTCCAGAAGATATTTGAACATGAAAAGTTTTAGTTTTTACTTCAAATAGAAATGCTTTTGCCAATACAATTTTTCAACATCTTGTGGGTTTTGTATAAATCAAAATTCGGTCAATTCTATGTGACAATACCACATCTACAAATATTATCAAATCATGCCTCTCTTTTTAGAATAATTTATAGTTTGTTTCTTTTAATTTTTTAGGAATTCTATTATCTCTATTGAGAAGTCAACTATCAGTCTTATTTTTGACACTTTCATAGTAATACATCTTTTAAATTTTTTCTGGAGGCTTTTAAAATTTATTATTTGTCTTAGATTTTTAACAGTCTTCTTATGATAAGCCTATGGTTTAGTTTTGTTTCATTTTTGGTTTCTGTTTCTTGTTCTTATATTTATTCACTTTGGTGTTTTCGAAGCTTCTTGAATTTGTACATTGATGTATGTAATAAGTTTTAAAAAAATTATTGGCTGTTATCTTTCCAAACGCTATTTGAAACCCATTCTTTCTGTATTCTTTCTGGAACTCCAGTTATGTATATATTTGGAATATTTTCTAAGTTCCATGGGTCTCTAAAGTTCTTTCCCTTATTTTTCCTTTATTTTCTAAGTTTGTATTGTGTAATATAAACCTGTGTTCCAATTCATTTATTCTGGAACTAATTAATTCCATTAAATACTAAATCATCTAACAAAATAAATTTCAGATATTATTTATCAATTCTACACTTTCCATTTGATTCTTTTTTAAGGATTACAATACTATGGTGGAATTATTTATTTCTTCATCTATTATCTCCATCTTTCTCTTGATTTCCTTAAACATATGATTCTAAAGTCCTTGTTAATTAAATTCAATATCTTGGTCATCTATGGGTCTACTTTTATAGCTTCTTTTTTTCTTCTGATTTTAGTACTGATGTTCTGTCTGTTGCTGTGCCCAGTACTTTTTTGTTCATTTGTTTAATTGAAAGGCAGACACTAGTTTAAAAACTATAGAGCTTGGAAATGATTTCCTCTCTCTCAAGAGTAGGTTCACCCATTCCTACACAAGGAGACAGGGTGGTTATTGATTATGCTAATCAAATATCGAGTAGTGCTGAGTCAAGACTAGGTTGAAGCCTTGGTAACACTGAGTCAACTTTAGTTTTGCACCTGTCTTTACAGGATTTTTCATTAAGAACCTGATTTATTCTGTGGAATCTAGCCCTGTGATGGATCACAAGCTCTAACCTTTCCCTGCTCTGTTTTTTAGTTGATTTCTGCTTACATTGTAGCTTTCCCCCAAAAGCAAAACTCGAGCTCAGCAAATATACTGAGGGATAGATAATTAGCCATGTGTTCTGGTCCCTTTAATATCTGCCATAACTTAGTGTTTCTCTGTGGCTCAGCAAAGGTCTTCTGGGCTCTAACTCTTAGATTCTTGGCCTCCTGCTTATAGCTAGAATCATTAAATGTCTCTGGAGTAAAAATGGTTTCTGGTGGCCAGTGTATTTCCATAAAGTTTTTCTCTTTACTGAGTCTTAGTCATTCTTTATTATGTTGCTGTCTCTTTATTACATTCAAAAAGATGATTTCTGTACTTTGTTCAACTTTATTTTTGTTATAGATGCATGCACTGGTCTATTACCAGTTATTCCATCATATACACAAATAGAAAGCTTTTTCTATAGCATTTATTTAAAAAAAACTATTTTGTTATATTCTATGGTAATCTTTCTATATGTAGCTATTTCCTTGAGGAGCTATGAGTCCATGTACTTCTTGAGGGCTGAAATTGGTGTTAATTGAATATTTTATGGTATACATGGCTCACAATAAATTAGATATTTTACATCTTTAGTGTTGAATTATAGCTCAGATTCCTTTGGGAATATAATAAAGCATATGAACTGTGACCAGGAAAAAAAATTTCACATGCAAACATATACTCAAATATTTCAATACAATTGGTGTAGATTCAAACAGCCCTGGGATTTATCTAATCCATGGGATACTTAGGCTTTAGAGATCACAGGCTAAAAACCCCTATAAATGAAGTTACTGACAAATCAGTGACTTTCCTAGTTCTTGTCATCACAGTATTAGAGTCCTGTATCATTATGCTAAAATATATGTTTTTGCAACTATTATTTTTAAATGAAAACCAAGGGACTTGTAACATAATACACTAATGGACATTGTGGATTCAATATCCCATACTGATGCCAGCTTAATATGCTTTGGGGTATTTTTTAATTTTACTTTATAGTGAATCAAGATGCCCATGCCACCATTACAAAAGTCAACAGGTATCCTGGTGACTCATTTTGCTATGGTGGTCCTTTCTCCAACTAGTACTTTTAAGAAGTTGGACCACAACCTTAGTGTTATCAATTGAATGTTGCTGTTTTTTTTCCAGGACTCTGATACTTGACCCAAACAAAGCAAGAATAGAATTAATAGTTGGCATTTGTTCATTTTGACATTGGTGCAAGGAAAAGATATAAGAACAGTTTCTGCTACTGAATCTTTCTAGAGTTTCCCTCTGGAATTTGTTCTGTGGTTTCTCCTTTGTATTGGAAAGTTCCCCACTATATCTTTTCAATAAATTTTCCTTTTTGTTTAACTTTGTTAAAGAGTCAACCAATCTGCTCAGATACACATAGTAACACATCATCGGTCATTAAGCTTCATCCAACCATAATCATAATTGCGCATTATCTTCTTCCCTTCCAGAGCAAGCAGAAGGAATCACAGAACATAGGTAATAGGACAGGAATATTCTAATCACTGGAGGAGAAAATGACTTCAATAGCATCATCATTCTTTATCATCTTTATTTTTATAATCTCCATCCTTCATATCCGAATAGGGCATAATAGGTTTTAAACAATTTATTGTAATTAGCACATTTCTTCTAATTTGTTAGCATAGAAATCAGTATTTATTTATAATGTACAGATGTTAAGACATGAATTTTACAGTCCAGCAGACATGTAAAGATTGAGAACCTCTGTGATCTTGAGTTTTCCTTCTTTTCAAAACTTTAGAGTCTTTATCTTTGAAAAGAGGATACTTATTTAATAGTATTATGAAGACAAATGAAATTATATACATAAGATGCTTTTCAGAGAGCTTGCCATGTGGTTAGAACTCAAAAATGCTCGGTATTACTATTTTTTTTATTCTCTCCATTTGACAGTTAAATAAGCCAATTCTTTAGAATGTGAAAGACTTATCCAAATTCACAAATGAGGTATGTAAAAGAATAAGACTTTATTTTGACTCTGAGTTAAGAATTCCGCCTCTATTTTTCTTAATATATTTATCAATTAATTGGCTATCTTTAGTGCATGGGAGAAGCTGTAAAATTATATTAAAGAATGAAATAGTTTCCCATGACAATTATCCATTATTCCATGTAGGAAATAATCTGAGAGAAATGAATTTTAAGAGAGACATTGATCCGTACATCTTCACTCTGATTATTCTCCAAGGAAAAGACATTATTGAGTTTTGCTGAATAGATTTGGAAATCCCTGTAAATAAAATCAAAGCCTTCTAGAACAACTATATATTTTGAAATATGAGACAAACCAGAACAGTCCCACTTTGAATGAATGGTTTTTAAAATGCTTGAGAGGGGAGAGGGGAAAAGGGGAAGGGAAAAATAATAAAATAATAAAAAAATAAAAATTTTAAAAATATATATATTTTTTACATTAGTAAGGATATCAGCAGGAAAGAGGTAGAATATTCATTTGTATAATTTAAAAAAATTTTAATAAATGAATTGTTATAAAAGTAAAATAAAATAAATACTTAAGAAACCACAAAACTTAAAAGTACTTCTAAGTATGAGAAGGGAGATGGATCTAGTGCATAAAAACCATACATTCAATTTACTGTAGAGGAGAATATTTTAAAGATTATAACTTTGTAATTTGAATTGACTTTTTAATTTATTTCAAAGAAGCCATTGAAAAAATAATAAGCCCTTGTAATAAAAATAGAAAAACAGCATGAATAGGTGAGATACATGCCATGGGTAAGAAAAAGGAACAGGATAAGCTCTGAATTTACGGAAAATGAATAATATCTTCATGAAATCTTAGAAGGAGAAAAATTTAGAGGTGTTATTCCTATAAGAGATGAGAAAATGGATAATCTGAGAGGTTCAATATTTTCGAGTTAGAGGTAAAACCAAGCCAAGACCTTATTCCCATACTATTATTTTTTCCATTTTTCAACAGTGCTTCCTCTTTTAAAATGCTTATCTGTTAACTTTGAATTCCAGCTATAAAAACCCAATGACTTTTAAATAGCTTCTTCATGAATTTTAAGAAGCTTAGTGAATATTTGTTCATATCTGGTCCCAAATATGGTAGAACAGGCATCACATATCCAGATATTGTATATTTTCAGCAAATAAAAACAGTTGTAATAGGAAACTCAAGTATATTTGAAAACACATGCACAATATTTAGAAGATCACAAGTGTAGTTTAACAAAGTGTAAAATGAAAAATTTTAAATTTCAAGGATAAAGAAAGTGACACTTACTGGTTGGTAACAGTTAATGTCCAGTGACACTTGAATTCATTGACCCAGTCTTCTCTTCTGCACAAAGTAATAGTGGACTTATTGAAAGGTCTATATCTAAAATCTGCATGCCCCCTCCCACTGATGAGCTCCGACAATGTATGTATGCTAGGCGACTTGAGAAATGAAGATTGATCTCTCACAACACCTGTGGAGTCCAAGCCACCATGACATTTCATCCAGCCTGGTTACCATTTCCCCCTGCCCCCATCATCTCCCTGTAACTAGTCATCATTTGATTACCCACGTTTGAACATATCTTCCTTTGTTAAAACAAAACAAAACAAAACAAAACAAAACATTTAAAGGCTCCTGTTGTTTTTTAGTTGTGCATTTGCTGCTCTTATTGCCTAGAACAGCGTATCGTTTGATCAACACATGGCTCGATTTTTCTTTTTGTTCAGGTCTCAAGTCAAATGTCTCTCTGACCATCTGACACCACCAGACATTTTCTACCTCATAGCTTGTTTTATTTTCTATACCACTTACTGCTCTCTGAGATGGTCTTATTTACTTCTAAATTTATGTGTATTTTACCTTTCCTGCTCAGGAAAGTATAATGTTTCATGAAGCAAGAAACTATCTGCGATTTTTTTCCCCATTGCTATATGCTTTGTACCAAAATATGTCATTTACAAAATAGCAGGAGGCTCAATAATATTCGTTGAAAGAATAAATTAATTAATACATATTTGAGATACCTGCAGTTGCCTTATCCTTCCGATTTCTTCTTTGGATATTTAATTTATCATTTTTTTTACCTTTTTAGAGTATTGACTGACGTACTTAAAGAATCGGTAGGTGTGTGATTAGTAGTTGCCTAAGAAGAAATTCCTCCCCATAGGCATTATATATTTTAAGAGAAAATTGAGAATACAATGTGGTTTAACTACCTCCTGTAATCTCCCTGATTACATAATTACCAGCTCTTTGGGTTTTTCATTTTGTTAAATTTATTCCCTTTGAACATCTACTGGCAATTGGACTAAGGGGCATTTTAGTTAGATAAGACAATATTTATGAGGAAATACAGAAAATAAAAAAGAGTAAATAGGATTTGATTGAGGTCTCTCTATCTTTAGTTAGATAATCCATATCTGTATTTGTCTACCAATATTCTGGAAGCAGAGTGTATTAGTTTCCTGTGGCTGCTATATCAAATTACCAAGAACTGGGTGGCTTAAAACAACAGAAGTTTATTCTCTCTCTCACACAATTCATCTACAATCAAGGTGCAGGCAGAGCTCTGTTCCCTCTGGAGAGAATCCATTTCTGGCTTCTTCCAACTTCTGGTGGCTATTGGCATTCTCTGCTTTCCACATCACTGTGTGTGTGTGTGTGTGTGTGTGTGTGTGTGTGTGTGTGTGTCTAATACCCCTGTGTCTTCTTGTAAGGATACATATGATAGCAGTACTCAGGGCCTACTCAGATAATACAAAATAATCTCATCTCAAGATCCTTAACTTAATTACATCTGTAAAACTTTACCATATAACAGTCACATATTTCAGAAAGTAAGATCTTTGAAGACTACCATTCAGCCCACTACATGGAATTAGAAGGTATAGTTTTAGAAGTCTACTAGAATCCCTTCCCTGTATGAATATTCATAATGGCCTCCTCGGTAAGTGGCTTGTTGAGAGTTTAACTAAGATCCTCCATGGTATTGCTGCTTTGCATCCATTTCGTTTGGCCAAGTGGCCTGTGGGAGCCTTAATCTGACACTAGACCCCTCATGCAAGTTCATGGCCTAGATAAGAGCCCACAGAGTCAGAAGCAAATGTAAGTTCCTGATGTGACTTCCCCAACAGCCCTGTGATCAACACTCTCCCCTGCCTCCTAGGGCCTCCCCCTTGTGTGCCCCTTAGATAAGACCCCCACGAAGTCTACCAAAACCCAACTCTTCTTGGTTTGAATTGGCCAACCTGGCCTTAGTCCAGGAACACCAAAGAACTTCACCCACAGACACTAATAGACATGTGCCCCAGGTCCTACTGCTCTATCTGCACACTGCCTTGACCTCCCTGTGTGGCCCCTATAGGCATGTGGTATACCTCCTCCAGGATCTGTGAATGATAAACTTCTCTATTTCAATTTCTCTTGCAGTCATTTGTTGAACGATGTACACCATCCCACACCCTGTGCTCTACTTAACAAATGCTAATTTGACAGTCATAACATTGTTATGTCAAGCTTCTGTTTTGACACTGTACGACATTATCACAATATTATTGACCATATTCTCTATGCCGTACACCGCATTCCCGTGACTTATTTGATTAGACCTGGAAATTTGAACCTCTTATTTCCTTTTTCATCCCCTCACCTTTTTTTGATTTTTCAATTACAGTAATAGTCAATATTATTTTATATTAGTTTCTAGTATACAGCATAGTGATTAGATATTTATATAATTTATGAAGTGATCCCCTTGACTTGTTGATTCTTACTGTTAAAAAAATAAATCCTCAGCAATGAGGCCGGCTTTCCCTGGTCTCTCTGCCAGTTCAACTGTAATCACAAATAACCTTCACTGTGTATCTTCTGCTACCCAAAGCCAGCAATTAATTTAGTCAGCACTGGGAGACATGAGCGTCCTTAATACCACATTATGATGAGATCTAAATAGCACTGAAAAGTGTCTGAAAGCCAATATGGCAAGTGAGTCTGCCCTGACTACTATGTGTTGGGCCAACCCATGTGGGTTTCTGCCTTACTTTTTCCATTTAGGACTAACGTTGGACTTGAACCTTAGCTCACTTTGATGAAAACTTGACACCTTTCTGAGCTTGTGTCTTTAATCTTTCTCCAGTGAATTGAATCTTTATCCTCATATGTGCCTTTTCACATGCTTCTAAGCTGCTGACTTGACTCTTGCTCTGAACAGACAAATCAGTTGAAAATACTCACTCCCCACCTCTCTCCCTTTACTGCTCTCCTCTCCTCCTCTTGCTTCTCCTCTCATCTTCTCTCTCTCCCTTGCCCTCCCCACACACGCAGAAAGAGGATGGTGTCTAACTTTGATGTCTCTGATCTGTCTGAACACAAAACCAAATCCTCTCTTAGATTTTCTTGTATCTCTATCATTTCTGTTATTTAACTGCTGGAATGCTCTGTTCTCTTTTGAGAAGTGTCATCTCATCGTAGCACTACAGAACATGGCAAACTGAGCATCTTTGAAGGTGAATTAATTTTGAGAAAGAAGTCAACATGAGTTGCTATCCTCTTCTACAGCAATATTTCTCATTTATGATAGAAACCCACTCTTCTTTCTTCATAGAGCTTCCCAATCTTTCCTAACATAATTTCATTCAAATCATTCTAACTAAACTAGCAAGTAAGATATTTGTGTATCTATTTGTATGATTAAGAAAGACTCTTCGCTTTAATTTTTGATCGATGGTTTTCCTTAAAATCCAATGGCAACACTTCTTTTATAGTTCTCCGGAGGAACCTAATACAGTTAGGTAAGTGAAAAAGTCAGTAGTCCTGATATAAGAGGGATCGAGATGAAAAAGATTAGCAAGAGATGGAGACAGCATGCAGCTGAACTTGTCTTCGTTCATGTGTTTAGTATCTCCAGCCTGACCTCTAGACCCTTATGTCCAACATGATTTAGAAGCCTACTAAGCATCTCAATCATGACTAAACTCTTGGTTCTCACCACGTAATGTCAGTCCAGTTTTCCCCATCCCAGTAATAAAGGATCTATCCTTCTAGTTGTCCATAAGTTCTGTATATTCTAAGTACATCCTGGTTTTAAGCACATCTCATAACCCCAACTGCTACAACCCTAATGCTTTCCACCACCATCTCTTACATAGACTATTTCATTTGTCTCCCAACTGAAGTTTCTGCTTTCACCCCTGACATCCCCCTATTGTTTATTCTCTGTACAGCAGCAGTAAGCATTTGAAATACACACCCTCGTACAGCCTTTGTATTTGTTGCTTCTCCTGCATAAAATACTCTTATTACGCACAAATTGGCATGACACATGTATATTTCTAGAAGTGCATCTTTCCACTCTCCCCTTGGTGCCACCCTATCAGGGGTCTCCCATGACAACCTTATTGAAAATAGAGTGTCCTGTCACTCTGCATGCACCAGACTTTGTTTTATTTTATTTTTTTTCATGGCAGTTATTACCACCTAACTAATTACATGGCGATTTTTTTGTTTGTTTTCCACCCTTCCCATGATGATAAGGCCCATGTCTGTTTTATATTCTGTTGGAATCCAGTTCCTAGAATAGTTCTGTAATCTATTAGATACAGAATCGTTTTTGTCTAATGAATGAATGACAACATAATAAAAATTTATAAATGCCATTGTCTGAAATTGGAGTGTGGTAGGATGAGAACAGTTTACAGACAGGGTCTCCAACCCCCGGCCGGTGGACCAGTACTGTTCCATGGCCTGTTAGGAACTGGGCCGCACAGCAGGAGGTGGGCGGCACGCAAGTGAGCAAAGCTTTATCTGTATTTGCAGCCACTCCCCAGCACTAGCATCACTGCCTCAGCTCCACCGAAGATTATCAGGCATTAGATTCTCATAGGAGCACCGGTCCCTGATACCAAAAAGGTTGGGGACCTCTGGTTTACAGAATTAAGAACTTGATTTTGAATCCTTTTCTGGTCCTGCCCACCTTAACTTTGGCAAGTTCATTAACAGTTCTGAGCCTCATTTTTTGTAACAAAAAAGAGATATATTTATACATACATATAGACAAAACGACAGATGAGTTCATGATGGTGTTGTACTCTTGGGTACTGCTGCACAGAAATATGTGGCTTGTGCTTCTCAGGGACTGGTGGTCACTCACAGTTCTCTTCCGGGCCCTACACTGTAAAGCTATTTATTAGATTTCTTTGGAGTAATGGGAAAATTATATATAGAAAAATATCTTGCTCTGATAATTGAATACATTCAAGCAAATTAAATACACACACACATACTTGTTTGTGCATGTGTGTGTGTGCATGTGTGCGTGCACGTGTGTGAGAGAGAGAGAGAGAGAAAAGAGAGGGAGAAATTAATAATAATAACACACGTAAACCACTTGACACAGTGCAAAGTCCCTGGAATGCAATAAAGGTTATTTTTAGTTCTGCCCTGTTTGGCCTTTCCATCTCTCTGCATCCCACCCACCTTACCTAGATGAGGTCTGCTGAAGAGCTTCCTTGCTATATAAACAAATAAAAAAACTAGTTGATACCCATAAGGCTCCCGCCGCGGAGGTAATTGGGGTGTCTGTGCCCGTGCTTGTTTGTAAGCTTGGCTTGTCACAATCTGTAGACATGTTTTTCAGCAGATGTTTGACATCATTTGTCTCCCAGCACAGACGATATCCACCTTGATTTGTGGTGAGATGTAGATTTGGGTTAGGAACTGCCATCCAAATTAGTGCTGCATGAGGTAGTTTACCGGCAGCCTCATGCTGCCGCTCGTAAAGGGTGACTCAGATCCTTGCGCTGTGTGTGGGAGGGAACATGACAGCTTAATTTAAACACCTCTGCTGATGCACTCAGTTCTGAAAGACATTCGCTGCTGCTGCGCGCTCATGTTCCTAGGCGGGCACTCTACCTGTGCAGTCTCAGTTGCATTCTGATAGAGAGGGGAAGAGATGGCCTGTGTTGTAATCAACATGCTGTGTCATCCAAAGGGTGGTTAAGAGCTTGTCTTCTGAAAGTAGTCTGCCTGAGTTTGAATTCTGACTCCATGTGGCTGTGGGCTGTTGACTTAATCTCAATTTCCTCATCTGTAAAATTCTCATAACGTGCATCTCCTTGAGTCATTGTGAGGATTAAATGATATCTTTCCGGTAAAGCACTTAGAACACTTCCTAGACTATATAGTAAGTTATAATAAGTACTGATGATTGTTATCAGGCATAGGATTAGGCTTAAGAGAGACAATAGTTTAAAGAGTAATTCAAAAAGGCTATTCAAAGAATGTAAATAACTAGTTCAGGAAGTGATAGTTGACATTCTAAGAAAAGAATGTGTCCTTTTATCTCATTTGAAGGGTCTTGAAAGCTTATAAGTAAGGAAACAGTGTTCACATACAGCCATGGTCACAGTGAGCTAAGGCAGGGAGTAAAAATGGCATTTGTTCAGCACTTACTATGCACCGAGTGCTGAGTCAAGCAATTCATTCTTAAATCTGTCATAAGTGTCCAGGAAGGGGCGGAGAGGGGGCGGGATGCTGTTTCCATTTTATAGATAGAAAACAGAAACTCAGGAGGGTTTAATAAACCTAATTTCCTTTAGCTGGTGGAATGTGGATGCAAACCCAGATTTTCATTGCTATAGATACTATATTATTTCTACATGGCCTTGCTACCTGTTGCTATTAGAGATTCATTCTTTCTGAATGAATGTACATTTTAGATGCCCTCTTACTAATTAGCTCTGTTTGTCACATCTTTTTTCATGTCATGGTGCACAAAAAAATATGGTTTTTTATGCACACTGAGGAAGCCAGATGAAGCTGCCTCTAGTCCCTGGCTCCCCGAAGCCCTGCCTGGGCTGAAGAAATGTGTATCTAAGAACACCTTTCACCTTGTTACACTTGTATGTTACAATTCTGGGTAGAGAAAAAAACATTAAATTGAACCTTTTTGCTGCTTCTACCCCTATCACTTCCTTTGGATTTCACTCAACCACAGGAGAACCAATGCCATGTGAAAGTCAATGGCACAAAGAGCCCCACCACCAGTCCTGCTTAGGAAGCCACCGGCAATTCTCCTTTACCACATGCCATGTGAGTGACAGCTCTCTGCAAAATGCATTTCAGAAAACGAGCATTCTCTACAAGAGCATTCTACATTTTGACTGTGCCATGAAACACCATATGTATTTATATCACACCAGTGGTAATGTTTAAAAGAAAAACCTTTTAAGTCAGTTTTCACATTATTCCAAATGATGGGAAAAGATCATTTTGTTTCTTTCTTAGGTCTAGGAAGGCAGTCTTGTTATTCTTCACCAATCATCAAAAGTACCTGGTGTTGCTACAATTGTGACAAGTATCCTTTAGGATGTGCAAAGTGTGCAAAGTGTCTGGGACACATCTGGTTAGATCAGCAATTCTTATGCAACTGACTCAAAATGGTGTGGCTTTCTCCTTTCTGGCTGAACGAACTTAGCATCCCTCCCACTTTTCATTTGAGTATATTTATAATCCTGTATCCAATTGCTTCTGGGAATTGTTCCATGATCTGTTCCCTGAGCCTGCTTATTTCATCAGGCCTATTCTGTAGGGTCAGTTCTTTTCTTTCAATCCAATTATTAGTCGTTGACACTTATCTGCACTTCAAACTAAATCTTATGTTCTAGGCCTTCTTTCATCCTAAAGTCTTAGAAATTTGCTCTGTTCTACGACCTTCAGACATGTGCTGACATACAGACATGCATGGCCAGCAAAGTTCCTTGAAATCCAGCCTGGACAGAGCTCCAGTTCCCCTGACTACCCAGGCAAGTAGAAGGGTATATTTAACTCTTTCTTTCTCTCTCTCTTTCTCTCTCTCATTTACATATAATTCTATTGTGTGTTATATATAAATGCATTGTGTTTACCTATAATCAGTTTTACTGTTGAGATTAAGGAGGCTCAGAAAAGTTAAGAAACTTACCAAAGGTAAGAACAGAGAGGACAAGAGCCATTTCAGTATTGGCAGCTGGGTAGAAATTGTGGGAGGTATGTGGGCTGATTCCCTATATATCACGGCTTCTGACTCAAAAAGAAAAGATAATGTAACTTTTATACAATATGCTAAAATTTGTACAGTGCTTCTTACATCCTACTATCTCTCTCTTTTGAACATGAAAAACTGGGTTTTGTATATATCATGGGGATTCAAGAAGAATACTCTCCTATGGTACTGATGATTCCATGAATTGTAACTACTGCTGTTTCATGCATTATCATAAGCTTCTGAGAAGGGGAGTTATTGTCAAAACTAAGAGAATTCAGACAATATCTGAGATGGCTATATGGCAAATTTAAGAAAATGCTAAAAGAGTATTCTAGTGATAGTTGAGAAATGGAAAGGGAATAGGGGTCCAAAGGGATTATGAAAGAGGGCGAAATGCAATTTAGTTGGACACTGAATGGGGAAAATGGAAAAATCCTTTGGTGTTCTTGTCAAGAAAATTGACAATGGATTAAGTGGAAACTACATATTAATAAAGGACATATAAAGGGATCAAGTGTTTGTGATTATAGCCCGCAACATATTAGGTAATGGAATTAAAAACAATATTTTGATATCCAGAATTGACTAATAATTTGGTAAGTGGCAGAATTCTACATGGAGGAAAGAAATACTAACCATGCTTGAAAACCATTCTTCCAAACTCTTTCTGAGTGAGAAGGAAGAATACAAAAGACATTTACACAACACAAGCCATTGCTATCTGCATTCTATGCATTTCAGGAGGCTCTATGGATTATAGAAGGTGTAGGTATGCAAAGAAGATTCATTATTATCAACTATTTGGGGCTAGAAGGCTAAAAACTGTTAGCTTTTAGTCTTTTAAGGAAAAAGCCTCTCCTTTCACACAACTCCTCATCACCTGAGGAACAGAATAGTAGTCTTTCGATAATATATTTTCTGGTTTCCTATTTCAATGAATCCACACAGAAATGCAACACACACACACACCCTTCTTGCTCACATAGACATCTGTAGATTTCCTCCTATTTATAGAGGGAAATTTTTCAGTCTTTAGACCTTTCAACTTTTCAGTAATGTGATTCAAAATGAGAGAAATAGGGACTTGCATATCCCCCAAAACTTAGATTTGTTAAAACGAAGAGGAATGTGTAAAAGATAGATGCTCTTCAGAATCAGAAGGCCTAGCCAGTTTTAAGCATCATAAATGTGAGCTCCACCACCCTGGCCCCAATATCAGGAGGCAAGAAGAGTTTGGGCTCTTAACATAAGTAGAAAGAAGCCTCAGTCTATTTCTCTCACACTTTAAATCTCCATAAACTTTGCACATTCCCTATTATCCTATGACTTCCAGTTTCTAAAATCTTCTCCATGTGTCCTCAAGAATTAACAGTCTATTATTAGCAAAACTTCCTGTATTCTCAAATTGTTCTGTGAACGTTCCTTTATGTTCTTGCTCTGAAGGAACCCTGAGTACATGTGTTCTGAGAACACTGCTTCCCCTGCCATTCTCATAAGTGTGGCTATTTCTCTCGCAACTCTCAAACCATGGGCCGTAGAGATAGGGCAGTTATTTTCCCCTCTCCACTTAATCTTCCAGATCTAAAAGCCCCAGCCTGAAATTTTGTGCCATCATAATATATCAGCTACTTACCACGCCTCACTAGTGCTCTTGTTCTTGCTTACCAATCTTTGAGCTATTTCCCTTGCTACGTAAATGATTTTAGTTCTAGGCTGAATGATATACCATCTTGTCATAGTCTCAGTGCCTTGAGCTTCTCTTCTCCAATGATCTGTGTCTCTGTGCTACCTTAGCTCACATGCTACTATTTTAACTGCAACCATCTTTTAATTTCAATTATGTGTGAAACACCACGTAATAATTATCATCTTTATTTTTTTCCAGATCAATCCTTCTATTACTGTAATTCCAACAATCATTAGATCCTACTGGGACTTCTGTTCTTTGAGCCTACCAACTAATCACTGTTCCTTATGCTTCTCTCCTGGCTTAAATTTCATGGTCCGTCATTATAGTCACTTTGTTCTTGCTTTCATCTTCAATTCCCTTGCCTTTCCTTGTTTATTCATATTATTTGACAAAACAAACACTTCAGATAAATCCAACTCCTCACTTATCTAGTCCCTCTGTCCATGCAGCTGACTGTACATGGAACAAAATCTCTTGATCATACTGGCTGGTCTCATTTTAAATAATCACACTCTTTAAGTGAGCCTTGAAAGGTACTCAGCAATCATACTATGTGGTGTTAATGACACACTCTCTTACCTTAATATTCTGCTGATGACTTTGCTTCCTACTTCACTTAGAAAGCTGAAGCAATCAGAAGATAATTTTCCACACACTTACCACACACATGGACCCAACCAAATTATAAATCTTGTTGCTATAGTTGAGTTATCCATATCTCTTTCTAAAAATCAATCCCTCTATTTGCTGTCTATTTACTAGATCCTATCCTTTTTTGCCTACTCAAAAGACATCATTCAAGTCATCATCCCCTTTCTCTCTATTATAAGTGATTTTTCTCTCTATACTGGACCATTCCCATTAACATTCAAGCAAGCTACTATTTTCTCCCCGCTTTGAAGAAAAAAACTTTTCTTAGGCTATTTCCCCAACCAGCTTTTATACCATCTTCCTCTTCCCTTTGCAGTCTGTCTTTAAAAGGGTTGTTTGTTCTGTCTGCTTCTGATTCCTTTTTTCTTTTAAACCCACCACCTCAGGCATCTGTTCCCTTTAATGACAATGTTCTTATCAAGGTCATTATTGTGCTAATGCCAATTGACTATTCTCAGTCTTCATCACATTTGACATAGAGTAGCACTTGCTCATGGTGGTCACTTCCTACTCCTTGACACACTCTGATCACGTGGTTTTCATGACGTTATTTTCTTGGCTTTTCTACTATCTCACTTGTCTTTCCGTCTCAAATTTGCTGATTCTTCTTCTTTTCTGGGACCTCTTACAGATGTTCTGTTTCGGGGTCACTCTTAGTCTGTTGTTTTCTCCACCTATGCTCACTCCCTTGGTGATCTCAGGCTGGTTACCATGCTAGTGCCATGGTCTACCAGATTTATATTTCCAGACAAGACCAAGATCCTGAACTCCAGGCTGACAAGTACAACTTCCTGTTCAATATCATCAACTGGATGTGTAATGAACATCTCAAACTTAATGTATCCAAAAATGAAATTCTGATCGTCCTCTGAAATTCAATTTCTTTTGTAGGCTTTATCAACTCAGTTATGAAAGTTTTAGACTTCTAGTTTCTGAGAACAAAAACCTTGGACAATTCTGGATTTTACTTTTTCTCTCTCAAACTCCACATCTGATCTAAGTGGAAATTCTATTTGTTCTACCTTCACAATGTATCAAGAATTTTATCACTTGTTATCACCCTATGTGAGCCTTCTCACAGGTCCTTCGATTTCCGCTTTGCTCTCCTAAACTTTATTCTCAATACAACAGCCAGAGCGATTCTTTCTAAAAGTAAGTCAGATCATGTTATTTCTTTGCCCCCAAACTTCCAATGGCTCCCATCTTATGCAGGGTAAAAGTTAAATGCCTCTATCA
This sequence comes from Pteropus medius, assembly GCF_902729225.1. Taxonomy (NCBI): domain Eukaryota; kingdom Metazoa; phylum Chordata; class Mammalia; order Chiroptera; family Pteropodidae; genus Pteropus; species Pteropus medius. The sequence goes on along the minus strand of NW_024340696.1, from coordinate 15,855,008 downwards.
TTAGCCTGCATTACCTCTCCAACCTCAAATCCAACTGTTCATCCCTTCACTTCATTCTCTTCTAGACCCATCTGCCTCCTTGCTGTTCTTTTTCTTCAAACATACAACACACTCACCTGCCTTATTGTCTTTTCATGAGTCGTGCCCTGTCTTGCAAGCACTCTTCTTCCAATTTCACCTATCAAACTCCCTTGCCTTCTTCAAATATTTGTTTAAATGTTACCTTTATAATTTGTCCTGCCCTGACCACTCAATTTAAAATCATGTCCAGTCCCCACCCACTATACGAAGACGTCACATACTCCGTCCCCTTTACTCTGCTCTTTTTTTCCCTCCACACCCTTATCACTTCCTAATATGCCACATATTTTATTTTTAGAAAATTATACCAATGTGGATTATATATCTCCCTTCTCTGTAATGTAGGCATCATAACAGCAGCTTTTTTTCAGTGATATATCCCAATTTACCATAATAATGTTTGACACATATTAAATGCCCCGAAATATTTATAGAATAAGTGAATGACTGAATGGATGGATGAGCTGGCTATTTTTAGCTTTGTTCTAAGCCATCTTCTATGTAGAGAGAGGATACAGTCTTTGTCATTTAAAATGACTACATTTGAGTCCCTCTGTTGACGTTTTTAATAGTGTGAGCTTGTATAAGTTATTTAACTTTATCAAGAAAGTTGGAACAATGTTACACACTTCTTAGGTTTGTTCTAAGGAGGACAAAAAGAAATAAGTTGAGCATCTATCACAGCCTGACATAATAAGTGTTCAATAAATTGAATAGCTGTGTGCTTTGTAAATCGTAGCTGCTTTCATTTTGCATCTCCTTTTTGCTTCAGAGATAAGTAAATAGTAATTGTGTTCCTTTGTGACACACATTAGCATTTCTGAAGCATCTGGAGCTAAGAATGGCTTCTGATCAATGTATGAACACATTGTTTGCACCAAAAAAAAAGCAGTTATCTCTGTGTGATATTTATGTCTGATTAGCAACAACAATTGCTTCTCCATTTTTAGGTTCTGGTTCATATTGAAGTACTGTTTCTACAGAATATATTGGATGAAAATGAGATCAGGTTTCCTTTCTCCGACAGGCTGAGTACAGGCCTTTCAAAGGCAAGAGCAAAATACTCCTACGTGGGACGTGAGTTTCACTTCTTTTAACTGGATTGTCACAATACAAAGGACATAAAGCAACTCCAGTAAACAACATTTTTCAGAGTGTCATAGGATGGACAGAAGTGAAGAAAAATGTTCTAGTAAATGGGAGTCAAGGTTAATGGTAGTAATCAGTGTTAAAAAAAAAAAAAAGAAAAGAAAAGTGTTCCAATTGGTCAGGCAAGACATTCAAAATGGAAAATAGGACAAATTGAGGGGCCCTTGCTAGGATTTCAAGACAGTGTTGCTTCTAAGACCTTTATTTTGTTTATTTATTTTTCAATGTCTAATTCTGAGAGGTCAGTTGAAGAATAAATAAAAGAGATAGTAAGAAATTTCTTTTTCAGAAAATTATATGAACAAAAATTTTCATTCAAGTCCTAGGTTTTGGTCATGTTAATGTGTGACAACAAATTGTAAATGTAATGAGAATTAGATAGAGATTTATATATATTTACTTCTCTGAGTTTGGCAAAGACGCTTTGGTGAAAATGACTGGCTACAGAATATGGAAAAAAATGATAATTAAGAAGTATGTCCATAGAACAAAAACGAACAATAAATTTTAAAAAGGAAACAAACAAAACAATTGAAAAAAAAAAAGAAATATATTCTTTCATGGAACCAAAATATATTAGAATGGAAAAGGATCTATGAATCACCTTATCATTTTTTTCACCATTCTTAAGTGAGGAAATTGAATGTTAACAGTTCTAAATGTCTTATGGACAATCACATGACAGGTAGGGAAAGTGCCAATATCCCTGAACATCTAATCCAGCACGTTTTGCTCCACTCATGCTTCCTTTGCTGGTGCATCAAAAGAGAGGTGGTGACTCTACCTTACTGACTTTTGAAATCGACAAAAAATGACTAAATGGGAAAAGTGCTCTTGAGTTCGGAGGAACTCCTTAAGCATTGGTCATGAAACCTCAATGTTAAAGCTTAAGAGGAGAAGCAAATTATACTCAGAAGGATTTTTGACATAGCTAGACTAGAATCCAGACCTTTAGAAGGGTTGCGATGTGATGGCAGAAAACTTATCATGAAATGGAGAGAAAGATATGTAGCTCAAATGAGGGATGACGTGACTCATTTAATCTTGTATCGAATACACAGGATGTGCTTAACAGATGCACCCTGACCTCCGCTTGTGTACTCTTTCCACTACATCACAAATGTTTTTTTTTACTAAGGTATCCCTTGAGAGCTCGAAGCCTAAACAAGTAAAAATCATGTTTACGTTTGTATCATTCAGAGTCTTGGTAGCAAAGAGATGGAGTAATGCTTTAAAACAATGTATTATTAACAAAGATGGGGTCAAGGTTAAAGGGAACCAACAAAGAATGCTTTAAAATGTCCAAGACTAACCTCAGCAAGCAATTGTTACTACCAGCAATAGACCTGGAGCAAAGGGAAGGAACAGTCATTGTAGTCCAGAGAAAGAGGAGCTGGCTAACAGAAGGTGTACTTTTTTAAATTAAACTTTTTATTTTGAGGTATTTGTTGATTCACGTGCAGTTATCAGAAATAATACACAGAAATTCCTTGTGCCTCGTACCCATTTCCTCTAATGGTAACATCTTGCAAAACCAGTACGATATCACAACTGGGATATTGCTATTGATACTGTTAAAATATGGGACATTTCCATCGCTATAAGGAACCCTCATGCTGAACTTTAATAGCTCTATCATTTCCTTCTGCCACTCCTTACCGCATGTAACCATAGGCAACCATTAATATATCTCCATTTCTGTTATTTTGTCATTTCAAGGATGTTATCTAAAAGGAATTTTGCAACATGTAAACTTTTGAGATTGACATTTTTCACTCAATGATTCTCCAGAGATTTATTGAGATAGTTGGGAATATCTATAATATGTTCCATTTTATTGCTGGGTAGTATACCATAGTATAGATAGAGCAAAGTTGTTTAACCATTCATCTGTTGAAGGACACTTCTATCTTTCTAATTGTTGGCTATTATGAATCAAACTGCTGTGAACATCCATGCTTAAGTTTTTGTATGAATTATAGGTATGTATTATATCTCATGTTGTTTTAGTATGCATTCCCTGAATGGCTAATGACGTCTTTTCCTGTGCTTATTTGGCATCTTTGCTTCTTCATATATGTTTGCCTACTTTATAATTAGATTGTTTATTTTTTAAATGGAATCTACATATGTTTGCACACTAAATCCTCAAGTCAACTGGAACCAGGTCGATATGATTGCATAGCTATATTGGACATTGATCCCAAAAGTGAGTTTGTCTACGTGAGAGTTCTTCTTATACTCTAATTTCCCAGAATTCTCAACTTGATATTCTTGAGAGTTAAAGTCTGAATCAAGTTCTTTTCAATGCCAAGAGAGTACTAGCATAATTCGCAGAAAGGGAGGTTCTCCCAGAAATAAAGCAATTGGGAAATTAGAGCTCCGTTTTAATTTAGTACTTCAGTGAGAGTCTTACAAATGAAATATGAATTTCGAAATGTCCCTACTGAAAGAGAAAATGTTCCTTGCTATTGTTTAAGTCTATCACAAATGTTGCTTACTCTTTCTTAATTAAGAAAGATGAAAAGAGCCTGTCAAATCTTTCGATTAGTTTCCATTTTATTTTATATCACATTAAGGACAGACATGAAGGAACATATCTAGTAAAACGTATGTTTAATCATGCAAGGCCATTGCCTCACTCTGGTAATTCTTAGGAAAGAAGCTGTTTGGGGACCTATTTATAAGAAAGTTTGTTTTACTAGGTGCCAAAGAAAATACTGGACATTTATTTATTTATTAAGTTTATTGGAGTAACATTGGTTAATACAATCATATAATTTTCAGGTGTACATTATCAATTGACATCTGTATATTTTATTGTGTTTACTACCCAAAGTCCAGTTCCTTCAGCTACCATATACTTGATCCTCTTTACCCACTTCACCCTTTCCCTATGCCCCATATTTGACCCTCTTTACCCTGTCCACTTCCCTCATCCTCCCCCACCCCACTAGTAACCACTAATCTATAGTCCTCTGGTAACCACTACTGTATAGTCCATGTCCATCAGTCTCTGTTTGTCCTGCTCATTTGTTGCTTTTAGGTTTATATCCCACATATAAGTGATATCATGTGATATTTAGCTTTTTCAGTCTGGCTTATTTCACTTAGCATTATTATCTCGAGGATCATCCATGTTGTTGCAAATGGCAGTATTTCATCTTTTCTTATAGCTGAGTAATATTCCATTGTATATATGTACCACAGCTTCTTTAGCCAATCATCTATCGTAGGACACTTTAGTTGCTTCCATGTCCTGGCCACGTGAATAATGCTGTTATAAACATCGATGTGCAAATATCTTTTTGGATATGGGTTTTCAAGACTTTGGGGTAAATACCCAGCAGAGGGATTGCTGGATCATATGGTAGATCAATTCTCAGTTTTTTGAGGAACCTCCATACTGTTTTCCATAGTGGCTGTACCAATTTGTAGTCCCACTAGCAGTGTATGAGGGTTTCTTTTCTTCCGCATCCTCTCCAGCATTTGTTATTACTTGTCCTGTTGATTATAGTCATTTTAACAGGTGTGAGATGGTATCTCATTGCGGTTTTGATTTGCATTTCCCTAATAGCTAGCAATGTTGAGCATCTTTTCATATATTTGTTAGCCATTTGTATGTCCTCTAGGGAGAAGTGTCTGTTCAGGTCCTCTGCCCATTTTTTGATTGAATCGTTTGTTTTTTTTTGTTGTTATTGAGTCATATGAGTTCTTCGTATATTTTAAATACTAGTCTATCAGAGGCATTGCTTGCAAATATATTTTCCCATTTGGGTGGTTGTCTCTTTACCTTGTTGATGATTTCCTTTGCTGAGCAGAAGCTTTTTAGTTTGATGTAGTCCCATTCATTTATTTTTGCTTTTACTTCCCTTGCCTTTGAGGTCAAATTCATAAAATCCTCTCTAAGTCCAAGGTCCTTGAGTTTAGTTCCTATGTTCTCTCCCTCTCTCTCTCTCTCTCTCTCTCTCTCTCTCTCTCTCTCTCTCTCTGTCTGTCTGTCTCTCTCTCACTTCCTCCCTTCATCTCCCCACCCAAACCCCAATATATATATATATATATCTCCAAGAGAAGGCTAGGGTAATTTTCCTTCTTGCTAGGAAGGAAAACACTGAAAAAGATTTTGTGACTTGCCTGCCCAATTCATCCTGACTGCAGGTGATTCGATTATTCTAATTTATAAAAATAGGGGAAAAAATGAGGGAATTTTTCTTCTCAAGACTTCAATGATTGTAACTTGCCTACAGAGTGGAATCAATGCCCTCTATCAGGGCACTCAGAGGCTGCAAATTGAGCCCATCCTGCCTTCCAAGTGTCTGCCCAAACTGCATCTGTTGGTATTCCCTATGTATGAGCACACTGTGATACTTCTCATCTACATCTCTGTGCATTTGGTCTCTTCCTTCTGTATGCTCAGGAGCATCCCTAACACCCAGGGGTCCATGGCCACAAGGACAGATCCTGCCATTTTAATTTTTTCATTCCATTATTAAAATGGACTTTGGACACTTAGATTATCTTACATTTCCATCCATATCTTGCAAATGCCTAAACTAAATCCTAAGAGAAGTAGAATTAGAATCAGGACCATAAAATAACTATGTTCCCTTCTTGTTTGTCACTGCCTAAATTGCCACTGTTATAAAGTATCAAGGAGTATATTTTGTTGGACCGTGGGATAAATATCCATAGGGAAGTTAGCACAGATTGTAAAGAAAGATTATTTTTTTTCTTCTTTGTCAGAGAATGTCTTCCTTGAAAAAGCCAGATACATCTGTCTCATCTGAGTTTTCATCTAGAGATAACCATTGTAATAGAAAGGCAGAAAAAGTGTCTAGCAGGGATGCTTTGTAATCGAGGGTTCATAGGCAAGTACTTTTCTTCCTTATTTAGTCATTTCTTGAATTTTGTTGAGGAAAAGAGGTTCTGCCTTAGACCTTGTTGTACAATAATTGAAGGCGTGTTAAAAGCTTATAGATAAATATAAGAAATCCAAGAATATAATAAATCAATAAATGACAATTGCTCATATGATTGTACAATCACAGAATATACAAAAATCTATTTAGATAGTACATGAGTTAATATTAATTAAATAATTAAAATAATGTTCTATAATTAATATTAGATCTTCAGCAAAGTAACAAAATTTTTTCCCAGTCTCGAATTCAGTTCCTGGATTTAAAATCACACATTAAGTACTCTATGCCTTTGTTTTCTCATTTGTAAAGGGGAAGCAACAATAGTACCTAGCTAATAGAGTTATTGTGAATATTAAGTGAGTTAATGCAGAATCATGCCTGGTATGTAGTAAGTTTTACGTATGTGTTTAACATTACTAGTATTAGTGTTATTGAGTCTTTTTGATCTCTTTAAGCAATTCACAGTTATTTACTAGCCCCAGAAACTCCAGATTAATGAATTTTTTTTTTCAGTACAAGTATCCTGAATGTTGCATGAAATGTACTTAATCTGAAATTCAAATTTAACTGGGAGTCCTATATTATTATTTGGTAAATCTGGGAATCTTAGACCTAACTCAGCTTCCTGATCTGTAAAATGGGAAATGATGCTAACTTCACTGGGTTGTTTTGCATTTAAAGTGCATGGTATAAAACAGCTACTCATTTTTTTAGGTCTTTGCTCGAATTCTACCCTCTTGCGATCACCCTTGGCTAACTTATCTAAAACTTTAAAAATCCTCCTGTGACTTCATATCCCTCTTTTCTGCTTTTTTTTTTTCCTTCTTCTTAATTCTTATACTATCTAACATGCTATATGCTTTTCTTCTTTGCAGGTGTATTATCTGTCTACCCTACTAGAACATGGTTCTAAAAGGACAGAGACTATTGTCTGTTTGGCTTGCTGTTGCACCCCCAGTACCCAGAAAGTACCTGACGCATAGTAGGCATTCAATAAATAATTGTCGCTCGAATGAATGAATGAACCAAACAATGAATCAATGTTAATTTTGCTCCTGTAAACTTTTTATGCCACATAGCAGAGAATGTAAAGTACTTGTTCAATGAATGTATTGATTCTGTGAGCCACCAAAACTTGTGGACAGAAAAGCAATGAGCTAATAGACATATTATAGATAGAGCTCTCTGACAGCTCAGGTTCAATGGCTTGGAGGGAAGGAACTGATGGGAACCAGAGTGACAGGTAAGGGAGGTGAAAGAATATGAGTATAATGTAGTAAATGTAGAAGAACTGAAATTGCCATGGACAAAACTAGTTACAATTTTAGACCTAGTCAATCAGTCATATGACTAGTCTCTAGAAGAAATGATTCAAATACACAAACTGCTTTTCAGTTGAAGAAATTGAAGGTAAGACTGATATGAGAGATTTGGTGGAATTCACAACTTAAACAGGCTCCAAGTCCACCCTTCTTTTGATGACAGCACAGCTGCATAAACCCTACAAGGAGCTCTGGAACAAATTTTCCTCTGGCCTTGGGCAGATTCACAAGCCTACGTTTTATAAGGTCCTTATCCATAAAATGGGATAATGCTGCAATCTGCTTCCTAGGGGCCATTAAAGAGATTTATTGGTCCAGTTTGCTAAGTACTTTGGAAATGAAAAGCATATTACTGCTTAGTCCCAAGTCATCATTTTGCATAACCTAATGCCTGAAATCCTCATGTTCCTGTCATTTATTTTACGCTTGTTTGGCCAATGAGTATTGAGCTCCACCCTTTCTGTCTCCTGGCAAAAGCAAGTCTCAGAAATGCACAATTATTTATACCTGAAACTAAGCTTTCTGCATCCTTCAGTGTCATGAATCATTGTCATGCATAAATGATTATATATATTTATATATCCAACATACAGTAATTTCTTTGAGTTCTCAATTTGATTTATAATCTTCAGACAGTTTTATAAATGTCTCTGTCACTTTTCCAGAATGGATAGCCTCTTTGGAACCATTACTTGTTCCCGAAATTTCTCACTAATTCAGGCCTCCATTGTTTGTACCTAGTCCTGACCATCTTAATGTTCTATATCGAATCAGAATGAAGTTCTATTTTATGTAGGGCTACTATGAATTATGCTATCCATATTGAATGAAGAGGCATAAAGGAGACAAGAGGCTGAGATGCGTGGTTGGGCAAAGGGAAAGTTAGGCCACATCTTTGTATCTATGAATGATACGATTAAATAAGATAAAAAGATTTTTCATTTCAGGTTCATTTGACAGAATTATTTTCCCTCTTCTCTTCTCTCCTCTTCTTTTCTTTCTCTTCTCTTTCTTTCAATACACTGAAATTTGGCTTCTCCTTGGAAAAGAAAAAAATGTTAGGTCTGCCTCTAAGAATGACTATTCATATAAAAAAAATGTCAGGGAACTTAACCCCTCACATGTCATAATCCAATGAGTAAATCTATTGTTAAAGAATTGTATGGCATAGATTCTATCATAAGGGCAAGAATGTATTTATCCTGAATAAATTTTATGTGCCTCAGATGAACAAGCTTGGTAGACATAATTATTAGCTAATTTTTATATATTAACTGTATGTCAAACAATGCCCTAGTTCATTCATTAAATCATTTAATCCTCTGAACCACTCCATAAGGTAGAAACAAAATTGCTTCCATTTTACAGATGAGAAAAACTATGGCACAGAGCAGTTAAGAAACTTATCCAAAAGTCCACATCTAGTCAGAAGAAGAGCTGGGGTTTTAACTCAGGCATTCTGGCTTTTCATTCACTGTGCTATATTGTTTAGGCTATACTAGCAAGTAAACTCCTTATTGCCCTACCAAAAGTCAGTTCAAAAGGTATCAGAGTGTCATTTATGAGACCTTAATTAACTCTTAGTGGCCATCACCAGCTGAAATTCTGAGTTTTGGGCAACAACTCACTGATTTGATTACTCCTAGGTTTCTTTTTAAAGGAAACAAACTATAAATAAAATTAAGTCAATCTATTTGACTTGGCTTTAGTTATTTCTTTTTTATAATACAGCAATGGAAATAATTTTGTTAAATCACTACTCTAGGTCAGAAAATCTACTAAGGGTCCTCGTAAGAGTGTCAAATGGAATTGTTATAAAAGACTTCAAAGTAACATAAATAAATCTGAATTAACTTGCCCAAAGTCACACACCAAATAAATGATAGGATTGGAATTCAAAATCATGTCTTTCTGGCTCCAAGCCCATGTTACTTATGATATATGATGCTATTAAGAAAACAATATGAATATTTATATATATACACATACATATATATAAATATATATGTAATGTGTATGAATATGTATTTATGTTATGGAAACTAAAACACAGGACAAAATCTAACTCAAATATTGGCAGCCTTTTGGTATGCTTCTCTGCACCATAACTGCGTATCAAGTATTTTTCCTCTTTCACCATTTGTTCATAGGTGTTTCTACTTTGAAGCTACAGAACAATTGACAACATGAAGGGTGGCCATTTTTTGTTCCTCCTTTGTCCCAAGTAGTCCATGTATGAAAATCTTTAAGTTTATGTTTTCTAATTAATTTCACTAGGACCTTTGTATCCCTGTGGCTTATAGTCATAAGAGCCTGTCAAGGATGAGGGCTGTGAACTATCTTATAAATATTATTTTGTCATGAATCCTATTTAGTTATTTTGCTATTAGTTTAGAAGAGAATAAAAATGGAGAGTCAGAAATATAACTGTTCCAATATCCCCAAAAGAGCAGTCGCTATTCAAACTGGAGCATCTCTCAAAATTATGTTGGTGGATTTTGCATTTTCTCTGTTAAATTTTCTTAAGCCCATGCTTATTCTTAGCCATGATAATCCATAACTGATATATATCTACTTGAACTTACCTCTCATCTTGTTCGTTACTTTGCATTTTTCTCTAAAACCTCTTTAAAGGAGATCGTACCTCTTTTCTACTAAATATTTAAAAGAAAAACAGATAACATTTTTTTCATGCATTATGTAGTGATTATTTTCCATTTGCTGAAGGTAGCATTCCTTAAAATCCATGTTCTCCCCTTGCCTAACCCCACCTTCTGCCTCCCGGGGTATCATGCGTGGCAGGATTAGGCTTGAGATCCTTGGATTCACCACCTTCAGAAACTTTATTTTTGGTAGTCTCGTTTTCTTGGAATATGTTATACTAGAAGGATGATGGAGTTTCACAAATGCGCTTTATTAAATCAGAGAAAAGCATATATTGATCTGAAGATAATTAAGGCCCAAAAAGCTCAGGAAGGAACTTTTATTTCCCTGTTAACTTCCTAAAAGAATTTAGATAAAGGATCTCGTACAGGAAAAGCACTATCACCAGAGACCTCTTTGCAGGCCTAAAATAGTGGCAGCTAAGTTTTTGTCTCAGGTGCCTACTCTGATCTACTGGTACTATCCTACTGAAGCGCAACATTGAGAATAATTCTATGGCCAGGTCTGGGTTCAATGGGAGTCCCAAGATCAATTAGTGATGTCTGTCACAATTATGGAACTGGGGAATAGTGGCACCTATGTCAGATAGTTACCCTATTCAGGCCTAAAGCTTTCTACACAGTGACTTTCTGTCAATTAATTCCTAGAGGTGACCTGGATAATCCTCTACTGTCATAACCTTTATCCATGTTCAACAAGAATTTTATTATTTGAGATTTCCTACTAATGTCCAACCTGCATAGATTTGGTATAATTCAGAGCTACTTTATCTCATTCAGCCCTATTCAGAAGTAGATTTGCCATACAATAACTCTTCCTATAGGCTGTTATTAAAGAACGGTGCTGGCGATTGTCCAGAGAGGGATGGAGGCTGCAAATTGGGACAACTGCAATTGGGTTGTGCATTGTATTACATTTCCAGGCTGAGATATCCATCTGTTTTCAGGGAAAACAGATATTCCTGTTTCATCACAGCAGGAACAAGAGGAGCTTTCTGAACAGAATAGAGAAATACAATAGCACTGACTTACACAATGCAGATTCATAATGGAAAACAAATTTGACCCATTTTGTAACAAAGAACCCACTCCCCTTGATGCGTCCCTGGTCCCATTAGCTGTCACTGGGTTCACAGAAATTAGCTACACCATATTGCCCGATTATTCTTCACTCTCTCTTTCATCAAGGCCTGTTCAGAGTGGTCAGAGTTCACGAAATGCTCATCATCAGTTGGACCCAGATTATGTAGATGGACAGAGAGATATAAAAAAGAAAACTCAAGGATTTTGCCAGGAGATAATTGATGCATTATTTTAGCCTGATCAAATGAAATATAATAGAAAGAACAGAGAAGAGCATGATTTTTATCCAGCTGAATAGTCTTTAAATCATATGCAAGGGGGAGGGGTATGGGAAAAAAAAATGGTCTTTGAATCTGTATGATAGAGGTTTCAGCTTAAAATGGAAGAGAACTTAGATTTGTTAAATGCCTGCACCATGTCAGGCACCATCAGTACTCTACAGTACTGCTGGTGCTGAAAGGGGCCTGATATACAATACTCCCCTTTTTTTTTCCCCACTTGAGTTCAGTAGCAGTTGAGAGTTAGATGCAGGAGATTGACAGATGGAGATGAAAATGCCAGATTTATGACCGATGAAGCTGTTGAAAAATGCTCTCTATCTATCATCTATCTATCTATCTATCTATCTATCTATCTATCTATCTATCTATCTATCTATCTATTTGGAAAATGTAATTTAAACGCAGCCAAGTATAGCTGCAAATACACCCCACCAAAATGGAACTCTTATTCCAAACTACAGGCCCATTCCATAGAGGGGAGAAATGAGAATCCAGAATATTCAAAGAGAGAGGAGAGAGTGAGAGGAAAGAGCTGAACTGCTTAAATCCAGGTGATTCTTACAAAATAACAGTCAGGAGACTAACTATGCTTTAGGTGGGTAAAAATAAGTGAGGACGCATGTGGTGTCACTCTAATGGAAGTCTCTCCCCATGAAAACACAAAAAGTGGGGGAAAGGTGTTCTCTGTTAAAATTTTAAAATATTGTTACGATATTAAAACGTATTTGTTAGAGGCAAAAATTTATACTTTTCGAGCACCACATTTCCATATATGGAGGTGATTTTCTACTCCATGTACTGGAAGAAAAAATGTTAGAATATTTTTGGCCTCTCTTTACTCCCTACTATTCCCTAATTCTTCCCCAAAGGAGAAGAGGCGATTTACCTAATTGGTGAATTTAGCTTGGCTTAACCTCTTTTTCGTTTGGATATGCTTCCCTTCAGAGATGTATATCTTGACAACAAACTTACATGAGTATGTACGTTCTTCTTAAGGAGTCCTGAGGCTGTTCTCTCAGGACACTCAAAGGACTAACGGTGGGTGAGTTACGCTCAACAATTCAAGGGTGAATACCAGAAAGCCATTGTGAGAATATGCCTAAGTACATCCTCATTCTGCTTTATCAATAATCAAGCTGGTGTTTCTAGCATTTTAGCATCATTTTAACTAGAGTGCTTAACTTGTAATCAATTCTAACTCAGGATGTGAAGAAAGGATTATGTATGTATGTGTGTATGTATGCATGTCTGTATGTATCTGTGTATATACATCTTGGGCCTTTGTTTACAGCATTAAGAAAATGGCATTTGGGGACTGAAATGGTACCAATTTGAAAGCTGCTGATATAACTGAGAGTGGGGACTTCAGTCTTAGGATTTAGTCATGGATGACACAAAACCACCCACTTTGATAGGTGAGAGCTGCTAATGGTGTCTCTTTTCTATAGATACAGAGATAACTTTTAATAGGAAACCAGACTTTTGGGGCCTTAGTGAGAGGCAACAAGGCATTGGAGAAAAAGCTGCTGTATGTGATACTAACTGACCTGAGCAGGAGCAAATTTTACCTGAGCAAAGGAAACTCAAGATTGGAATGAAGAATGAGACTTTTATCACTTGTTAAAAATTTCAAACTAGCAGAATTTTAGTATATTAGCCTCTAGGTTTGCTCTCTTGGTATTAGGAAGATTGAGCAATATTTTGCTGTTTTTATTCAATATTTCAGCTGTGTCTGCAAGCCAGAATATGACACTACAAAGGCAGCTATCTGGCTTCCACAAAGAACCAGTGCGTGGTTCCTGGCAGGCATAGTAGACAAAACTAGATCCAATGTCCCAAGTGCTGGTCCTTTCTATGTTATTTTGGACATCATTTAGAACTAACAGAAGGAAATGGAGAGAGGAGTTAAGCTCTTTGACTAAAGGACTTTGTCATAGCTCAAGGTTTAAACCTTCACCAAATAGTCTCAGATTGGCTACAAGTAGTTTAATTAGATCGTCTTTGAATATGAATTAAAATATCAAGAGTCTTAGACTGTGGTTTTACTTACTAGAAGGTGAAAAATCTTATAAAAATAAATGAGGGTCCTTATTATAAACAGACTATGGCTGTTTTGTTTGTTTTGTTTGTTTTTGAACTTTAGAAAAGCAACTTCATTTCGAATCCAGTGGCTAATAAGCCAATGAAGAGGGTCAAAAAGGTCTAAAGTTGGAAAATTCTCTCGAAGGATTCATTTTGTTCAGGAAATCAAAAGAAACTGTGTTTCTTAGGAAAAAATGTAAATTTTATTCTAAGTATTAGAATCAGAGTAATGAGATGATAAAGGAAAAAGAAGACACATAGCATGATTAAGCTTAAAGAAGAAAGCTATTTCATAGGTGAAAGATTGACTAGTAGACTAGATATATATGTACAGGGAATTAGATATTAGAAACCTGGCTAGATGCATTTGAAAGAGAAAAAAGATTCAATCCAGTTGAACTGCTTTTAATAGGGGGACAAGACAAAGGAAAAACATTCTAGTTGTCATTAGATAAGAAAAGACAGCTAAGATGAAAATAAATCTAACAGCAGAGGAGAGACAATATCTCAGTGAGAAACTGAGTTGACTCTCCCAAGGATCCTGAAGAAATCATTCAGAAGCATCTCTTAAAGTTGTAGTTAGAAACTACAAGAGCATCGAACCATTGCATGAAGAATAATTTAAAAATAAATAAAAGAAGGAAATGGAGAGATCTGAATCAAGAGGGTAAGTGTGGACGATCTCAAGCTCTAAGAGATGAGCATGAAGTTGATACATATGTCATAAGAAAAGATAAAGGTATTCCTTATGTCCTGAGGGAATATGTTTGAAAAATGTATAGAGTTACAACTCTGTGGAAATGCGGAAGAATGAAACATTACAAATGGGGGCCAGGCTAGGCAAAAGTAGATCTTGCTGACTCCTGGGTTGTTTTTCTGCAGGGAGAATAACTTCCTGACTTTTTCCACCTCAGAGAGTTGAGCTTGGACAATATTTGTTTAAGCAGTGAATTCTTTTGGTAGAGAAATAATCTCCTAAAAGATTTTTAAAAATTCAAAATGAAGGCAGGAAAGCAATGCAAAAGCAAGGAAAATCAAAACTTCTCAGACCCAGCAATTAATACTAGTCCTATCTGTAGGAGAGAAGGAAAGAGGCAAGATAATATGTGAAGGTCTCAACTCAAGTTCCCCACAAAGTAATTGAGGATTGACAGAAGTAAAAAGACCATTAGAACTATTTTCATATTCTATTACTGTAGACAATAATGTTGAAAATGTTTTGGCAGCCATTGAAATAACATAAGTTTTTCAAATCCAGAACATGGTGAGGAAGAGAACAGTACTAGAAAAGAAAACATAGCAAAGGTATTTATTATTGTGATGCCACTAGGGTTTTAAGTATTGGAAGCATTAGCAGAATGTGTTAAGTGTTGTAGGGGTTCAGAACAAGTCTCCTCAGAATGTGCTAGCCTGACATGAGGATTATATTGATCTGAAGATAATTAAGGCCCAAAAAGCTCAGGAAAGAACTTTTGTTTCCCTGTTAACTGCCTAAAAGAATTTAGATAAAGGATCTCGTATAGGAAAAGCACTATCACCAGAGATATCTACAAAGAATATGGGCTCAGTATAGTGGAGGAACTCGACAGAGATTGGAAACCAAAGTTCTCTCTGTGTCCTGTTGTCTCTGCATGACATAGCAAACATTTATATTTCATCGCCATGTGAATTGCCTTCCTCTCCTGTGAAGCCCCAGACTCCTACCCCTTCTCCTTAGTTCAGAATTGCATTTAAGCCCAATTGCCTGACTGTCTCCGGGCCCTTATATTCTTATGGAGCCCTCATACATATGAAATTAAGTTTCTGTTTTTCACTTAATTTGCCTTATGTTAATATGTTCTTAGACAAACCAAAGAACTAGAAGGGTAGAAGGAAATTTTTTTCTCCCCAGCAGGGTGATCCTTCAAAAAAACCTAAGGTAAGCATGAAGTGTAAACCTTTCCCATGAGGGAAGCTTCACAAGCTCAGGTTATGCCATACTTTGAAATAGTGGCAGCAGTCACATTAGCACCAGACCAACATTGCCTGCTTAAAAGTGATAGTGGAGATCTTGACCCTCTGTTCAGTACTTAGGGTGGCAGAAATTTAAGACTTACAGGGGTAAGGAACATTAGAGTTTTAGATATCCTGGGTAAGAAAGAAAGGCAACTCAAAAAGCAGTTTTTTGGATGGAGTGTGAATGCCACCATCGCCAGTCTTTAAAATGTGTAAGGAGACAGTGGACGGTGTATAAGTGGAGTGCTGTTTGTGTGTGTGGTTTTTCCCCTTATAGAGTAAATGTAAAACCACCATTAATTTCTTGAAGAGAAGTTTCTGAAAATTAAGTTTACACTCACAAATTAGGGATGGATGACACAGATTGATTAGCACCTTAGAAAGAAGACAAGGTTTACTTTGTCTACTCAACTTGCTTCAGGTAGAAGCAAATCTCTACTTGATCTTTGGCAAAAAATGGGTTTGAATTAAAAAATATTAGAGGGGTGATGGCATCATTTTTCTTGGAAAACTATATGAGTTTTTGCTTATGTTTCTAAATACAGTAGCTATAGGCTGGTGCTGTCTTAAACTTGTATTCCCTATTATAACTTTGTACTCTTAAAAAGTCAGGCACCTGATATGATGCAATGAAAAAAATATGATGCAATGAGAAAAATATAACCTCACTTGTTAGGATTCCTGTATAATGTATAATGTGAATTTAATCATTAATAATTTATAAGGGACTTAAATATCAGAGACAGTCTACAAAATCATGGCCTATAATCTTCAGAACTGCCAAGGTCATGAAGACAAAGGAAAACTATGAAAAACAAAAAAAACATGAAAGTCAAAAATACATAAAAGGCAAAGAGGGACTCTAACAGGCTGAAGGAGACTTAAAGAGACTGACAACTAAACAAATCCAGGAAAAAGGATATGGTGAGACAACTGGTGAAGTCTGAAGAAGGTCGATAGATTAGATAATACTATTGTATCAATATTAATTGTGTGTGTGTTGTGTGTGTGTGTGTGTGTGAGAGAGAGAGAGAGTGAGAGAGACAGAGAGAGTGAGAGAGAAATGATAAAACAAGTATGGTAAAATGTTAACATTTGGAGAATCTGGGGGAAGACTATATAGGTAGGGTTATCAGATTTTGCACATAAAAATACATAACACACCCAGTTAAATTTGAATTTCATATAAACAATGGGTATTTTTATTACAGTTTTGATCTAAATATTGCATGAGATATATATTTAAAATTTGTTAAGTATATAAAATTTAAACATCTGAGTATCTTGTACGTTTTTGGAATATTCTAGACAGATGTACACTAAAGCAATTATTCATAAGTTATATGAAATTCAAATTTAACTGCATGTCCAGTGTTTTTCTGGCAGCCCTACATACAACATTTCTTTCTGCCATTTTTGCAACCTTCTTATAGGTCCTCAATTCTTTCAAAATAGAAATTAATTTTAAATGTAATGTATATAAGAGACTAGGAGTTAAATTCACTACGATTTAGTGATTTTAAGGGACTTATATTCATTCTAGTAAAAATAAATCCAGGTTGCTATCCAGGAAGGAGCATCCTTCTACCCAGAAGTTTAATTAATCCTCCTACCTGAGGTTGGGCAAAATAGAAGTTGGGACGGACTCTAAGACTTGTGAGATTTAATTAACTTGGGTCTTACCATACAGTTGTGTGTTTTTTAAATCTCCACTAGAAATGTGATAAGGGAGGGAGGTTATATTAAATTTGAGGGTGTTTTTATTTTGCTGGCATTGTATTACTGAAGTTTATTTATGCTATCACTTAAAGTCATTATATAATCTCTGGTAAAATATATTGGACAATCTGACTATGCCTATGTTGAGATGAGAAATGGAATTGAGTGTTAATTTTCAGCCTAGGGTACAGGACGGCCTTGGAGGTAAGTGGTGCGCTGTTCTGAAATATTTCTGAGCTTTCTGGTGGCAGGCAAGATACAGACTCCTGTCCACTAGAGATCCCAGAAGAGTCACCAAAGGAACGGTCGTTGGTATCAGAGGAGGCCTGAAGTCATTCAATGTGACAGGGCTAGTAAATCTGTCTCTTTGCGGCTGAACTGTTAACAAGTCAATTGCAGCTTCTTATATAAACTGCGTCCTCTAATCGGCTTTATATGTAACAAGTAAAACTTTTATCTTCGCTTTCCAAATTCTGTGTTCTTTCACTTTTTCACAGCTTTATTGAAGTATAATTTATAACCAAAAAAGCTGCACATGTTAAATGCCTGTGATACTCTCAGCACGATCACGATAATAAACATGTCCATCACTGCCAGAAGTTTCCCTGTGTTCTCCCCTTTTTTTGAGGGGGAGGTAGCAACACTTCACATGAAATCTATACTTTCAACAGAATTTTAAGTGCACAATACTGTGCTGTTAACTTTAAGCACAGTGCTCACAGCAGATCTCTAGTGCGTGTTCATCTTGCATAACTGAAACTTCAAAGCCACTAAACAACAGCTCCCCTCTTCCCTCTCCCTGCTCCCTCAGTCCCTGGCAACCACCATTCTGTTCTCTACTTCCATAAACTTGGCTGTTTTAGGTTCCTCATATTAGTAGAATCATACAGTATTTGTCCTTCTGAGACTGGCTTATTTCGCTTAGCATAATGTCCTCCAGGTAGATTCCATCTTTCAATCCTAAACTTTGGATGGGGAAGAAAGGAATATTATTTCATCTCCTTCCCACTCCCTGATCCGTAACAGTATCTATAGATGAGGTAAGAGTGAATGTGGTTAAATAGTTTTCCCCAGCTTACATTTGTAGAAACACGGATTTAAATCCTAGTTTACCTTACTCTATTGTTCATACTATTTTCATCTCTGTGACCATAATTAATTAAGGATGTAATAATATTATCTAACATTTATGTAATAATTATGACATTCACATTCAGCATTATATAATAATTTTACATCCAGCGTCAATACCCATTCTATTTCCCTATACTACATGTCTTCTCTTTAGTCAGTATATATTGGTTACAAATGTGCAATATTTAATGGGGAATCATAATTGAATGAGATACTAAGTGCTTAATAGTTTATACTGCTATTGTCTAATTCTATTGGTAGAGTAGAAGCTATTTATTTTAAATAATTATAATTTATCTCAATTTTATAAATTAGCGACATAAAAACCTCAGTTTACCCAACCCTCTTCCAATTATTTAATTCCTCTATGCCAAGTTATTCTAAGATTTTCCTTCAAGTTATGTACTAGAGGTCAGACTTCTCATCACTTACCAAATCAGTATATTTTCTATGAAAGGTAACAGAGTACCATTCAGCACACGCTCACCTGCAGTCTGAGGCAAAGCCATCTCGACCAACTCAGTCTTTGGAGAGAGGAAGTGAAGTGCTTGTCGTGGGCCACTGAGCTTTTATGGTGACTCGTTATGCAGTATTATTGCATAGTTGACTCTTACAAATTACTCCCAATCTTGTTTGAGAAGCCACTAGGGAAAATGCCTTCTGTAAGGAGCTTGTATTAATTCACTCTGTTGCTCTAATGTTTCCAACTACTATGTATCGCAGAAAGAGTGAGTGAGTGGAGAGTAAGTGCTGCGGAATAGTGAGGGGGCGGCTCTCAACTGCATTCCATGGAGAAGTACATGATGGATGGTGTTTACATGAATGGCACATTCCCATAAGTGTCCCTGGGAATTCTTGGCAAGGTAGCTGGAACTCTACCAGCCCTTTCTCTATAACTCACAGTAGCATATTGTAATAGATGTAAAAGGGAGAGTGATTTTTTTTTAGAGGTACTATCGAATCTACTTTAAAATGTATTTTAAAATAATTGTTCATAAGCATTAGTATTTTAATATTGATCTGCCTAATAGCCAATCATGACTTGAACTCTGTGTTATTATAGTAAAGAACTGTTTGTTGACTCCAAACCTCATTCCTCTCTTTTTCAATGCAAGCCTGTTATGCTCTACCTCAAGAGTTGAAATCATGCATTATTTGTTAAATCACATACTGCTGAATCTGGTATACAGTATACACTCAATAATTTCCAATCTCTTCCCTGTCCTCTTGCTCTTCCCTTCAGTGGACTTCTAAAGAAAGAGATGTAACTACCACCCATCTGTATTTGAATGCAAGACACTGATTTTAACACCTGAAACTATATATCTATATCTATATCTATCTATCTATCATCTATCTATCTATCTATCTATCTATCTATCTATCTATCTATCTATCTATCTAGATATATAGGGTTTTTTTTTGTACAATCCCATAACTTGGATTTTGTGAAGAAAAAAAGTGAAACTGCCACTGTTTTGGCAGATCCCCTTTCTTTTTGCACAATGTTTTTCTTCATGACATCTTATTTCAGTATCACAGCATCGTAAGCACTTTTGGTTATTAAATCAGACATTTCAATGATCACAACTGACATAGTCTGGTCTATTTAAAAAATTTATTTTCCTTGGTTACCTACACATCTCTTATTCTCCAACGTATAGATTAGACTTGTGGTTCTAGTCCGGGACTTGGAACGGTGAAGGACCATGTACATCCCACTTTCTCTTCCTAGCTTTCGTGACTTGACCTTCTTTTCTGTGTTTACTTCTTTGATGTCAAAATAAGGGAGAGAGAGAGGAAAAGATGGCTTTACCTAATGGCTGGTTAACTGTCTCCTCCTTTCTCAGTAGTAATGCTATTCACTTCAGTGGCCATTGTTTGCTCTTCGAGGCCTGTTGAAGTCACACTAACACTGAACGGCTAAGCTTACTTTCCATTTATGCAAAAAGCACTCAACTTTTGGTTCTTTCTTGGGGATCCATTTGTTGGTTCTTTTGCATAGGTCTTGTGATGGTCTCCTCCTCCTTAGTCCTTCAGCATGAAATATCTGACTGGGACTCAGATTCTTTACCCCAAATTCACCTTACCCCTGACTACAGTTGGTGTCTCTTCAAACCTTCGTTATTGTAGTCTTCCAATTCCAAAGACACCCCCTAGGGGAGGCAATGCAGTGCAAGCCCCAGCTCCCTGCAGCTGTGGGTAACAGATCATGCCAAATGGTGGAAATATAGCCTGCTTCTTTAGCTCTCTTTCTTAACTTCGCCATGTCCCTCCTATGCTCTTCTGTCTGCTCCAGCCATGTGCGGGTAAGTCCATACACTCTGAGTCCTAATTCTGTCAGTGAGTGAAATCCTAGGCTTTCCTTCTTGTAAGATTTACCACACTTTACTTGTTCGTTTCTAAGATTCACCTTGTCTCAGCTTCAGAGCGGATAACGAGTTGTGTGTTCTAGGGTCGCACTCTCTCTCTCAAGTCTATTTTCTTCTCTTTCCCAATTCCTCTTTTTTTAACTGTCCTTAGAATATACAGTGAAAGCAATTTGATGTCTTGAGCACTTGGGACAAACCCGGGATTTCAAGTGAAGAACCAAACCTTCTCCCACTGCCTAGATTATTTAATGACTAGGTTTTTAATAGAGCACTCTCAGCCATGGTGAATTATATGATTGTTCAGCAAATACTCTTCCTTCCTGCTTCCATGAGGAGTATTTCTCATCCTCGTCCCACCAACCTTAAGCTTGGTCCTGTAATTGTATTTGCCCAATGGAATGTGAATAGATGTGACCCAGCAGAGGCTTCAAATGCAGTTGTATAGATTGGCCCATACTCTGGCCATGGCCATGAGGAGACTGTGCCCAAGGAAGCTGTGCTCTTTCAGGCTTGGTTTTAGAACAGAAGACATAGAGACCAGACTTGAACCCAAGCCCAGATAAGCCACTGTTGACGCGTCGCCCAAGGAGTGAGATGTGACTATTGCTTTAAGCCACTGAGATTTTGGGGTTGTTTGCAGGTACAACTGAATCTGATTGATATGTCAAGTCAAATCTGGACACAGTTTTATAATCTCTAGAAGTACCCCACACTAAATATTTTATCCACACAAGGTCAGCTTCTTGGATGTGTGATCTGTGTATTCGCACATGGCCTGAGACTTGGTTTAATGCTCTGCTATCACCATCACAAAGTTATTAATTTTTGAGTGACAGCCTCTATATTCCTATTTTTCACTGGACCCCATCAACTTGTGTAGCTGATCCTGTATCTGATTTAGCTGTTTCAATGGGAATTTGGCGGAGAGCAAACTACAGCCTTATCTATCAACATGATAATCCTGGCTTATGTGTTTTGATATGATACACACATGTATGTGCACTCACACACATACACGTACAATATTAGTTCTGGGGGCATAATGGTTTTTGACTATATTATTTAGTAACTATAGAAGCTGGAAAATTTGCTTAACTTCTCTAACCGAAAGCTGATTTACTCATAAGATGGTTTGTATAGCAATACCTATATTGTGGGGTCTTCAACTGAAACAGAGCTCTCGGAGATCATTGACAGATGGACACAGCTAAGTCAACAAATAGAAGGCAGAGTTTGGCAAGATGGGAGTAAAACAATTGGAGGAGAACAGAAGTACAATAACTCCTGCTATTCAAATGATGTGGAATGTCACCAGTTTATACATGTAACGTGATTGTCTACTTGTCCTTGGGGGATTAACTCAATCATCAGGATGTTAAACATAATTATTATTGTGTTTCCTTTATTTTTTCATGTCTACTTTTGTCAAGTGAGGTTCAAATGATCATATTCCGTGGCTAAGAAATCTTTTATGTTAGAGAAGCCCAGGAAAAGATACCTAAGATTGAGACCAGTAGTGATGTCTTTATGTGATCAAGTAGACCAACTTTTTGTAAAGTAGGCAAAATCAAAGGCATGGTATTTTGTTTCAAAATAAATGCAAAATGTAATGAAAAAAATGAGTACAAAGTGAATAGAAATGAACAAAAGCAGTCAATGAATGAAGGAGTAAATTAATTTAAAGAGCGAAGCCTTTTTAGAAAAGCATGTTCATGTAACAAACTACACATGTAACAAACAGACCACACTTCCCTCGGATATCTTATCCAATGACATGAGCCCTACTTAACAGGGAACCCACATTCAGACATACAAACAGACACATAGTCAGTGTTCACCGTTACAAAACACCTAGGCTCCAGTTACCCACAAGTGGGGTGACCATAGC
This sequence comes from Pteropus medius, assembly GCF_902729225.1. NCBI lineage: Eukaryota > Metazoa > Chordata > Mammalia > Chiroptera > Pteropodidae > Pteropus > Pteropus medius. Next base: position 15,832,317 of record NW_024340696.1, on the reverse strand, counting down.
TCCCAGTTTAAAGGCATGAGATTTTAACTTTTGCATTTTCTCACTATTGCATTATAGTCAACAAAATGGACCAAAATATTCTTAAAACCTTTTCAAAAGACTTATTCTCACAACATTTTCCTAGGTTTAGATTATAATCTGTATAAGAAATAGGATTAAAATGTACTGTGATGCCTTCTTTAAAGGGCATGTTTATTTAAATATATATATGGCAAGCAATAAATTTAGGCTGGAACATTCAGGTTTTTCCAGTGATTGGGAAAAGTGGGTGCACATAAGTGCCTTTGCTTGTCCTAGTATTTCATTGAGCCATTTTATTTATTTTAGAGCAGCTCACATTATTGTGAATGAGAGCCATTTTATGTCATTACTACTGCCAAGTGTCATTAAAGATTGCTGTGAAGTGTGAGTCTGTGAAAAACTTATTTAGAGCTAAATTCATCTTGCAATCACCTCCTCTAAGACATGTGTACCAATTGAGGAGAATGAATTGAGTGCAAGATTCAAGGAGTGAGCACTGGCTGAGAGACCAAGAAAAGGGGCTGCAGACATAGGCTTTATCTATATATACTACATTAAGAGGAATTTTGGTTCTGTCTTATGGGTTTATTCAATCTACAGATATTTACTTAACGGCAAGCACTGTTCTGAGCAGCAATGCTACATGATGAGCAAAACTGAGCTTAATCTACTAGCTGTTTTGGCAAGGAAGAGGAAGGTAGTGCTTAGCCTGGAATGTATAAAGAAAACATGTTTACAAACTCTAAGCTAATGCAAAAAATATTTATTGAGCTCCTGCTATAGTAATAAATAAACTATTTGCAACATTATAGTTTACATGTTACAATAACTGTTTATATACATTTGACCATGATCTTTTGTGAACCTCCTTTAAACCTCGAGAGATGAGAAAAATGATGCTAGGTGTGCAATAAATAAAGAGCTGTTATCTGGTAGGAAAATTTAAATTAAACCTCTAGGGCACAAGGATCAAGGTAAAGGGTGGCAGCCACCCAGAAACAGAGGGGGCCGTCCTAGAGTGTTGTGAGTCGTCTAGTCCCAGGAGGGCGCCCAAACAGAGGGTGTATATTCGAACATCAGGGGAGCATACACAGCTTCAGATTCCTTTCACGCTAGTCCTATATGTGTCTTTTCACTGTCCCCACGGTTTTCAAATTTATGTGTGTTTCACAGATGACTTAAGAAGCTCACTGAAAATAGAGATACTTGGGTCCAACTGCAATGTAAGGAAGCAGAGTTTACAGCAGTGGGGTCCAGGGCTCAGTATTTTCATCAAATCTCTCAGGTCTTTCTGATGTGAACCAGAGTTTGAAACAGTTGTACTGCACCAAATGCTTTTACCTATGCTTTAAGAAGCACTTCAAAGCAGTAGATTTTAAACTTTTATTTTTTTACTTTCTTAAAAATTATTTTGATTGTGGTAAGAACACTTAATAAGAGATTCCACCCTTTTAACAATTTTCAAAGTACAATACAGTATCTTTGACTATAGGCATCAAGTCGTCCAGCAAATCCAGAGCTAATTTTCTGGTTGGGAAACACGATAAAAAGTAAAGTCCATGAGTAAGTAAATAATAATAGGATAATAATTTCCCATTACAATACTTATCTTTACTACATATAATGAAACCTAATATTTTCTTTTGCATTTTGTAAATATACATTGTGGCTCAATAAATTAATGTCACTCTCCACTAATAGACCATGACCCACAATTTGAAAAATATGCTTCTAGAGAAATGACCTCAGAGGCCCTTGAAGTTGGGATGAAAATCCATAGATTCCATTTAAACTAGAGCAGTTCTCTCTCTCCCTCCCTCCCTCCCTCTCTTTCTCTCTCTCTCTCTCAGAGTCATCTTTATTATACTTCATTATACACCAAAAATAGATATCTTCAATAAAAGATATCTAGGTTCTCATGAACTTCTGCTTTCTGTTTAAGTTATGTAGTTAGAAAACCCAGTTTACTTGAGAATGGTGAAAAAGACCAAGTAACATATATTTTATTATAATACAGTTTCTCCAAAAACCATACTTTCTTAATAGACCCGCCATACTCAGTGCCTTCTGCAATTCCTTAAAAATTTCAATGGGCATCTGGCCAATGGAACATTCTGTAATTCTACGGGTTATTAAAGTGCACTTCTGGGGCTATCCCTGAGAGTTTGCATTTTTAAACTCCTGTTCCCCTTCAATTTACTTTAAAGGGAAGTTTTTACAAAGTCAAATGCGTTCAAACTTTTAAAATGTGTATGCTTATCTTTGTAAAATGGTATGTCATTTACTTTACCAACACTTCATGCCAAATAAAGGGCCCCAAAGCATTGTCAACTGACAAAAAGTTAGATGAAGCTCCTCTTCTCTTTCTAATTCAAGTCATTAGGAATCTTGAGCAAACACAATGCAAATGCAAAGCCATAGTCTTTTCCCACCAAAAAAACAAACACAAAAAAAAACCTTAAAAAAATTATATTATGTTCTACCTAAAATTCTATATAAAAAAGTGTTAAGAAAATGCTTTTTAAAAACTCTATTAGCAATACCATACTTCTTATTATAGGCTGGGTCCTAAAGGAGATAAGAATGATGAATAAAACACTGCTACTAACTCTGTCCTCAAGTTGCTTATCATATAATTGATGATCTGCGACTAATCCATGCAAAGCAAATAGTAGATAATTAAGTGCCAGAGAGATATGGTAGAATACCAGAAATATCTCGGGCCTGAGAGTTAAGGCATTTGATTTAAAATAGTTCTTGAACTCTCACTGTGTGCCAGGTTTTGTTCTAGGCATTGGAGATATAACAATGAATAAAACATGGTTTTTACCTTCAAGAAGCTGATAATCCAGAGAGAAAAAGAAAGAATCAAACAGTCTTTTATACTCACATGTGATCAATACTATAAAAGAAATACGTATATACCCAAAGGAAGGACCCTAAGCTATTCACAAGAGTGAGAAGGAAGAAATTTCTGACTTTGGAAATGTAAACTAGAGCTACTGGGGAGAAGGTAATCAGGGAGCAAGAGCAAAGTACAAAGTGCAGAGGCTCAGGAGCAAGTGGTCCAGCTCCTAGGGGAACTGCAGGTAGTTCAGGAAGGCTGGAGGGTGCGGGGAATGAGAGAAGGCCGGTGGGGAAGAAGTTAGCAGGATACATAGTACAGGGGGCCTTGAATGGCATGTCAAATAATTTTGACTGTATTTTGAATACTTTGGGGAAGTCATTCAAGTGTTGCCATCAGCAAGAGTGTCAAGATTAGAAGTGTCCTTGGGGAAAAGTATTTGGACCTATGGGTGCAAGCTGGAAAAGGAGCAGTGAGTTGCAGCAAGTTAAAATAGGATCGTGCTGCGGTTTCGAAGAAAGAGGAAATTAAAACATAAACTGGACCATGGGCTGTGTGAATAGAGCGAATGAGTGAAAAAAAAATGACACTAAAATTACTACAAGACCTAATGACTGAGTTATGTTTTAATTTCGATTTTGCTACTAACTAGAAGTAATATCTTGGGTCAGTCATTTAACTTCAGTATTTTCCCGCGTTTAAAATGATATTAGAAGTGCTATTTCTCAGCTTAAAATTTCTAAAATTATAAAATTTTCTAATTAATATTTTATCTCCGTTAAGGAGAAAGATAAATAGTGGTGACCAAGACTAGAACAATCAATTGTTTGGTCCTGAAAATGGTTGGCTCATGTTTTAGACTTTTATTAAGATGGGTGTGAGACCTGAAAAAATGTCAGACTTAAAATATATTAAATTTAATTCCTTAAATAAACCTTCAAGTGTCACTTTACATGTAGTTACAGGTAGGAAGAAAAATATGTTCCTCCCCAATCCCCAGCACCTTTTGCAGAGCTGTCTGAATTCTGTCTTTTCCTAATTTCCTCATTGGAAGCTCATTGTATCTTGAGCCTTGCACCACTAAAATCTCATTTTTCTGTACTCTGATATTTTCCTCTAAAAACATGTGTTGTGATTGTTGGATAATTTGTAGCTCACTGTAGATATTAACACTGCTTGTCTCTGGTAGTTGACTAATGTGCTTATTTTAGGTAGCTCATTCCTTTGATGGTAAAGATTATGTGCTGAGAGATATTGAGTGCCAATTGTATAGAGAGATATTGCTTATGCTAATTCTTATGCCTGGGCATTTAATTTTGGTGCATTTACAGTTCAGCAAAATTACTTGGTTTTTCTTTTGTGGTTCAAGGGGAATAGATTTCTATAGAGTTTTGACTATTATTAAGGGTTATAGGAAGTAGAAACTAATAATAACAATAATCACTACCATTTATCAAGTACTTACTGTGTGCCAGAAGTTATTCCAAGTTTTTTGAATAATTTTTTTTGCACATATTTTCTTATGCAATCCTTTCAGCTACTTAGGAGGGTAAGTGCATTATTATTCCCATTTTAGAGCTGAGGATACTCAAGCCCATGAACTCACCTTCTAAACTAGAATAGATATGGCAAACCTCTCTACTGGGTATTTACCCCAAAGACTTGAAAACTGGTACCCGAAAAGATATTTGCACACCGATGTTCACAGCAGCATTATTCACGGTGGCCAGGACATGGAAGCAACCAAAGTGTCCTACGATAAATGATTGGCTAAAGAAGCTGTGGTACATATATACAATGGAATATTACTCAGCCATGAGAAGAGATGAAATACTGCCATTTGTGACAACCTGGATGGACCTCGAGATAATCATACTAAGCGAAATAAGCAAGACAAAAAAAGTTGAAAATCACATGATATCACTTATATGTGGGATATAAACCTAAAAGCAACAAATGAACAGGACAAACAGAGACTCATGGACATGGACAATGGACTAGTGGTTACCAGAGAGCAAGGGGAGGGGGGACAAGGAAGGTAGACGAAGGAAAAAAAATTAAATAATTTTTTCAATTAAATAAATAAATAATTTTTTTTTAAAGAATAGATATGGTGAAATATTTATGGTGAAATAATTGAAAGGCATAATTCAATTGCCCATTTAAGTGCCTTTGGCTTTCAGTATATATAGTATAGATAAGCCCCTAAGAGGGTTTTTCTTCTGTTTTCTTCTTGTCTCTCATTCTGCCCCCACTCCCACCCCCCACCCCCTCTCATTGCTGGCTTTGTCTTTAGGAGTGAACTCACTGCCTTATCCGTCATCCAAAAGGGTGTTGTATCATGCCTATCACACAGAACATTTGATTAATTAACTGTGATGCTGGGAATCTCAAGGTATTGAAGATGAGAGGGATATTTTGGGTATCGAACACAATTTATAGAGTCTAATTTGGCAGAGTTTCACAAAGAACTTTGACTTTTAATTTCCAACCTCTCTTATAGCCAGGTGAAAATGTATCTTTTTACAGGCACCTAATAGCAAATAGATGGTTCTTACCTCTAGATCTCACTCCCAGATACTCTAGTAATGATCATCATCTCATTTCTAAGGTAGTGGGAAAAAAAAAAAAAAAGGCTTAGACTTGGATATGTTGTTTCATTGGGATCAGACTGACTATGGTCAGAATATTTGTCTTCCACCCCTATCCCTGCCACCACCAACTAAAATTCTACCATCAGATACGTTTGTTTGCCCTTAACTATAAAGGGGTTGGTCTTTCTTCAAATGCAAATATGCCAGAGATGAATGACATCAAAAGCTGAGAATTAATATATCAAGTCCAGGCAAGCCAAGGATTTAACTGAAATTCCTTCTAATACAAGGTAACAGAGAGGCAGCAGGAGGGCACAGTGTGCTGCTGCTAAGAACAGGATCCTTGTGGCAGAAGCAAACACTGCATTGCAGATGAGCTAGAAAGGAAAGGAGCTCTCCTGCGAGCTGACAAACTTCCCAGTTACCCACAGTAGGTTCTGTGTCCAGAGTTGACTCTAAGTCAAGTTTTGTTTGCTTTTAAACATAGCTTTCTAAAGAATTACATGTGACTTAGGTAAAAACAAACAAACAAACAAACAAACAAAACATTGTATTTGTAGGACTGAGGTCCTGAAAAGTAGATAATCCTACCTGGTAGTGTTGGAATGACCAGATAGTCATTTATAGAAAAAAGTATTTATAGTGGATGAGGACATAGACTTTGGAATCTGTCTTAGTTTGTTCAGGCTGCTATAACAAAATACCACAGATTGGTAGTTTATAAATAAATGATAGAAATTTATTTTTCACAGTCCTGGAGGCTGAAAGTCTGATACTAGGGTGCTAGTGTAGTTGGGTGAGAGCCCTCTTCTTGTTTAAGCAGGGAGCTCTGGATTCTTGTTTATAAGAGCACCAATCCCATTCACGAGGGCTATACCCTTAAAACCTAATCAACTACCAAAAACCCCACCTACAAATACCATCACCTTTGATGGGTAGTCTTTCAACACATGAATTTGTGAAGAAGACAAACATTCAGACCATAGACAAGCCCAACTGTTTAAGTTTAAAATCAAGCAGTGTGATTTACAGCTACCGAACCCCAGGCCCATGACTGAACATGTCCAAGCTTCAGTTTGTCCGTCTGTGCAGTGGGAGCAATCACAGAATCTCACCAGTGTGGGTTTAACACAAGATTACTAATGTAAAGTAGCAGATACGATGAGTGAATAAATGTTGATTTTTACTGTTTTCATTAAGCTATTAGGTTTAGAAGGAAAAAAATCAGGAAGATTGGCTGACCTGGAAAGAAAGCACAACTGCCCTATTGTGTAATGAGCCTCATTCTGACAAAGCTGTGTCCCCTTAAAACGAGTTACCCCAAAGTATCTTCACATGCTTCTGAAATAGGATCTTGGATCATTTTGTTTTGTTTTAATAATGTACTTTATTTTAAGTAATATAAAGAAAGTAACCAATGGATCTAAATTTGAAAGAATTTTTATATGCAAATAGAGCCCTACATACAGCATCTTCTGCCCTCTTCTGGCTTCTCCAAGAAATTGAAGCATACATATAAACTAAACAGAAAGTGCATTGTTTTTATTTTATTTATTTTTAGTGGACACCCACAGTTCGCCATCTCCCCAGCTCTAGGTGACAAAGATACATCCATAATATTTTGTTTATAGATGGGAGTTATCAGAAATGTTTCAGATTTTTTTCAGCAATTTGCTTCTGAAATGGAGATTTCATTCTGTTATTTTTTTCGTTTCTATTCTTCCGGTGCCAGTTCTACGTATCGTAACTACTAAATAAATAATGAAACTGTGCCACAATTATTGCAGGGACTAAAATCTGAGGTTATTATAATTCCTGAGATAATTAATCAGATGTTTTAAATAGAACTGGCATGCGAGAACCTTTGATTATAGAAAAAGCCTGGGGCTAACAGCCTCGCTTCTATTAAAGACTGTATTGAATTTTAACTCATTGTCCCCCAGCCTTCAAAAAATAAATAAAAGCATCATTTTTAAAGGTAGGGCAATTCAAGCCAACTGACAACTGAGGGCCTTACTATTTTCCCTTTTAGATGTGTAGATGGGACATCAGTTTGCTGTGCCTTTGAATGGCAGCGTTTGTAGTTATCTGCACAATCTCCCACCCAGTCAGAGAAGTCATGGCATGGCAAACGATTTCCTGCTAGAATGCAACCAAAACAGAAGTTTGTCTCGGTCAGTGCAAGGGAACCAGAGGACAAGTTTGCTGTGATGGGGAGGGGCACAGTCCTCCACAGAGATCAATTTGTTCAAAGATCTATTGCTAAGGGAGATCTCACACATCTCAGGGCCTCCTGCAGTTGGAAGGGATTAACCAAACAGAATGAAAGGGACATTGGATGGGAAGCCCAGGTGTCATGAGCAGAAAAGGGGAACAAATAACTCAAGATGTCAGCTGCAGTTTTTCCTTAGATTGTGTCATTCAGGTGTCACTAAAGTTGAAGAGTCATAATCCAGACTATTATTTTCCAACCAATTTTAAACTATTAATGTCTAGGATTTACATCTTGCTTAGGTTACCCTACCCACAAAGAACTAGAAGCATTTGCAGCAAGAAGCCTTACTTAGTTATTAAAACACGCTACTATTCATAAGAATAAGCAGGTGCAAATACCTTATACAGTCTGGACAAAGGAGAATCATGAGAGCATTTCCTTTACTGAATTTTCAAACATATTGGAAGGATACAATTATTAAAAGTGTTGTACTGACTTCAAAAGCTACAGACAGAATAATTGAAAAAGACATAAGGGGGAAGGACAAATGCTACTTTCTGACAAATATACATTTAGGAGAAAGAAGCATTTTTTCCATTAATGTGACTGAGATAATTACTGAAATATTTGAGAGAAAATAGCAAAGCTATAGCTAACATCACATACCAAAATAATTTTCAGGAAGATTAGAGAGTTAAATGTATTTTAGAAATGGAATAATGAAAAAACACTTAAATGTACAAACATATATAGTTTTTTTTATATATACATATATGTGATGGCATATTTTATTGGCCTTTTTATTGAAAATTTATTAACAAAGAAATATAAGTGTGTCATTCAGAATTTTTAGCTACATAAAACAGAAGTCTCTCTTAGCTATTTAAAGTACAAAAGAAATTTACTAAGGGGTATCAGCTCATAGCATCTCTAAGACAGTCAGATAATGACTTGAAACCATGCAGCCAAGCAAATGCCTGACACATGCTGTGTCATTGGTGCAGACACAATCCTACCACCCCTGAAAATGATACCAGGTTTTCCCTTGGCCTGAGAGTGGGTCCTACCACTGAGCCACTACCACTGCTGCTTCCAAAAGCTCCATGCCTCCTGGCTCTGCTATGCCAAGAAATGGATGGATTCCACATGGAGTCTCCTTCCTTATGTCACCCTCTTCCAAATGGAAGACTGAAGCATCTGATGGAGACTAGATCACCCAGGCCATGTCCTGATTGCTAAGAAAGCTGGGAAATTCAGTCGGCTTAAACTCCTGAGATCTTTATAGTGTGTATACAAATCAGATTCATTTATTCTTTTAACATGCATTATGGAGATCCTTCCAAGTCTCAAGCATTATGTTTCTGTGGTTTCACCAGGGTTGCCAAGTAGTTGTAGATATTTACATTGTGTGGCATCCATGTGTGTCCATGCAGACTGCCAAAGGCAGGCTGCTCAGCTCAAGCTTAAGGAATTACCTCTGAGACTCATTGTCCATACTCTATACTTTCAGGAAAGATAAAATTAAGGAAAGGTCGGCTTTCAAATGACATAGAAAGTATTGGAGGCTTTTGAGATTTCTAAAACCTTTCTATATTAACCACTTACTGAGCTATTGTGTATATTTTAACTGGATCAGATGCCACTTGGTGTCATTTTGTTCCTGGTCTTCAGACAGAATGTGGATGGGATTGTCAGTGGACTAGTAATGAGCACCTGTTTTTAGATTTTTTCTAAATGGTGTCCTGAAGGAGATTTGACAAAGTGATAGTTCAATAATGTCTCGAATTTCCTATTAAACCCAGAGAAGTTATGTAACTTTCTCAAGGTTACAGAGCTCGTTGGTTGCAGAGATGAGGCTTGCCAGCTAAAAATACACTGCCAACAGAAATCGTTTAAAATAATTTATATTATTTTTTCTTTATTCCTCCAAATAACAACACATTTCAATTAGATTCATGTCAGACCTATCGTGCATTCTACCCCCACAATCTGTCTTTCTCTGAATTAATGAAATGTAAAATAGGAAAATTATAGGTTTTATAGTTAGAATCTGTAGTGCTTAGGGTACAGTATAAAAGGCCTTATATTAATTACATTCATTCTGGCTAATTATATAATTCTGCCTTTTTGAAATAGGACTTAAAATTGTCATAAATGCTGAGAATTAAAAAAAAACTACAATCATTAATGTCATTCTTAGATGTAATTATATTCTTAAAAAATAACGTGAGTCATGTCATACAGCCCATTTTTTATAAGATTTATACCTTCTATCTTTTGTAACATATAAAATAGGCAATTAAAGCATAAACAATATGGCCTATGACTCTTGAACTGGAAATTACTTCATTTGTTAATGCCCAAAAGAGCTTCTGGGCATAACAACCAAAACAGTAAAAACTAACACTTATATAATACTCGCTGTAACCCAGGCAGTGTTCGGAGTGCTTTACATGCATCATCTCAACCTTCACAACCACCTGTAGAGGCTCCTAATGTCTCATTTTACAGGTGAGGCAAATGAGGCCCAGAGATTGCCACTTTATTTGGTCTTAGCATCCCTAAGCTACTTTCTAGATATGGAGTTATGTCTATCCCATCCATAGTTTTTAAATGCAGCCTATGTGTGTGTGTATAACCTAAGTGGTTAAGCAATTTCTCCTCATCCAACTGCAACTGTCCTTGGCTTAGATTGTTTTCTACCTCGTTTTTTCCAAGTGAGCTCTTATGGAATCTTCAAGGTTCATAAAAAATATACCCTCCTTTTAACGTTTTTTCTCCTAGCAAACTTTCATTGTTTCTTCATGTTCCCCTGATCTTTGTGTCATAACTCTGCCACTCTAATTTGGAACGTCACTGATTTCTTGACCAATCTAAAAGACAATTTTTATTTACTAAGTTATTAATGCCTTTGTGATATCTGATGCTCTTAATGACCCCTCCTTCTTGAAACTTTTTTTCCCTGCACTTTCAAGGCACCATCCACTATTGCTCTTTCTCCTGGTTTTCTGGTCATTCTAGCTTAATCTTCATATGTTCCCCTCTTTCTCTGTTTGCCTATTAAATGATGGGAGTCCATGGCCTGAATCCTAAAACAACTATTCTGGGGATAACAACAGAATAGTGTTTATTATATCAAAAGACCTCAATAACTATTAGCTGAATAATTTATCCTTATGAAATCTAACCCATGCCTATGGTTTCAATGATGACTTGTGAGCTAGCGAATGTGAAATCCAGAACTCTTAAGGTTAGGAGATTCCAGTTCAGAGCTAATGTGATGCTTTCTGTTACTATAATAATTTTTCTTTCTCATCTTTTTTGTCTGATGCCTCATTCTTTTACTGACTATTTTACATGCACACACACACACATACACACACACACAGAGGCCCATGGGATGCTGGGCATTGGGCTAGGTGTTGGGGCTGTGGTGGTACCTTCATGGCAATTATTGTCTATGTGAGGGTACTAGCTCATTATATTGTTTTATTTGTCTTTTCTCCATCACCCTCCATTTATTTTTCACATTCATGCCAATGTATTCTTTGGAAATTATTTAGCTGTCTTTATTTAAATTTTTTTCAATGGCTCCACATTGTATATATGATAGAGTTTCAACATCTTTGATATCTCAGAAGGAACTTTATAATTTGAGCCCTGCCTATATGTCTAGCATCTATTCCTCCACTCTCGCACTTGTACCTTATATTCTAGACAGAACAAACTCTTTGGTACTTGGTAATCATTCAATGGCTTTGCTCATCTAAGTGTCTTCATACATATCACCTTGTTGGGATTCATTGGAGAGTAAAGGGAGCAATAGATAATAGTCCTCTTACCTGCCTGAGTTTAGGTTTAATTAAGCTAGAAAGAGAGCCAAATGTCCCATGTTTAGATCACAGTATGCAGTTCATTCCATTAGGAAATTGCACCTCCCTAAATCCAAGAATAGACAATCTCAAACTGTCTTCTGATCAAAGACAGCACAGGGAAATTTTAAACTCACCATGTGGGGAAACGATCTTTTCTGCTAAGCTCATTACATGGTCCAGATAGGGAACACCAGCTCTCTGAGGGCAGGCTAGCTCTAGAATGACAGAAGATAGTGCACAGCCAAGTTCTACTTCAAACTTATCAACAGATGAAGCAGCTCTGTCCCTCCTGTGGGGAGTTAGTGAGGCAGTAGAGAAAGGACAGGAGTGGCATGAACGTAGAGTTCTTCAAAACTTTATACATTTTTAAGTGAATAATGAATATATATCAAATATAAGCTGAATTCATCAGGTCTTTTTCAATTTTAAGTATGGAGGGAGAAAAGCTCCTCTTTTCCTTAAACCAGAGAGTGGAATTGACTAGCTCACATAACTGAAAAGCATGACCACAGAATTTTCTTTGAGTGTGGCTGAGTCCAGGTACTCAGTGTCACAGAACTTGGTCTGTGTTCATCTCTGTTTTCCTCGCTCTTGATTTCAGTTCAGGCAGACCCTTTCCTTGCTGATATTAAGATGGTCATCAGCATTTGGCAACTATCTTACAAGCTTAGCTATCCCAATGAAAAGAGAGCTTCGCTTGCTTAATAATTATAACAAAAGGCCTGGAATGAATGTCATTGGATATATTAGACCGGCGAATAATATACTTTTTTTTTTTTTCAGCTAGAAATGATCATGTGACCCCTCGGAACTCTGGTTAAAGTCAAGGTTATCTGAAGGACTGAGATGAGGAAGGGATGGATGTTTCACCAAAGGGATATCAGAGTGTCGGTGAGAAGAAAGAGAATCTATTTTGGGCAGGCGAAAACAATGAATGTCTGCACATACATAGTTCTATAGGCGAATGGAGTGATGAACCAAGGTGGACAGGATGTTTAGCATCAAGGACACCGAGTCTAGGTAAACTAGTCTTTTCTAGATTATACTTATTGTTAAATTATACTTCTACATGGTGCTATTGCAGCCGGCCAAGAGATTGCACTCATTTTTTGTTAGCCTAGAGATCAGACTTTCTTGAAATAGGTGAATTGGGAAATCTCCTTGCTTTACAGAAAATATTGTTGCTGTGACAGTTGTTGCAATAGAGGCCCACTGGAAATGAGTCCGGAAGTAGATAGAAGAAACAAACCCCAGTCTCTGCTGTCAAATGAAAGGAAGTCGCATGCAGCTATGAATTTTTCTATTCTAGTCTAGTTTCTCTAAGAATCAGACATCACACACACACAGGCACATTCAAATAGGCCAAATCATTATCTCACCCAAAAATGATAAAATAAAAAATAAATATGCCTGTTTCTATCCAACAGAAATAAAAAATACCTCCAAAATTTCATCTTAATGGTACGTGTCAGACTGTATTGACTCACTTGTGAAAGAAAAACTGCAGTATTACTCATTCTGATTTAAAATATATTTAGAGGTCTCCATGATATGTGATGATCAGCAAAAATGGACCTTTTGTGCTCAGCTGAACACTGGCATGGATGTCTGTTTCAACTTAGTCAAAGACCTGGTTGTGTTGTTCATTCCAGTATGCTTAATTTCCTTTCTCTCTCTCTCTCTCTCTCTCTCTCTCTCTCTTCCCTTTCCTCTTTCCCGCCCTCTCCCTTTCTCTCTCTCATTCTGTGTGTTTGAAAAATACAATAGAATTGTCTTCTCAGCATGAGGATATCTGCGTGTGTTAAAATTACATTTTCTATTTTAAACTCCTAACTTATTCTTTTTAATTTAAAAGGACTTGTCATAACATGCAGTTTTGTTTTGTTTTGTTTTCCCCTCCTAGAAGAATAAGAAATATACAAACTTGAGATCTTGAAGGAGTAAAAAGCCAACTTGTAGGGGAAATGAGCAAACAAAAACAAAACAAACAAACAAAAAAACATGCAAAAATCTGGCTGATTCTATTTGAGTTGAAATCTCTCTTGGGTTTTGACAAGAACTGTAGCAGAAAGGAATAAGAGCAAGGACATATATGTTAGAAATAAAAAGATTTGTTCCTGTCTGGAAATTATTAGGCAAGGCATTAAGTTCCCTTTACCTCAGTTTCCTTAAAATGAAGTCTCTCAAATACTAATACCTTTATGCAGGTATACTGAGTAAAAATAATGATCATAGCTAATATTTTCGGAGAACTTTTGTGTGAGATGATATGCTTCAAATATGAATATATCTCCCAACCCAGCCTCATAGTGTGGTTTATTTAGAGAGTACTCCCTCAAACATAATTAACTTCCCCCCACCGCCCCCCTGTCCCCACCCCAACTCCGGATAAGAATAGGGTGGGTCCTTATATCTATTGCACAGGTGAGAAGACTTGTGTTGGTTTAAGGCTCTAGACAGGGGTGATGTACCGCCCAGGGGCCCCTTTGTGCCACGCCCATTCCCTGGCTGACCCATCAAGCTCACAGTTGAGTTGCCCTTGCAGAATGTCCTCTACCAAAGAGAGCTTCCTCGCCACAGGTTACGTTGAGTTCCTACACGGCAATCCTCTTTCTCTGATTGGTCGGTGCGTAAATAAAAAGATCCAGTCCTTGTCTGAATTTGGGGGCATCTCTGGAAGTGTGCCTCAGCTGGAGAAGTCTTTGAAGAACTGGCAGGTCTCTTGTTAAAATCAGATTGCTATTTCGCTTCTCCCTCTGGCCAATCCTGTTTCCACCTCTCGTCATGGGTATTGATCAAGAGTACCTCTCAGTAAACCTTCTTCATACAAATCTTTGTCTCCTGTTCTGTTTCTAGAAACTCCAGCCTAAGGCAGGTACCCAGAATAGATGCCAATGAAATGTCTGATCTTACAGTTGTCTACCAGAGACACTTATAGTAACAATATAGGCCATTCTACAGAGTTAATTAAGCAAAAGAGAAAATGTAAAGTCTTTGCCTTTTTATGCTAATACTTAACGCATTGTTTGGTATACATAGCTATCTATACATAATGCCTCATCACTTAATCCATAGCTGACTTATCCATGAGATATGCACATGTACCATAAAATCAGCCCTGCCCCAAATGCTGTTGGTTCGCCAGTGACTTTATTGGTCTTTTTTCTTGTGTTATGCAATGTATAATAAGGGAATGTGTGGTCGTCAGTGCCTGAATGCCACTTTCAGTAATAGAAACGCCTTCTGGGGAAATAAGATTGGTGCCAAGACTAGAATATGAGAGCAAACTTGAAATTATTTCACTTCTATTTCAGAATGGTTTTTCAAAAAAGGAAAAGGCAGCAAGATCATTTTCGAGGGCTGCCAACCACACTGAGGCATTTGAATGAAGATACAGCTCTCTGTAACCTACTAAATAGAAATCGAGAGTTCTCAGATTGGCATGTTAGCCTGGGTTTAAACTAGGGCCGAATTACCTTTGCATAGTGTCAGCCGCAGTGCTCCTTCATGAGTTCTCCATATTTTTCCCAAAGCCGACTTAGCAATTCCCTAAATAAAAATAAAAAGAAGCATGTAAAATAAAATAAAAATAAAATGTTGTGAAAGTAAACTCACTTTAGCTAGACTTTCTTGCTGATTACAACCCCAAATTTTAGATAAAACAAAATTGAAGTTAAAAAAAACAACTAACTGGACAATCTGAAAATTAAATGAAAGCAGGTGGATTGGGCAGGGGAGTCAAAAATTGAACAAACATTCTGAAAAGGAATAAGTTTCCCCTGCCCCATTTTTGTGTCAATTAGAGCTGTGGCAGTAGTAGAAAGAACAGTAAAACTTTGAAAGAACCCCTGATTTGTGACCAGAGTTACAAGAAAAGGAACCCCTGAAACTCGAAGAATGTAAGCAGATGTCAGAGAGAAGGCAGCTGGAGAATGAGATTCCCCAGCATCGTGTCTGAATCTGCATGAGTCCTGGGCTCCACACTGGACTTCATGTGCAGGGAAAATGCAAATTAGCAAGAGTTCCTAGGTCACCAAAATCACTGCTTATATAAGAAGAAAATTAAGATAATTCAACTGTATTAAAATGAAATTTATGGTCTGTTAAAGACACCATTAAGAAAATGAAAAGACAAACCACAGACTAGGAGAAAATGTTTTAAATTACATATCTGAAAAAGAAATTATATCTAAAACATGCACAGAATTATCAAACTCTAATAATAAGAAAACAGCCAACCCAGTTTTTTTTTTTTTTTTTAAATGGGCAGAGGAAATATACAGGCATTTTACCAAAGAAGATATTCTTTGGCAAACAAGCACATCTAAAGATGCTCAACATCATTAGTGGATGTTTTAGTTTCCCAGGGCTGCCTTGGCAAATTACCACAAACTGGGTGGCTTAAAACAACAGAAATTTATTCTCTCACAGTTCTGAAGGCTAGAAGTACAAAATCAAGGTCAACAGGACCATTCCCCATTGAAGACTCTGTGAAAGAATCTTTTATTGACTTTCTCTAGTTTCTTATTGCTAGAAATTTTTGGTGACATCATCACCATCATCTTCATTATGATTTTTTAAAAAACTGACAGTATCATATTTTCATGAGGATACAGAGGAACTAAATTCCTGCAAATTGCTGGTGGTAATACAAATGGTACAGCCATTTGGAAGACAACTTGACGGTATTTCATATAGATGAACATATACTTACCCATCTATCTCACTCCTACATATTTACCCAAGAAAAATTAAAATTTATATTCATACAGCAACCTTTACTCACATGCTTATAGTGACATTATTCGTAATTGCCCTGAAGTGGAAACAACTCACATATCCTTACAGTGGTTAATGGATAAACAAATTATGATGTATCTATACAATGGAATATTATTTAGCAGTAAAAAGGAATATAGTATTGATATACACACAAATATGGATAAGACTCAAGTAAATTATACTAAGTGAAAGATAACAAATTCAAAACACAACATACTGTATAACTCCATTGACATAACATTCTAGAGAGACACAATTATAAGAAATAACAGAAATCAAATGAATGGTTTCTAACGGTGTGGATGATGGGAGGGATGGACCACGAAAGGGCACAGAAGAATACTGGTTTGATCACGCATGTATACATCTTGATTGTGGTGGCTGTTATCCTACGCATTTGTCAAATTTTATAGAACTCTACATCAAAATGGCGAATTTTGCAGTATATAAATAAATGTAATTCAACAAATAAAAAGTTGCTGTCTGAGATCTTGCATAGCATATGTTTGGACATAATAAATGTTAATCTTATTCCCTCCTGCCTAAAGAATATCCACTCTTATTGCTATTTTATTTGTTTGCTGATTTAAAATATTTGTTTTCTTCCTTCCTTCCT